>NC_136624.1:34936404-35322999 GCF_933228915.1 Telmatherina bonti | reverse complement strand
GCGGTAATAAACTACTGCTGCTGGAGTTCCTTATTAGAGAGTAAATGCTGAACCGATTCTACTGTAGATGCTAAAAAATTACCTAAGTTTAGACAGTGATAGCCATACACTTAAACATATTTAATTTGATCTTGATTAAATCAAACACTTAAGCTTGTACACACGATAAACGTAGTGTGCAATACACAAGATTTTACAAAACCTAGCAGATCCTGTTGACACACAGAATGTGTGACTTACCAAATAATGTCTCCACAGAGAGAAAGTTGGTATTTAAGTTCTTCTATCCCCTGTTTTTTCTTTTTCTTTTTTTTTTTAGCTGACATCTGACTTTGCTGACTATACCATGGGGAGTTGACAGTCACTTCGCTAGAAACTAACATCTAAAAACATGTCCAAAAGTCGGCTTTTGTGTGCATGTGTATGACAGCAAAAACACACAGCATTCAGGCTACCACATGCATGGCATCTGGCTTTACGAAGCACACACAGAGTGAGTTGTTGGAGTGTTGATTCATGTTTTGTTTTGTTGTCTCAATAGACTGGAGATCTTCTGCTAGACAGGATGACAGGAGGGTGGGAAAAGTGGGCCATGGTGGATTGCCAGATTATTTCTGGTGCCATTTGATGTTCTGATGTGAGTGGGTGTTTGTCTGCAGCTACGCACACATGCATAGATGCCTGCAAATGCAAGTGCGAGTGTGTGCACGTGTGTGCGCGTGTGTGCGAGTGTGTGCGCGTGTGTGCGAGTGTGTGCGCGTGCGTGCGTGGGAGGACAAGCACTGGCAGGAGATGTGTTGAACACCAATAATCACATTGATGTACTGTAATGCTGCGAGGAAGTGTTGATGGAAATGTTCTCAACCCTGTGGCGGTGAGAGCTAGTCTGATTTGTTACTGTACACTCGGGTTAGAGATTAAAATACACTTGATGTAAGTACTTTGTAAATACTTATGACTCCAGGAAACTGAAATTCAATATCAGCTTTTAAGGCTCTGGAGTCATAAATCTGTACTGACCATCTGCTCAAATGTTAAACACATGAAAAATGAATAAAAACAATGAATCACGTAGCAATAATTTTACAAACTGCACACCTGACTAGCTGTAATAATCAGTGAAAGGATCCCACTTCAGCTAATGGTCTGTGCACTTCCTTACATACAAGTAAAATGCAATGCTGTGTATCTCTACACAGGAGCACTGTAAACACTGCAGACAGAAGTGTCCATTTGACAGGTGACATTTTAGGACAGAATTGGTCTAATTTCCACAACTCTTAGAATCCTAAAACCCAGCGAACCAATCCTACTGACTTTGATGAATTTTGACTTCTTATCAACAACTAAAACATTAATAAAACTCATTTTGTGCACATATTCATACCACAAAGTTCATACATTCGGAAGTTTCCCTTGAGCAACATGACTGTGTGAAGTGTTCCGGCGATTTTCTGATGTAACATATTTACTATACTGCACACATGCTTTGGGTATTAAAGGTCAGATGAGAAAGCTTTCAGATTTCACACCAAGAAGAACATTTTATCTTAACTGTTGTCAGAATAACTGTAACTCCTGAATATTTGGGATCGTTACTGGTTTCACCTATAATGTCAGAACTGCAGCAAGTCGTTTTGCAAACTCTGAGACAGAGTCCACTTTGACTGCATAAGATGTGATGAAATTCCACTGATATACCACAAATGTCTTTTTTTTGAACTGTTGCTGTAATTTGCTCTTTCTACAACCTGGTTTTCCATCAAGGTTTGCCTGCATGCAGCGACAGTTTGAGGAATAACTGCAGTGTCATCTGACTCATGGTGGAGTTTGGGAGTGGCTGGGAGGGTGAATGAGGACGGTTGCTGTCCTCACTGAATTTGGCTCGTCCTCCCCCTCCATCTTCTCCTGACTCATCCATCAGCTCCCTTGTAAGACCTTATCAAGCTGTCTGCTGACATGTTTCCCCCCTTTTTTTTGCCTCCATGTGGACGTCTTAACCAGCCTCTCACAGTTTGTCAGCACACAGTTTTTGCAGGTCAGCTTTTTTTTTTCCACCCAAGTGAATTATGAGATAAAAATCATGTTTTTTTTGTGAAAATAGTTCATGCGAGAAGCCAGTAATGGCTGTATTGATTGTGCAGCAATCAAAACCTGATCAGTACTGTAACTACTTACCTGCTGTCCCAGCATTTTAGGTAACACCCACCTCCAGAGTGCGATAACCAGCACAGAGTGCTTTCTCCAGATAAGTGATAGGATGCAGTCAAAAAAAAAAAAAAGACTTGGGCTCTAAAGTATGTGGAACAGCAAGCAGAGATTAGATAAAATTTGACAAACAAGTTGAATTCTTTAGGGAAGGTAAATAAAAAGGCTTTGGATATATAAAATAAAGAATATAAAAATAAATTGCCATTGCAGATGTGCATGGAAAGTGGATGGAAAATGTTTATTATAAAAATAAATCTCTTTTCATCTCTTGTGCTTTCCTCCACAGGCTGCCAAGCTTCCCATGTCTATCATCATAGTCGGAGTGGGTCAGGCTGAGTTTGATGGTATGGTAACTTTACATTTTTGATTGTAGGATTAATGTTTTGCCAATTTTATACACATGCAAAATCTAAAACTTGGCTCCACTTCGAATCAAAGCAAGAGAAGCAGCAGCAAACAGAAGATGGAGAAAGTCTGCCGTCTATTGCAGTAAATCTCAGAAAGAAATAAAGATTTGTTTACTTTCTAAAGAACATCACAAAACTCTGCACACCTACGCGCAACCTGTCAGATTTGAACTTCAGTGTCAATAAAACAGATGATGAGATGGTGATTTCGCTGCTCCTGTGGCTTTAACAGCCATCACAAATACACAGAAGATTTTTTGTTTTAATATGAAATTAAATAAATAAAAGTTAAATCATTAAAGACTGTTTGTGCAGAGAAATGTACAATCCCACAGTACTAGTGGCATCATAAGGCATCATTAAAAGGAATTATTTCTGTCTGAGCCTGTTTGGTTTTGTGTTTTTTTGTTTGTTTTGTTTTTCTCCGTAAAGATATTCTGCTTTGTACGCTTTAAAATATTAGGACATAAACCAATAATAGACTCTCTGTCTGTGTACGCAACACAAACCTCCCCAGCATGAATTCACAGAAAAGAAAAAAAAAAAAACCAACTCATCTGGCAAAGGAAGGAAGCAAATGCGTAGGTGGATGCAGGCATGGTTGTAGAAGAAGCGGTCGAGGTTAATTGCTGGGTTTTCACGGTTTAGTGCTGATGATTCTAAATTGCAGTCTATAATAATAGACTTATTAGTTAATTAGACCAGCACTAAATGCTGTACAGCACAACATTCTTTCAGTTTCGCTGATATTAAAAGATTATGCATGAAAACCTTTTGTGATAACCGAATAACTTTGTCCTAAAAGCAGCCATGTCCGTTGGGTTCTAATGCTGTATGTCTGTCCGCATGCATATCTGTGATCTTCTTTTAGCTATGGTGGAACTGGATGGTGATGACATCAGGATCTCATCCCGAGGAAAACTGGCAGAAAGAGACATTGTTCAGGTGAATGTTCTTTACATGAGAACAGTGCTGTCCAGAAATTTGTCCTCAAGGGCCACAGTCCAGCTGGTTTTCAGTGTTTCCCTGCTTCAACACGCCTAACTCAAATTAAATGGATCTAACAGCCAGCCTGGGAAGTTGTGCACAATGACTCATTACTTTGAGTCATGTGTGTTGGAGCAGGGGCACATTGAAAACCTGCAGAACTGTGGCCATTAAGGACCGGAACTGGACGCCCCTGCATTAGATGTGATGAGCTAATGAGATTTACTGCACTTGGCTCTCAGTTTTGCAGAAGTAAGATGTCTCTTTTCTCTCGTGTCTCAATGAGTAGTGAGTGACCACCTAATTAAATTGGGTAGGGAATAGTAGATATTGGCTTTTTTTATCAATATCAATTTTGTCTAACTTTTCATTTTTGATACCGATATCAACAGATACCAGAGATGGGAAATCAAATTTTTTTAAAAATTGGATATCGGGATTTTTTGCTTTACAATGTTAAAATTGATTTTTTTTTTTTTTTTTTTTTTTTTTTTTTTTTGTTAAAAAAAAAAAATCTTTTTTTTTTTTTTCAAATAAATATAAATGATCTATTATAAATTTTTTGTCATTTTTATTGTTTTTATTGATCTTTGTACTTGTATTCTTAGACATTGTAGCAGCAGAATGATGGTCCGGTCACTGTGTTGTTTTTTCCTAACTGAAATCAAGAAAAATGATGAGCAAAATAAGTTTTTTTATACATCTTTTTTTGTTGTTGTTTTTAGTCTACAAAAATCAGCAATATCAAAGAATCATGAGAATCGCATTTTAAGTTAAATCAGCACCCAAATAATCTGAATCAAATCAAATTGGAAATCAGAAGCATTTCGTACCAGCCCAAACCGATATTGATATTTTCAGAGCAAATTGATCCCAACATACAAAAATATCTGGAAAACTATACATGACATCTCCTATATTTTGTCATTTTCAGTTAGAAGATATAGTTTGATAGGTAATATGTGCATGTTGTGCAAAAGTTATGTCATTAAAAATGTCAAAACTGATCATTTCCGATATTGCAATTTAATGTCAATATTGGCTGATATCAGTATGCCGATATTATTAAATAGTTCTAAAATTGGGTATTTCGGTCCTTTGATGACTACGACTTCTTTATTCTCAATGAAGTAAAAGGCGAACATAATAAAATTGTGGGGTAACAGCAGAAGTTGTTTGACTATATTGACTGCAGACATTGAGTCCTCACACATTTAGATGTGTGAGTTTTTCATTTACACCTTTATTAGACTGCACTGCAACATGGTGGGTTTACAAACAAAAGCAGACTGACTTTGCGTGGTCCTTGACTGCTAAATTTGGGTCACAGTTTATAGACAACAGTGCTTTGATATTGCATATTTTAATACTTTATTTACATCATACATTCAGTGATGTGTAGATACATTAAAACCCCATCTGTCTGTATTGGCACATGAGGACATAAATGTGGTTTCTGTGAATTCACATGAGCACATGCATGCAAAATGTCTGATATTGTGTTGCTATTGGAAACCTTATGTGTCTTTTCAAACATCTGTCAAGCTGTTTCAGCAACATTGGCTTTTCATCTGTCTCTATTTGAAGTGTCAAAACTGAAGATTTATGTCAATGTATGGTGGTCAAAGTACAATACGCAGGGCTTTCTGAGTTATTTTAAAGCAGTGGAAGCTTGACGTTAACTCTGTCTCATTCAGCAACAATAAAAAAGATTTTTTTTCAGCTTTTTTCTAACTAGACTCAATGAAATGCAGCTTTTGCAGTTTATTCTGAAACACAATTTCCAAAAGGATTCCTTAATGCAGTATGACAAAACAAAACAAACCATTTGAATTTCTTTCCCAAATTCATGTTGGAAAAGTCATTTCTGTCTCTTCTGCTCATTCATTTCCCTTTCCACTTGAGAAAAGCCAGAGCAAAGGATTAGTGATGGATTTGCATATCACGCTTGCAAGATCCCGCAAATGTTGACAAACACGGGTTTAAACATAAGCCTCCTGGATTTCTCCATAATCACAGCACTAGTCCAAAAACTATTGTTGGCATTTGGTTATACAGTCAGACATGTCTTTTGTTTTTGTTTTTTTTCATGCAACTATAATTATTATTTAGCAATATTTGTATGATGTTATAATTTCTTTTTATGTCTGTTGTTTTTCCTCAGTTTGTTCCCTTCAGAGATTACATGGACCGGACAGGTAACCACGTGTTGAGCATGGCACGACTCGCTAAAGACGTGCTTGCAGAAATCCCTGACCAGTTCATCTCCTACATGAAGAGCCGGGGGATCAAACCCAACCCTGCACCACCTCCCTACACACCACCTGGACACACACACCACCACACACAAATCTGAAGCCCCCTTCTTGGATTTTCACTGAAGACTGATAGCATGCCGCAACCAATCAGAGTCCAATGAGAACTCTACCTCCTTTCTTTCTGGGCGAGGGGGGGGGGGGGGGGGTGAATACGAAACAGCACAGCAGGAAATTGGTGTTCAATCTTGTGCCGTACCCTGCCAGTGACAACAGGAGCATTTGTTTTATTTTTTGGGAATCTTTTTTGTTCTTTTTTTTTTGTTGTTGTTAGTTTCTTCTGTGATACATTTATTTGTAGTCTCTCGTCAGAAGAGACAAAGCTAAAATTTCAGGACTAGTTGGTGGCAGCCTTTCCGGCAATGACTGTTTCACATCTAATTTGACAGCAGCTTGGTTCAAAAAGATCATATTGTGGTTAAAACTTGTGCCTGTCTGTGGATGTTTTTTCTAAATGTATCAGGACATGTGAACTTTGACCCAAGCCTTGCTCGTCAGTCATTGGTGTGGCCTAACACAGTGATACTTTCAGGCACCTTTTTTCCTTCTCAAACAAGTTTTTTATATAAGGGGATTATCTCCCTACCTGCTTATACATCAGTTATTTCTAATCGCCACCACCTCCTGTTCTATTTATTAAGTAAATGTTTATAAGAGCATGTTGTATGAGAATGGACCACCCATGTCCCCGTATTTATCCTCCAGTATTATTCCGAGTGGCATGGACATTTGATAGTTTTGATTCGAACACCATAGAAACTTAATACATTTGAAGCAACCACCTACTTTTACTTTTTTTTAGTGATTGCATATGAAAAGCACAACTAAATTCCCAGGACAGAAGATTATCCCACCAGAGTGCTGCTATTCATTCATTTTCAAGAAATAGTTTTATGGGGGTTTTTTTTGTTTGTTTTGTTTTATTTCTACAGTGCAGCCATATTTAATTATATAAATACTAATAATGACTATTGTTGCAGCTTTTCAGTATTTATGCCTGCAGGTTGGATATAAGGAGCACTAACCATTTTAAGTATAATTATTTTAAACTTTTTACATTTTCACCTCTAAATAATTGACATCTATATTGGTTTTGTAAAACAGAGTTATTATAAAATACTGTGCAATGATGGAAATGGATGATGCAAACATGTTATCAATGACTCGGTTACCAACTGAACAAAGTGACTGAAAAGCTCCCAGGCTCCTTATGTAGCTTATAGTTTCATGTCTGGTTATGACATATTGCCTTTTTATTGTGGTTTTATCAGTTAATATGGCAAAATTATATTACAAATGAGTTTATATCTAATATGGACAAACTGACATATAGTAGACATTAGGTCATCCGTGGGTAAAAACTAATCTTTTTCACTATTTTACCTTCTTTCCCTTCCCTTTCCTTTCCTTTCCTTTTTCTGATACTACCCTTAATACACAACCAGTGGAGCTGAGACATTTTCACTGAAATGTCACTGGTTACACATCGGCGGCCACATGACTTCCATGTTTAAATCAGCCCCTGGAGATTTTCATTTAACACAGAGCTGTCCTTCCTGCAATGCCTCACAAGTTTCTGGTGGCCAATAGTTCATGCATAGCCTTAAGATTTTTTTCTGCCTTTACATGAAGTAATGATCATTTTTTTTCATGAATGAAACCTTCTGCAGTCTGGTTCCACTCCGTAAAGAGCGATCCATTAGGAGTAATTGGTAACTTGGCTCTATTGAGCTGTGATGTGTAAAATCATATGAAATACAAAAGAAAAATCTACGAGGTAAGTCTAATTTACTCAGATTGTAAGAGGTTTGGATTTGTAGAATTTTTTTTTTTTACTAGCAATATTAGTCAGTGAGAGCATATCCTTCGGTGTCTTATTGGAGTGTTATTATGAAAAAATAAATAAATAAAACACTCCTTATAATATAACTGGAGTTAAGTAACTAAAAGTTGCAGGACTAGGTTTCAGACCACTTTGGGACAGTCGTGTTATTCATTTAGTGTTTACCTTTTTTCCACTTGGTGTTAAAAGGGTTTTTTTGTTTGTTTTTTAGCCCCCAAAGACACAGGGTACCCTCTTGACATGAGTAAAAGCAAGCTTCCCAGTTCATTGATATTGATGAGTTGGGGTCCCAACAAACAGCAGTGTGTGACACTTTTTATATGGCTGTTGTGTTGTCGCTCAGGAAAGCGCCATTATCACTCAGAAAGTCTTCAGAATAACATTATTATTTATTTTCTATGCAAGTTTACTCCCAAACAAAATTCCCTGAATTGTAACTGAAGGAATATTTCTGTACAAAAACAAGTTATAGCCCATTTCCAAGATAGTCCAATCAGGGTGCTGGTGAGTTGCAAAACAGGAAATCACGATAAAAGCAAGGGAAACAAACAAATTTGTCATTTACTCGACTTTACTTTGATGAAGGTCGTAAACTCATCTGAATAGAATAGAAGTGTAATATGTAGAATTTAGGTTCATAAAACACAATACTGGCCAAGAAATTCATTGTTAGGGTGTGATTTTTGACTTCAAGTGCTTGAAGGAGCTGCAAAAACAAACAACCAAAACAAAAATAAATAGCATTGGGTGAGGTTATTTACTCCGCATGCTCTCTGAGTTGCAAAGAAAAGCCAGCTGGCACAGAAAACAAAATGCTGTTTCTGACTGAGCTCTATGTTTAGATCAGCTGTGGAAAAAAATGTGCAGACTGAAGGCTCTTTAAGTTAAAAATGAAATTATACATAACCTTATTCACATCTTATTCAGGAAGACAAACGTTTAAAATATTAATCCTCTTTGCACAAGAAAAAGATTTTGATGAAATAAAGAAGGTTTCTTTTCCACTTACTTTTATTATTTTTTGGAATTTGGTCAGACTTATTTGTTTACTAAAAAAATTTCCCAGAAAAGAAAAGTTTGCATGAATATGTTTTCCTGAGAACGAGGCATGACTGAAATGATTCTCTATTCCTCTCTTGGTCCAGATCCAGATCCTTAAATGGATCCAGGATTTTTTTATGTAGCCTTTTATTCCGCTGAGGTGTGCAGTCTCAGCTCTTGTTCCATTTTTAGCCAAACTTGCATGTTGACTTCAGTGGAGGTAATGTAGGTCAGTCTAACACTGAAATATCTCTGCAATAACTTCCTCTGAACAGGTTTGATGGTTCACTCGGGATTCAGGGCTGTTATTGCCATAAATCCCAAAATTTCATTCTATCCAGCATCTGGTCAAAGATTTATACTGTCCAAATCTTTTATTTAGGTCCAAAAACTTACAAAGATACTTCCTAGCAAACCTGGTGTCAGAAATATGTGACTATGACCGTTTGCTTTAAAGTGGAACTATTATGTGCATTTCAGGCTAATTTAATTTTATTTCTGAGCCCAGAAGGCTGGGATTGATCGAGTTATTTTCACAAATGGCTTTATTTACTTCAGACCGACCCTCTCCGTAGGCTGTCAGATCAGCCTGTGGGCAAAACGAGTGGATTGAGACTCTTCCGCATTAAGCCCCGCCTCCCGCCACTGCACTACATCGGGAGCGCGCACCTCACCTGCGTTCGCCGTCATTGTAACATCTCATAAACAGAAGGATTAGGCTAATATGAACTCAATAAAAAAAAAAAAATACAATGTCAACACATAGCATACAGCCCTACATGTTGGAACCTGAATCAGAGCCTGAAAACGAAGTGGAAAACAGCAACCCACAGCAACGAATGCAGCAGGATGTCTCTCTTTGGGAAACTCACCAGCCATCGTTGGAAATAACTTTATCCCACATTTTCCACCCGCCTGATATATGTGTACATGCCCTTGTTAACCAGTAGAAGGTAACCAATCACCGAACCTTATCCCCCGGGACGTCACAAGGATTTCCAAGTAGAAAAAACTCTCTAAAACGACGCATTTTTCGTCGCCATGGAAACCGAACGGAGAGCGTGCTGGAACTCAAACTCAAACTCAAACACACGTTTAGGTGATAAAAAACAGTGCTGTTCACATGTCTGGTGAGGATTCAACACTGTAACACTGTAGAAAGCTCAGAAAACTCCAAATACCAGAATAGCACCCCTTTAAACAAGGAGGGAACATAGTGAGCTGAAAACACACACCCTGTGGAAAGTGTGTTAACAGCTTTGTTGTTGAGGGAAAACAAACTCTCGCTTAACTAAAGTAGCGCTGGGTCTGGGATTTTAGTTTCACCTAAAATAATGCAACTAAACATTAATGAAAATCTTATAACCAAGATAAAATTGAGTTAATGCCATTTTATGACTTGCAAAGCTCTTGTTTGTCAGGTGTGAGAAATCGGACACACTCCTAATCTCCGCGTTGATCCCCCTCATACTTTTCAATTCAATCTCCTTCTCTGCATTGACTATTATTCTGTTGGACTAATTAATTATTTATTATATAGTTTTTCTCCTGGCTTTATCTGCATGTGGCCCTCATTGGCAGTCTGAAAGGGCGTCTTTTCCTTTTAAATTGACAAAGCAATAAAAAAAAGAATTTATCTCAGCTGAAAAGCTCAGTGTAGCAAACTATGGAGGCCTTGATGGTCTAAAAGACAGTTGCTCCATCTCATTTAAGCCTGGACTGAGATCCAGTTGAGATGGATGAATGCAGGTTGTAGGAGCAGGAGAGAAAATTTTGATTTGATGGTTGTTAAGACGGCAAACAGTAACTTGGGTTATTTATTGTGTTCTGCAACACAGGAATTAGATAACAGGCTTCGGAGCGTAAAATGTGGTGTAACAGAGTTTACTGTGAGATAGAAGCACATATTTCTGCCTCTGCATCTTTCTGTAAGGTTTAAATAAGTCAGGGAGGCATTGTTAAAGAGCAACAAACTCACTTTGGAAGGATCATACACATTATCATCCATGAGGTGCCAGCTCCAGCTAAAGCCATCTCATTTAAACCATTTGGAATCTTTAAATATTGTCTTTCATTTGTTTTGTTTTTGTTTTTGTTTTGGTAAGTTGAGGATAAAGAATGCCTTGAAAAGTTTCAGGGAAGACTATAGTTGGGCTAAAGGAAGACTTTGTCTCTGCAGTATTTAAATGTTAAAAAGACTTTTGACCTGAAAATTATTGTTTTGGCTGAAAGTGTTGAAGACAAACATCTCCAAGGAGCCATAAACACTTCATCTTCAAGATGAGTGCTTATTGTAAATGTTTGATATATTTTTTGGGGGGAGGATATTCCTAGAATAAAGATATTTCTTGATTATTTTGGGAAGTTATGACAAGCCATTGCTCCTACTATTAACCTTTTTCCGAGCCCTGATTTGCTTATCAACTGCATGTTTCCTTGAGTTACGATAGTGTTTTACACACAGTGCCGCCATTTGTGGAAAAAATGGGACTCAGCCCATCTAAATTACATGCATTTCTGTGCCAAAACTGGCATTAACAGTGGACTGTATGCTCTTTCTTCTCTCTTGTGCCTGGTTCCTGTAACATTTTCTGTCTCATCAGTGGTTAGAAAAGAAACTGTAGCTAATTTGCATGTTACAGTTAACATTTTTGGTTCAAAGTTTGTTCATTTGGTCTTATTCCACAGTTTATATTTATTGTTTAGATCTTTTTAGATTATTAGTTTGCATGAATCCCTATTTTACATTTCAAGGGTTTTTATTGTACATGATTATTGTCATATTGGTGGGTCGTGAAATGCTTTGTATTGGATTGCCTTAAATGAATTATTAAAAAATAACTACTTTTATAAAAAGCTTGTAGAGATTTTATTTTCATGTAAATGTTCAATTTAGTAGCTCAAAGATGCACTTCAGAACTATTGCAGATTCTCTTTTTTCCTCCTTTATTTGCAGATATACATATACATGCGTATACACTACCAGTTAAAAGTTTGGACACACGTTCCTATTAAATCCAATGGGATAGCGTGTCCAAACTTTTGACTGGTAGTGTATACCCCCATATATATATCCATACACACACATATCCATACACATGTACATGCAAACATATTTAAGAAAGACAACATTATTTAGAAACTTAACTGAGTAAAATAATACTAATGTTTACACATACATATATCTGAAAATTAAGAAACCTTTGAGGTAATTATATTTTTTTTTATTTCCTGCAGTGCAGGTGCCCATATTGATTTCAAATTGTAGTCTTGCTGTTATTTTTTCTATTCCCATCATGTCCTTTACCATTTCCCACCAAATGTATTTGCTACGAGGTTTGGTTTTAGCCGGAAGATTGTTAACTTTTTACTTTTATGCATTTATAATAAGATATAAGTAATTCTAAATTGAGTTTTTCTTCACAAATACTTTCAATCTTTTTCCTTACATTGTCCAAATTTTCATTTATTATGGGACAATCCCAGAATATATGTGTATAGTCTCCTAACTGGCCACAGCCCCTCCAGCACTTATCAGACCCTTTCTCTTCCTCTCTTCCTGCCAGTCTGTCTGTTATCCCCTTTTCCTTGTTTCCCGCTCTTCTCTTTGTTATGTTTCACGTTTACTTTCGCCTATCTATGTCCCCCAACCCTCGGGTCAAGCATTAATATGTATATTCAGAAATAGAGAAAATTAAAAAATAAAATATAATGCTAAAATTTTCAACAGGGGCTTTATGATATAAAGCCTGTTTTGGCAAAGCAAACTTGCCCAGCAGGAGTAAGATCACCCTTCTTAAAATGAGCTTGACTGATAAATTTAGAATAGTGGAAATTAAGTCAGTCACACACACAGGCACACACACACACAAACACAATATGTTAAAGCTGACCAACAAAAAAGTTGTGAATTGGCTAACAAATCTAACTTATAGTTTGATTTAGAAACTGCATGTTGATACTAAGGAATCAGTGGCAGGTTTTACTAAACATATTTTGGATTTCATCTTTATGCTCACAAAGGAGTAACAAATATAACAGTTTGAATGAAACATATTTCTTTTGTATGCCTGTGTCAGAGGATAGCTCTTCTATCTAAGAACACAACATGTTTAAAGTCACACCGGTGTGCAGCACAAAGTTCTGGATCCTCCTTTAATTGATTGATTAATTGATATTTCTTTAGTAGCACGTTTCATTATGACATTGATTAATTTTCTAAAAGGCAACAGAACACATAAGTGATTACACACTGCATCTGCTTTTCATTTTTATCATGTACTGTAGGAACTGTTGACCAGGCTCAGTGCTGTTTGTCTTTAATAACTGTCTCATTGATTTCAGGGTGATGCAGTGCAGAGGTGATTTATTATTCTATCCCCTCGATAAGTTATTACAATCAGTGAAAGATTGTTCTAAATTTAGAAAGTTCATCTCTGACCTGTGGAATTATAAATGCTTTTAGCCAATGTGCAAATTTGTTATTTTGTTCAAATAACAATGTTCCGGCAGAATAGATAAATGACGTCACTATTTTCCCTCATTTTTCCCTACTTTTACAATGTATTTTTTTTAACTACCTAGTTAGGTTGATTCATAAGATACCTGGTCAGGGAATGAGTGGGGAAAAATCCTGACTTTTCATTAAATACAACACTTTCAGAACTTGCACAACGTACCCACCTCACAAACTGTAGATATGTGACATGGAGGCAGAGACAGCAGCCTCCCTTTGCCCGATACACAATTACAGTCCCCAGAAACATAGAGTGGCTCCATAATCCCTCTGAGACAATACAGATGCCAAATTAAAGGAAACCAAAAATGGATGCATGGAAAAACATGACATTTAGTGCACTGACATCCACGCTGAATATAATGCTGCAGGCCCATTAAAGGTGATCTTAATAGTTGCACCAGCTCAGCAACTGTCAACAAACTTATTGTTGAGTCATATTTTTCATTTCTTGCCTATGTTGACTTTTTGTTTCATCATTCATTATGCACAGTATTTACGTTCACATGCTGCAAAGACAGTATAAATAAAATATAACACATTTTTGCAGCTTCTGTCACTAATTTTTCCTTAATTATAAGCTTATATGCTTCCTGTATTTGCAGGGAATAATGTTGAGTTTTTCTCCACAAATGTTGGGAGGATATGTGTCTATTTATTCAGTTGTATTCCATGTTATACAAGTTTGTCCATCTTAATATATTTAGTCTGTATTGTGTTGGGTCAAATCAGCATTCTGCTGTGGGGGTGTCAGCAGTGACAGCTGTCATAAATCAAAATGCTGCCACTCTCAACATGGCTGGTAGCATTCTCAGAGGAAAACTGTGTGTTTATAGGAACAACATATACTTCTCATTTACTTTCTGAGCCACATTTTCAATAAAACATGCAGCCACTCCTTTTTGAAAAGTGTGACATTAATCGCGGCTACCTTTCAAGAGGGATTTACTGAATGAAAAGAGATTCACTTGAACATCCTTCAGAAGATTTTCAGGGAATATTTAGTTTCTGGGTCAAGAAGAAATAATAAGGTGAAGAAAAATATCATTTCCAAAGTTTTTGCACAATTAATTACACCATATCAGTCCAAGCAAGAGGATTATTCAGACAGACTGACACTGATGAGGCATCAAAGGTTTACAAATAATGATCATATTTGAATAATAAAAAAAAAAAAGACAAAGAAAAACAAAGGAGAACATTCCTGTAGTGATATTTATAATATCTTTTGTCTTCACACGGATTGTTTGACGGATTCTCACATCTTAACTAGAGATAAATTAGAACTGATTCTGGTTCTACTCAGCAGTAAAAATAAATTCCTTCAACAATGACTGGATGAAATTAAAAGCTGGGGTATGTTGGGTAGTTAGGGTGCCACTTTCACATCTTGCTATCTTGGCTCCTCCCTCTGTCTTGGCTCCTCCCCCTGTCTTGGCTCCTCCCCCTCTGGTTTTGCTCCTGGCGTTATCCAAGGCTTTTATCCTACCTCCACCAAGGAAGTTATGTTTTACTGCCGTTTATCCATTTGTGTTCAAGATAACTCAAAACGTTAAGAATGGGTTTTAATTAAATTTTCACAAGTTGTCGAAAATGTGAAAAGGAAAAACTGATTTAATTTTGTTGATGATCTGGATCATTGTTTGGATCCAGGAATTTTTTAAATGCTATGGTGGAGGTTTGCGCTCTCTGAGTGCTTTACTAGCTTGCAGCTTTTTCCACCAATGATTTTCTCTTTCTCGGCTGTTTAGCGGGAGGGAGCAAATTAACCGAGCTGGGTCGGGGAATCCTTCCTGCATTTTCTCAGCCACGAAGAAGCTTACAAAATATAAGAAATGAACAGCATCAATTCAGTCCGAACATTTTGATTGGTCAGAGTTTTTACAGATTTACAGTAAACCAAGGTGTATATCTATATTTCTTATTGTTCATGATTATAGAATGTATAGACTACTATCAGGATGAGGAATCACTTCACCCAGAGTAAAAATAAAAATTTTCTGAGCAAGATTACCTACTGCAGCTTTAAAGTTACATAATACTGAAGAAAACTGACATGGCTATTTGGATTTTCTCCTGAATACAGCAACATGAAAGATGTAGAATTTTTAACCAGATGAACTGAGGAGTTTTATTTAGAAACAAAAAGGAAACATTATAAAGCCAGGTGAATAATAATCAATATAATTTTTAAGTTAGTCCTTCAAAATTCCTGCTTTGAGGCCTTTTACAAATGGCTACAAGTGTTTATTTTATCAGTATATATATATATATATATATATATACTGTTTATATATATATATATATATATATATATATATATATATATATATATATATATATATATATATATAGGCCATGAACAGTAAGTTGACCCATCAGTGTTTCTATAGACACAGTATATGTGATTCTTTTAAGTTTAAAAATAACTTATGTACACACTTACATGTGGAAACATCCCATTTCCTTGCATATTTCAGCTTTGATCAGTTTTAATGTACATATATCGAGTAGCATAGTAAAACAACCCAGAAACATAAACCATAAACCTACAAAAATACAAGTAAAATGCTGGGTTGGTAGGTAGCAAAGCAACCAGTTACGTACCAACTTTATAATAATGGATTAAGTTAAGTTTTCATGCATTACTAAAATGTCAGATTTTCAACATTTATATGTCCCTTTGTTGATAAAATATAGATTCTTGAGATTTGCAAACAATGTTTTTACATGCAGCAAAGTATAACCAATTCCAGGGGGAGGAATGAAGGATCTTTTTGTAAGGCACAGTACCAGAAGTAGTCCAAGCAAAAACAACCGGTCAACCAGCAACAAGGTCATAGGCGCTTAATGTTCTCTGATGCACAAGTAGTGTAGTGTGTAGTGTGCATAGTCCAGTCCCATGAAAGAGCCACTGTAGCAGGTACTGCCGACTGTGATATAAATGTGTCAGAACACCCAGAGCATGAAAGCTTGCTGTGAAAGTGGCTGTGTGCTGCGTACAGGTCAGAGTGCCCATTGTGAGCCTGTACTGAAACACTACAATGTGGAGTTTGTGCTTCAGAACTGAGCAATAAAAAGAAGGTGGTCTGTCTTGAATAATCATGTTTCTTCTGATAATGTTTTTTTGCAGAATCGTCCATGGTGCACATTCAAACAGCTAGGGTGTTGATATCCAGTGACACAATGCTACAAAGCAAAACAAAGTTTTTACATAATGCCTTAGGCTGGAAAAGTTGTGAAACATGGTTTCTCAACCTAAGGATGCTACTGGAAGGATGCTACTGGGCAATGATGAGTATGAAGCAAAGAATTTTAAGGTCAGAAGGTTATGTAATGTTGCTTTACCCCCAAAAAGAGAGAGAGAAAAAAAACATATCCATTCCTAAAAGGTCTGGTGTCTACATTTTCAATCATTAGAACATTAGAACATTTTCAATATTAGAACATAAAAAAGATCTTATAGTTCCATATATTCCAAATAGAGTACTGTGCTCTCAGACTGCAGGTTTACTGGTGGTTCCTAGAGTCTCAAAGAGTACTATGGGAGGAAGGGCCTTTAGCTATCAGGCTCCTCTCTTATGGAACCGGCTCCCACCGTGGGTTTGGGAGGCAGACTCCCTCCACACCTTTAAGATCGAGCTGAAAACCTTCCTTTTTCATAATTCTTATAGTTAGAATATGAGCATCTCCTGAGTTGGAGTCTGCATGTACGGGACCCAACTGTCCAGGTTATGCTCATTGCTCTTGTAGTTATGGGTAGTCTAGCTATCCATTACTTATGTAGCAATGGGGATGTTACCTGATGCACTGAGAAGTACCTCGCTCTATTTCTCTAATTATATTAATGTATAAATATATGCCAATATTGCCGTCTCTAACTTATTTCTCCTTTTTTCCGCAGGTCTTCCTGATTAAGTACAGTTGTACATGTTGTTCTGTCTTTCCTGTCCTCTCCACCCCAACCAATCGAGGCAGATGGCTGCCCTCCCTGAGCCGGGTTCTGTCGGAGGTTTTCTTCCTGTTAAAGGGGCGTTTTTTCCTTCCCACTGTCACCGCATGCATGCTCAGGATGGGGGATTGGATTCAAGTCATGACTCGATGCAATCAGTTGGTTTCTAATATAGGATATGTATGAATTGGCTCAAAATGATGTGTATGTTGATTTGTGTATGTAAAGTGCCCTGTGACAACATTGTTGTGAAGTGGTGCTATATAAATAAAGTTGAATTGAATTTCCCAGCTTATCCTCAAAGTTATATAAATATGTTTTTGTCTTTTTCCATTTCTTTAGTCTGTTGTGTGTGAGCTGTTTTTGGTGGGAGATGGATCATATCTTCTAATTTCCTATTATTCTAGGATACCAATAGATAGAGCCAATGTTTTCACTTCCTTCCAACCAATATGTTAAAGCCAACTGCACACACCCCCTCAAAGTTAGAGTGCTTTCAATAGCAGCAGCCTCTTTTAACTATACGACTGCCAAGTTTATTCTTTGAAGAAAGAATAATACAAGATGTTGACTTGGCCTCCAATTTCTGAAGCTCTCAGAGATTATCTATAGGATGTGCTGAAAAAAACACGCCAAGTGGTCCATCTTGCAACTAACATGACGTAAACAGCCTGCTGCCATAACTGTCATCTCCTCTAAGACATGGCAGAAATTATTTACAATTACTTTCAAAGAACCTTTGATGTCCAGAGCTCCTGAGAGCAATTACATGTGAAGAGCATAAATCGCACCCAAGCAGATTACAATCAAGCTGCAAAAAAAGGTTAAAATGTGTGTTTTACAAAAAGTGAAGACATACTGAGAGAGGTTGTAATGCTGCATCAGAGTTGTTCAAATTATTTGATAATAATCGCAAGGATATAAGCATCATCACTTTAAACCTGAATCTTGCACAAGTTGGCAATGACATGATAAAAGTCACTGAAAATATCGAATAGACGGACTGAATACTGTGTGCAAGATTATATACAATGTCTGCAATGACACAAGATTTATTTCCATCCAGTGTTGCATTTATTTTTCTTAAAGATCTTGTATTGATGATGGGAGAGTTCAGGTCTGAACTCTGAGGTGGCAAATCCAAGCAGAATGTCTCCTGCTTCCCAAATCCCTCCGTCACAATTTCAGTCCCATGAATCTTTGCACTGACAGTATATTCAGGTAGTCTGCTAGAGAGAGCTCAGAGAAGAGACAGGATGTAAGATGGATATCAAATAAGTCTTCATTAGAGAGAACCAAAGCAAGAAACCTGCCAAAGTTCAGGAGTGTGGCTTCATTCCTTGGATGCATAATGTTGCTGAACCAAGACTTGGCCAACTGTAACAGCCCTAGATCACAGTCTGCCCCCACAGGCTAGTACAGTTGGCACAATGGCTGCATTACTTCATCTGTCTCTTTTCTTACTCTGGAACGGGGTAAATCTGGACTCATCAGACCACATGACCTTCCATTCCTCCTGAGTGCAAATTGAAGCTTGTTCTCTGGTTCGCCTCACTGTTTCTTGTTTTTCTTACATCTCCTGTTCACACCCACTCTCTTAAGTCCCCTTTGCATTGTTCTGTGGAAATGTTCTCACGTTCACAGCTGCTGTTGTTTCTGTTTGATCTGAATTTACTAAGCGTTTAAGTGATTGCCGATCACAATCATTCAGGATTTTTCTCAGACCACATTGCAATGGTTCTCTGTTATCCTTCCAGTTTTTAAAACTGCATTGGACAGTACCAACCAAATTTTAGTCGTTTCTGCCATCTCCTTAGTTGTTTTCTCTGCTTGACACATGGCACTGATCTGACCCTTTCTTGAACAGGCTAACTTCTTTTCCAGGTTGTGTATAAATTTAATTGCAACAATAACTTAGAAATTACATCCCAAAGTATAATCCAAGCTTTTCTTTAACTGTTAAAAATGACTTTCTCCACAGCTTAAACTCCATGACTCCACAGTGTGTTAGAGGAAAGTCCCCTCTTTTTGCACATCTATCATGTTTTTCCGTCATCTTGTGTTACTGAGACCCACTCTGAACTTGTTGTGATGGGCTTCAGCTACACACATGAAATGTGTTGGCCTTTAATTTGTCAGTGGCAGCTCTGGGATTGTACACAGGGATTTCTGGTGTTGTGTCTACAGTCAAAAACATTTGAGATGGTGATGTCAGAGGCTGTTGGGACAATTATTTTATCAGTGTCAAAAAATAAATGGTGCAACTTTACGTTTCACTCTTCAGTCAAGTGCCTAATCTCACGAATGTTGAGCTGAATTTAGCCCCGAGCACCATCTCAGTGCCCTAAACACTCAGTCTCAGCAGCCAAATCCTCACCACTCTGTAAATGGAAGCCCTTTGAGAAAAGCCACATCGCAAACATTTAAGCTGATTAGCAAACATAATCTTTCTAGAATTTTTTTGGTTCACTTTGGTTAGTAGCCTGTAACCATTTAATGACAGTTTTTGTTTTTTGGTTTTTTTTTTAAATGAACACATTTGTTTTGTTGCTACTCATTGATATTTCTGTGGACTTACAACCAGCTGCAGCAGTTTGTAATGTCTCAGAGGAGCATTTTCATTTTAAAATGTGGCTTTTTCATTAAGTGTAATTCAATATTTCTACTTTATTCAATCATTTTCTTACCTGTTACCTGTTATTTTTCTTTTATTTCTCACAATCGTCTGCTGTAATTGATTGATTCCTACTCCCTTTTAGAAAGAAAAAAGAATGACTGCATGTGGCCCAGCAAAAAATTTACAGACCTTCCCTGTTATCAGATCAGATGAACCAGGACTGAAAACTTATCCAACTAAGATGTGATATGAACTATAAAACGTTGTGTTAATTACATACGCTTAGATTGCTTTCAAGATGTCTCACTGTTGCATCAGGATAAGAAGAAGGTAATTTACAAGAACAATCCACAAGCAGCAGATGATGTAATTTCCAATCGTTGTTTGTCCATGCGGAGATCTACATTTACTTGTGTTATAAGTGATGAAGAGAGAACCGTCTGAGCATGTTTTTACAGACAGCATGAAAAGGCATTCTGTAATCTCAAGCTCACTGATCTATCAGGTTAATGAATCTCAGAAAGACAATTTCTTTAGCTTGGGACTCGTTCACTGAGATTTTATTCAGCAATATTAAATAATTTCCCACCACACTTCCAAAGATGTCATTTGTGAGGGCTGTGGAGAGGTCCCAGTCTCACGTTTAATATTTCAATAGCTGGCAGGAGAAGACTTGTTATGAGCTGTCAGCAAAGAGCCACCGCCAATAAGAGCACAAGGGAGAGGGTCAGGGGACGTGGCACGGAAAAACCTGGAAAAGCATACTGACAAACATAAAAACATACATGCTACAGAGCATCCAAGAAAATCCAAGAAACAACAACAGAAAATATACTTCAGAGTTACAACAACTACTACACAACCATTGTCGTACATTTCTTGTTAAAAAGAAAAGAAAAGAAAACTGGAGTAGGAAGAAGAATTACTCTTATTAACCCTAACCCCATCCTCATTTCAAAGTAAACTAACTGGATGGCATCATCTATGACAAACACTAAGAACGAAACTCAGGTATGAAATTCCTTTTCTTTTAACAATTCTTTTCATACATTTTTAGTATCTTTATATTCATTCATTCATTCATTTTCTAAACCGCTTAATCCAATTCAGGGTCGCGGGTACTTTTTATATTTAATACTAAATTTAAAAAGATTTGAACAACTTTTCAAATCGCTTTTAAGTGTGTTCCATTGTTTTACACCAACCACTGAAATATTCATTTGTTTGAGTGTAGTTCTTGCAAAAGGATGTTTAAAATCACAATTTCATCTACTTGTTTCATCATTTACAATAAAAAAAAAGGTTTGCAGTGCCGGTGGCAACAAGAATTGTTTAGCTTTATGCATGATTATTAATGTTTTCCACACAACTAAATCTTGCAATTTTAGTAGTCCCGACTTCCAAAACAATTCCGTTGTATGCTCTCTAGGAACAGTTTTATTAATTATTCCTATGGCTCTCTTTTGCAAATACATCAAAAATGACTAAATAAAAACACAATTAAGAATTCTCATTGCCTTATAATTGAACAGATGCTTAACTTACAAATTTTCTTTTAAACAATTGCCATATGTGACTTCCATTTTAATTTTTCATGAATAATAACTCATAGAAACCTAAATTCAGACACCCTTTCAATATTAATTCCATTTGGCCTTAACCCAACATGACATGGACCAACTTTCTTAACCAGAAATATCTTATAGATTTGCTTCCTGTTAAGTGTGCAGAAGACCTATTTCCTGAAAAATGTTTTCAGTAAAGCCAATATTACAAGGAAATCACTGAAGGCAAATAGCTGTTCTAATAATTATGGAAATGGACTGTGAGCAAGACAATTGTTTATATTCGGAAAGCCATTATTAAATATCCTCCTCCGTTAGCATGCTTTGTTGTCAGTGGGATAATACAAAATTTCACAAAACAAAGGCAAAAACCAGGAGGGAAATCACTTCAGTCCATAAATATACACAACAGTAAAGCATTAATATTCATGATTCACCATTAGACTAATTACAAACTGAAAAGTTTCATAATGAAGCATCACTAGATGTGCCAATAAGGACACCAACATACAATATGTTCAAGTCATATCACAGTTGGTTTACAGTGGTGCAGCCATGCAGGAGAGCAAAACCTATCAGTCTGCAACTGATCCTGAGGCATTGCAAACGTCAACAACTTTGTCTTGCCAGTAATACTACCACTGGAATAAAGTCGTACACGTTCACAGCAAATGTCTCAGTGACAGGAAGCAACTATCCAAATTCCTTTTTATGAGACATGTCTCTCATGTTAGTTTTGTATGAATGATGGTAATTCAAGATGGTAATGACTGGTTTTGATGTCTCGATACCCAGAGAAACTATCAGAATAGAGTCATCTGGACTGAAATAGGGTTAAAACGACCATTACAACAGCAGTGCAAGAAAACTCCTCAAATTAACATGCTGATTTTTGCCAGATATCTAATCGTACTTTGGTCAGTTGTAGCAGCAGGCGCTGGTAAGAAAAGTATCAGAATAATTCACATAGCTCAATCAGCCCTGGAGTTAAACATTTATGACAGTCAGATGATGCCGTTTGTATCCTAGAAATGCTGGAAAAAATGGTGTCAAGATTTAATGCAATCTGTTTTTTGTTTTTTTTTCCTTTCATAGGCCATTTTTTAATAGGCTTAGATAATAATAGTTGCATCACAATTAATTTGTTTAAATTGATTTAGTCTGTAAACTGCTCTGAAGTGACATTTTTATGAATTGGGGCTATATCAATAAAGCTGAATGGAATCTTAAAAAAGGACAAATAGCCGATTATATGCTTCCAACTTTCTCTACACAAAATCAGTTCAGTCTGTTTTCATTCTCAAAATGCTGCGTTTGCACATATTCTTTTGGGAAACATCAGCTTTTTATGTCCTGTTGGTATTTATTTGGTGAGAAATGCTCAGAAGATGGAAGGAGGGGTTGCTACAAGATGCTAATCCACAGTTCCATCTAGTTCAATCCACTGAGCTGTTCAGAGCACAAGATCATTTGGTACTTGCACAACACAATGTTTTCCACAGTCTCTGCACTTTTCTGCTTTCATCCCACTCAGGATTTCTCTGTTTTCTACTCTGCTTCCACCTACAAACAGTTGGATTGGAATTAAAAATGCCTGCTTACAGCTGAAATGACTACATGTTTACATGTTACAAACTATGGTTGTACAGTTAGTAAAAGCTACATGGTGGTCTGACACATTATGGTTCATAGCTTGCCATTCCAACCTGAGCTCAATTATATGTATCTCAAATAATACAGCCATGGATTCTGACATGACTGTGCGTTTGGGAAAATGTACTTATCACATTTTGGAGTGAGACTAAATTGGCATCTTAAATGTGCCATAAAGGTGCTGAATTAAAATGCTGAATTAAATTTTTAAAAATACAAGAATAAACTGACTAGCATTGTGCGTGACAGTAAAAAAGATTACTATACTAAACAATGTTAAAGAAATATGGAAGGTGTTAAATACTGTCATTGGAGGAAGAATGGGAAATTTAAGTTACCCTTATTATTTTATGGTGAATAATAAGATTATTACAGACAGAAAGCAAATTGTGGATGGTTTCAATAATTTTTTGTTAACGTTGGGTCTGAACTGGCTGAGAAAATGCCAGCGAATAAGATGCCTATTGGAAATCCTATGAAGAGCAACTCAAATTCAATGTTTCTCACTCCTGTTGAGGAGAAAGAGGTTTTTGTCACAATACAAGGATGCAATAATAAAGCAACAAAAGACAATCATAATCTTGACATGAAAACAATTAGGAAAGTAGAAGCTATTTTTAAACCATTCACACATAAATGCAATCTGTCTTTCATATGTGGATAATTCTCCCTTATGAGATAAACCACCCTATGCAACCAGTACTTCTATGTACTTTAATGTACTTCTATGGTATACTCTGAAACAGGAGTTAAATGTCAAGACTCAAAGCCAGTTTTAAACTGGTCAGATTTTATGCTGCCTGTTTGGCCCTTTATATACTATCTTAAAGTTCAACAAAATACTTTGACATAATGCAGAATTTAAAAAAAAAAAAAAAAAGAAAAAAAAACAATGCAAGCAATCACACTAAGCACTAAAGCAACATTTTCAAAACAATAAAAGAAAACAACAATGCAGTAATACTTATATTTTTTTAATGTACTATCCTAAATTTTAATTTGACTTCCTTTAAAAAAAAAAACTTAAATAAAATGTAAAAAAAAAAAAAAAAAAAAAGGAGAAGAAGAAGAGAGATATAAAAAGTAAATTAAACTGATCTGTGCTTATTTTCGTAACTTTATTTTTAAATTAGTTGAGACTTTTATTGCCTGCGATGGACTGGCGAGCTGTCCAGGGTGTACCCTGCCTGTCGCCCAAAGCCAGCTGGGATAGGCTCCAGCTTCCCCGCGACCCTGAATTGGAATAAGCGGTTCAGAAAATGAATGAATGAATGAATGAGACTTTTATTGGCAATCAGACCTCCCCATACTTCCAATGTATATGGTATGTACATCTTCATGATAGTTTATGTAATGTGTAACCAGAAAAATGGAACATCACTGATAGATATGTACTGCAAAAGAAAAAGAAAGAAAAAAAAACGGGGGGTGGGGGGGTAACTTTCTGTGACACCTTGATGAAAGGCAGTCTCTCAGTGGACAACCTTATAAAATACTTTGACTCCCTGACTGGTCAGGCTGTGATAAATATAATCTTATTTTATGGTAGAATGCACCCAGAGTTAGTTAACCTGCATCTACAATGTGTTAAAGGACATGATCTCTCTGTTTATCACGTTTTGAATTTATTTGCTTTCCAGCTCTAAGTCAGAGCAGACATGTCCTGTGGTTTTAAATAATGAGGTTTCACTTCCTCTGCTCATTAGTCCAGACCTGATCATCCTACCAAAGATCCACCCTGACTGTGTTTATGTGTTTGCATCAGGGTGGGGCATCATTGAACGGTGTGTGATCAGTAGGTAACAGTCGCCATCTTCTGGTGAGGAAAACACACAACATTTTGCATGTATGGAGTGTTTTATTTCTATAACTCATTAAATGTAGACACACTGTTCATCTGCTTACACAGCCACAATGTCTGAAACCTGCTCTCCTTATAGGAATAAAAAGCTAAGTTAATTATTTTTTTTAAATTTGAAGATAAATAATTTAACATCCTCAGGTTGAAGTCAGGTTAGTGTTATGCAGATAAACAGATATCTAGGCAAGGCAAGTTTATTTGTAGAGCGCATTTCATGTACAAGTCAATTCAAAGTGCTTCACATGAAACATTAAAAACATTTCAGACGATGTGGAGAAAGCACAAAAGGCAGCAATAAACAGCAAAAAACAAAAAAAAACAAAAAAAAAACCACAATAAAACATAAATTATAGGTGCTGGGGGCGGTGGGTAATGTTTTTATAAACAAAAGTGCAAAGTCACCTACTAGGAATAAAATCAACAACAGGATAAATCAGTAAAATGATAAGATATGAGTCATTTTCACTCCTCCCTGACAGAAGAGTCACTTCATAGACATAATATGTCTAGAGTCACTTCAGGTGATCTGTGACGAGACCATGACACGTAAACCGGAAGAGTACCGCCGCCTTCTGCGGCTGCGCAAAAGCAAAGTTGGTTTCAGTAATGGCTCCTACGGACAGTCAGGTCGAGTGGCAGACGGAAAGGATCATTCATTACCTGTTCGAGGATGAAGCTGATGTCCAGAGTCGTGTATTTAACGACGAGTATGTACACGACGGTCCGGGAGACCCAGGTGAGTGTGTCCGTCTTGTTACTGAGAAAACCTGAACGTTTATGTGCTAAATGGAAATTAACCACAGCCCTGGTTTTACGTCAGATTATATCAGATTAATACAAGTTTTGTTTTCATAAAAGTAGCCCAGTCACTGCTTTCCTTTCTGTTTATTAATACGTGTTTTTGTGTTTCAGATGACAGTTTTGACCCAGTTGTGATTGCTGACAAACTGAGGAGTATCGCTGATGCCATGAATGATGACAGGAGGTTTCAGGCTGCTTTGGCGGACCTGAAACAAGCAGCAGCGCAGGCGGTAAGGAAAGACATGAAGCACCTCACAAGTAGTCCTGCGATTAAAATACTTCTCAGAAAGCTCAACAGGAGCATCGCTAAACATGTAGACCAGTGTTTTTCAACCACTGTGCCGTGGCTCTAAGAAATTTCCCCTAATTGGCAGCTGTGTTCATCCACACATACCCCAGTGAAAGATAATAAAATTATTTCTTCTTGTGTTTATCTGATTTCCATTCAAGAGGCTTTGACAAGATGGACTTTATATTATTAATGTGGACTTTAAAAAAAACATTTTGGTTTGTGGTGTGCCTTGTGATTATTTTTAAGTGACAAATGTGTGCCTTGCCTCAAAAAAAGTTGAAAAACACTGATGTAGACATGTCAGACGCAGGGCCGGATTAAAAGTGCACAGGCCCCTGGGCCCAGAGTGTTCCAGGGGCCCCGTTCCACACCATAACATTGTGGAAATTGTGAATTGAGAAATGACATTTCTAACATTTCTCTGGTACCAATAGCAATGCACTAGACACTGTGGTGTAACTATCTGGCTTTTATGTACATTTTGTTTCATGTCCAAACTGCTGGTGTATGCCCTACGTGATCCCCATATGGGCCCTGAGAGGGTGTGGGCCCCTGGGCCCGTGCCCATAATGCCCATTGGATAATCCAGCCTTGGTCAGACGTATGATTCAACTACTGACAGGTGAAATGAACAAATGCACCAATATGTCAGAGATGCTTTGCCAGCACAAGAAGCTGGATTATAACAGTCATAACTTAATGGCTGATCGTTGTTTCCCCAAGAAACCTCCATAAGGCCGGTGTAATGTCTGTGTATTTCTTTATTCCTGAAATGTCACCATAACTTCTCGTGCAATCTCCATTTGACTGGTTTATATACAGCAGGGGTGTCAAACTCCAGCACTCGAGGGCCAGTATCCAACAGGTTTTTGTTTCCCTCTACCAACACAGCTGATTAAAATCAAATGGATCAAGCAGCTTCTTGTCAACCTATTTATGAATTTCGATCAGGTGTGTTGGGAGCATGGAGACAACAAAAACCCGCAGGATACCGGCCCTTGAGGACTGGAGTTTAATACCTGTGTTATAGAGGAATAGAGGTGTACCACATGATTCAATTCAGTTACAATTCAGGGTCCTTCGATTTGATTATTATACGATTATTAGGATTTATCTGCATCTTATTTTTTTCTTCCGTCGCTAATTCATACTTTTAAAGTCAGTCATTGTCCAGAAATTCAAGTGGTCAAACAAATTTGTCTCTACTATCTTTTAATTATTCCCAACCATAAATAAATCCATCACATATCCAGAACATTTTTCATATCATGTTCATGTTTTTCCATGGAATCCACAGATGGAATATGTTGGCGATAGTTAGGAGTAGGTGCCTTCTTCTCCTCTAACCTGGATGTAAAATGTACGAACTGATGGGGCATGTTTGTACTGTTACTGTAACTTTCATATCAATCATTCAAGCAATCAAAATGTTATCTATATAGCACTTTTCATATCAAAGAGCATTATAAAGGGCTTTACAAAGATAAAAACTAAATAAAATTAAAAACAAGCCTGCACATACTAAAACATATAACCCACTCAGAACCAAGTCCTGAAACACGCATCCAATCATTTTCTCTCACACACTTACAGAGGTAAATCACTGTCATCCACCAGCCCAGTAAGTCATCTCAAACCCGACAGACAAGCCCTAGTCTCCAATATCTTACTTACAGTAAATATGGAATGAGTTGTCCATTCTCAGATCCATAAAAACCTAAATGTTTCCACATGTTGGCCTTCAAACCCGGATACTAATATCATGCTGAGTAACAGCGACTGCTGCCTTCTTTGTTTCTCTAAAGTGTCCGTGTGACACATCTTTTCCTGCCAAACTTCTCCTGTCATTTATTTACTTTGGAAAGTAATACTTTATGAACATTTATGAATCCTGATTGAATCGGCTCATGCTGTATTACAATGATATAAATAAGTAGTGAATTGGCTCACCTCTAATCTGGAAAGTTTTTGCTTATAAAGCATCACCTTTCTAGTATCTATCTCAGAAATATTCCCACATTCTTAAATGATTATTCCCAGAAGGGGGAACTTAAGCATTCAGTGATTTCTGCTGTATCAGCTACAACCCTGTTCTTTCTTTGTACACTCATAAGAACAGCATTATTATTAGGGCTGTGATGATATGCTTTTGTCCCGATTCATTTCGATTTTAATTGCGATTCTCACTATTCTTTGAAAATGATGATTTTTGAAGATTAAAAACAAAATAAATGCATAAAACTTTTTTTTTTTTTTTTTTTTTTTTTTATATCCGTCATTTTCTTTGATTTCAATTAGGAAAAAAACAACACAGTAGCTAGACCATCATTCTGCTGCTATAAAGCCAAAGAAGACAAGTTAAAAGATCAATAAAAACAATAAAAATAACAAAAATTTTATAATGGATTATTTTTATTTATTTGAAAAAAAAATTATTTTTTTTAACAAAAAAATCGATTTTAAAATTGTCAAGCAAAAAATCCCGATTTTTCGATTCAATTTTCCCAGCCCTAATATCTATTGTAAACTATCACCAGTTCTTCAAAGCCGTAAAACTTTGATTTGTTGGCTGAACATATTGTAGCGTTACCAGACTTACACGTTTGTTTTATCTAGTTTGTACAAAGTACGTTCTCTTTATTTGTTCCTCAGTTTGGGTTGAAATATGTTTTGGGTAAATTGATGCTCATGTTCAGCACAGGAGGTGCAGGTCTGATGTCTGCCCTCTGGTCAGTTTGGAAAGCTGCATTGTAATGTGATGTTGCAGCAGAGAATCCCGTCACGCTAGAAAACAAACTGGCTGTTTTAGATGTGTAACATCACTGATTCAGCAAAGAAACGTAAGAAAAAGTTAAAAAAAAAAAAAAAAAAAGTTATTGTAAGATTTTCTTTTTCACACCAGAGAAATCTAACAGGTCAGGTAGGTTGTAAGATGGATGCTGAATTAGCTGTCGATAGGGGGCGTGTGACGGGGAAACTGGTAAAAGTTCTCCAGTGTGTCTTTAACGTATTACTTAATCAAGAGGTTTTAAAATGAACCAAGACCAGTGTGAACCTTTTAAAATGAATACTGTCGTTTTTCTCCTTTTCTTCTGAATATACAGAGGATGGCCAACATGCTACATGACTCGTGCATCAGCAAAATCTCAGTTTAGAAAGAGAGATTGAAAAACCTTAAGAGCCTGGTCACACTTACGTAGTCACTGATATCTATTTCTTGCTGAGAATTTGTTTCCTCATTTATGAACCTGCAAGCTGAACCAGCCACTGTGTCATCCCGTGGGTTTAATCACCAACAATTATGCACGTCTTGTGCTGTTATTTCTATCTGGTGCACAGTGGCATAGTGGGTAGCACTGTGGCCTCGCAGCAAGAAGGTTGCTGGTTTAATCTTTGGCTGGGGTGAGGTTTGGACGGTGGCCTTTCTGTGTGGAGTTTGCATGTTCTCCTCATGTATGCGTTGGTTCTCTCCGGGTACTCCGGCTTCCACTGTCCAAATACATGCATGTTAGGCTGATGGGTTACTCTAAATTGCCCATAGGGAGTGAGTGTGAGCGTGAGTGGCTGTTTGTGTCTGTGTGGCCCTGCGATGGACTGGCGAGCTGTCCAGGGTGTACCCTGCCTTTCACCCAAAGACTGCTGGGATAGGCTCCAGCTTCCCTGTGACCCTTCATTGGACTAAGCAGTTAGGATAATGAATAAATGATAAATTATAAAGAGGAGCCTTTTATCCATGAAGTTTGTGTCAACAAAGCAAATATGTTTGGTACAACACAGCAGCCAGACCACCATTCTGCTTGATATGATGCTGGACAGGATAAGTAAAGTAAAATAAAACCTGTTTTAGTGAAGCCGGTGTAATAAAACAACATTGTTTACAATGAGTCTGATGGTGTATTGGTAACGCTTTAACATTATCCATGTCAGGTCGTGGCAAGGTCAAAAAGTTAGCAACAGTTTTGTGCTTCCATGCTAACACAGATGCTAACATTAAGCTGTCATTGGACAGTGTCTAACCTCTACAGGTGTGTTTTTTTAAGGCGGTAGGTAAAGTTTGATGAGGTGGATCTTCTGTCCGATATTTTTATACAACGTATGTTGCATTTTGTTGCACTTTATTAGTTTCTGTAATGAGTTTTTTTATACCCCAAAGTTGGAATGAAAAGAGCAACAACATTGTTTTTGTTGATTATGTGTGTGGATAATCTGACAGCAGATAGGCGACACTCGTGTCTTAGTTGGTTTAAGATTGCAAATTGGTTGGAATGTCATGTCATGATGTGTTTTTTTAGTTTCCTCCATTTTCAGGTGATATTCCTGGTTGAAGAAAATGAAAAACAAACCATTGCCACCTTGTAGTGTGACATTGATTTAATCTGCATTTTTCATTTTAAAATATACGTTTTGTTGATGAATACCAGTGATAAACAAAAGAAGACCAACATAAAATCTCTCCCCTGTCCCACCTTGGTCTTTCTCCAGGCGATAGAAGCAGCTTTCAGCCATGGCGTGGAGGCCGTGTGTGAGGCTCACGTCGCTCAAGGAGCTGAGGTGGCTCCAGAGATGCAGCTCATCAGGGCCTCGGTAGCTTTTGGACTCTACGTCAAGAAATCCTCCCCAGAGCTGAAAAGTAAAGTCCAGAATGCCATGGCTGCTTTTCTCAACAGGCGTGTGGGCAAATGGATCACTCAGCAAGGTGGATGGGTAAGTAGATGTTTCTGATGTTCGTCACTTCACACTTACTGTGTTGGAAACTTGTCTACTTCCTTTTACTGTATAGTACAGTTCATTCATGCAGACTGCAGATAAGTCTTTATCACAGCAGTCCATCGAGTATTTAGGTCCGAATACATGGTTCTGTACTCCACTTCATCCACCCCCCCTCTCTCCCTCAGCGTGCTTTCCCTTCTCTCTTCATTAAGAAAAAATAAATAAATAAATGCTGCTTCAGCCCAGAAAAGTCCAAAACAAAGTAAAAAATGATCACTTCAAAGGACCAAACTAAAAGATGTTTAAAACTTTCCTACCAGTAAGATATTTCTTTGTTTTACAGTTTGATTATATATATTTTTTTAAAAGAACATTGATAGTAAGAACATGATTTGTGTAAGTACTTTACTCGTGCTTCTGCAGGCCAAGTTTCACACTGAGCTTCATTACGGAAGCGTAGAGCTGTCATCCTCATAAAAAAAAAAGTTTGGGCCCTATCATGTTATAACGTGATAGTTTATTGTAAAAACGTGAAACGTATCATGTTATAACGTGATAGTTTTATTGTAAAAACGTGAAACGTATCACGTTATAACGTGATAGTTTATTGTAAAAACGTGAAACGTATCACGTTATAACGTGATAGTTTATTGTAAAAACGTGAAACGTATCACGTTATAGTGTGATATGTTTTATTGTAAAAACGTATAACCACTTGAACGCTGGAGGGATTACATCTCTCAGCTGGCCCGGGAGCGCCTTGGGACCCCCCGCAGAGTCGGCGAATGTGGCTGGGGAGGGGGGCTTCCCTGCTTAAGCTGCTGCCCCCGCGATCAGAACCCCGATAAGCAGTAGAAGAGGGATGGATAGATGACACTTGGATGCACCGATGATGTTTGCATTCATAGCGATTCTCGCGCCGCTCAAGTTTCATTCTGAAATGATGCCACGTCATGGGGATTGGACTCATTTTTCCTTCTGTACAGACCCATGCCTTTTAAAACTGTCCTTAAACTACGCATATTTATTACAATGGCTCGAAAGTGTTCCAAAGCACCATAATTTCACAATGTCTCAACCCAAGTATGAAGGAAAAACTCTTTCAAGTCCTGTAAATGAGACATTTGTGATCTCCTATCCACCCCGCACACAATTTCCTCATCTAAAGTCGAAAATGACCAAGTTCACGTTTTCAGATACATGACATGTTTCACGTTTTTACAATGAACTTATCACGTTATAATGTGATAAGTTTCACGTTTTTACAATAAAACTATCACATTATAACGTAATAAGGCCCAAACTTTTTTTTATGAGGATGACAACTCTACGCTTCCGTACTTCATGACTTTCTTTTATTCTATATCTTTTTTTTTTGTTTGTTTGTTTTTTTAGGAAAAAGTGCCAGATGTTGCAAAGTAATGAAGTTCCACTTCTTCATGTGACCGCCTTAAAGTTGGAGGATCATCTGTGGTTCATGGTCTTGGTATTATACATGCAGACTTCTCGTAACACACACAGTTTTTGGTTGGGGAAGAAAACTTTGTTGCAGTTTCAGTTTTACACAATTTGATAGTTCCTCCATTAAATCCTAGATGCTGATCAGACACTTTCATTCACACTAACTTGAACTTCATGCATTAGTTTATATTCTTTAGATTTACACTGAATCCATCATTCAATCACGGCGACGGCAAGCTAAATGTGTAGCCAAGACGCCTCGCCAGCGACACATTCTTTCACATTTATACACCAGTGAGGCATGGAGGAGGAGAAAGTGTCTTGCCCAGAGACACAACAGCAGATTTACCTCCAGCCTTTGGATAAGTCCTCTACCTCCTGAGCCACCGTCGCGCCATGATGCTGTGATAAATACAAGCTAAACATCAGTGCTTCCTCCAATCTTTTATATTTATTTTCTTTTGTGGGGATTATTCTATTTTCTTCTTACATTTGCCAGTAAATTTGATCTATTTTTCATAGTTTATCTTATTAAATAAATTTGGTTTGTCCTTTTTTCTCTCATCGTTAGCAAAGCTTTTACAGATTAATTGTTTGTCTCCAGAGATGACACAATGAAAATATGAACTGCTGATGTAAAATCTAATCATGGTCTCTTTCTTGCATTTATATTTGTCTGAAATGCCTATCTGGTTTGTAAAATGACTGTCCTGGGGTTCAACAAAATGCTAATTTCTGCTTTCTTAAAGTGCTTTCAATCATTTATTCAGAAAACTAAGTCAAATACGGGTATTCTAAATCTTAAGTTATAATATGCTGAGTCATGTGTCATAATGTTTGCCTTTTTTTTCCATCCATACTTTTTTTTTTTTTGTCATTAAAGGTATGTACAATATAAACCTTGATCGAAATGACTCTCAGCTTGGTGCATGTGCCAAATTTACTTAATGATTGTTTCTGGTATAAACAAGGTGTTTGGTGTTTTTTTTATTTGAAGCAGAGGGTTTATCTATATTAATATTTGCTTTCACTCATCCGCAACTCGGAGCCAAATGGACTAAACAATGAGGAGAAGCTTTGAGTGGTGCTTCCTGTTTGTAAATGAGAAATGTGGTGATTTTTGTGTTTTTGTCATTTTGTAATTATTTGAATAAACAAAAGGGAAAAAAGTCAAACTCTGAACATTATTTAAGCTCCACAAGGTTCTGGATCCACAAGTTAAAGAAACTTTTTCTCATTTAAGCACTCCTGATCTTCCCAATGAGTGAAAATTGTTTGCTTCTATTTGTTAGAGTCTGATGCTTTGATTAGATCCTGAGATTGATCAAACACAGACGTCTTCATAGTCTAGTATTACTAGAAGCAAGACTTTGGGTCTTCTCGCTAATGTGGTACATGTGCTGCCCCACATTGGCCTCATCTTTCAGGTCAGCTGGTGGCTCAGTTTGTCCTCCAGTCTGTGTTATTGTCAACCAAAGGAGGGACACTAGAACCTTGAAAATGGGTGTCTTAACAGCATCAAGTTGCTTTGGATAAAAGCGTCCGCTGAGTGTCTGTAGAGTAGAACATCAGGACATCTCATCTGATCTTCTGGTTGAAAGATTTCATTTTCAGAATCACAAAGTTTGAAGCAACATTTTAATGTTGTAAAAGTATTTTCCTCTGTCAAACGTAACAAAAAGTGGCTGAAGCAGAAGTTTTTGGGACCTTACATGGTCATATGATCTTCCTTATGTTCAAGGTATTACATGTTAACTTCTCTGGAGGGTTTTCACCTAGAGAAAGTTTCTGGTACCATGAGCTGTCTTGTACTTCCCATTCCTTCCAGGTCCAACTGCAGATGGGCGATGTAACTTTCAGGTTGCACCATCCGTAACGGACAACCTCGCTGAGTATAGCAGAGTGTGTTTCTAAGACCTTAAAGTCATTCTCTTTTCATCATCTTACCAGTGAAATGTTGCTTGTACTGCTGGTTTACTTTCCCTAAGCATGATTAATGCACCACCATGCTGAGCAGCTGGAAGTTTTTCTTTCACAACGCCAAATGAGAGTTTGGACATTGTGACTTTATTTGTTTATGTATCCGTCTTTGTTCCCTCATGCGTCATGGCATTTTTAATCACTCACTTGTAGTTTTAAGCTGAATCATGTGTGATTTTAAGTTCCCATGATTCTATGCTTTTCAGACCTCTGATGTCTCTGTTTCTGTTCAGAGCTTAAAAAGCATAGAAACATGGATGATTTGATATTTGCTAATTTGGCAAATTACAACAATTTCAATGCAGAATTACTGGAATAAAGATGCCGGTCACTGTGGATCACGAGGCAATGACAAGCTGATTGCTAACAGCCTGTCTTACATGACTAATCAGTCAAAGTATTTTAATTAAAATACATTTTCATGGCTGAATCACTGCCATTACTGCTGTTTTTTTCCACCCTTTCCAAAAGAAACACTACAGTAACCCACACTGTGCATTTCATGATTTCACCAACACAGTTTCCATTAACAGTCAAACAAAAACAGTTTAATTTGCTCATCAAGGGATTGTTCACCAGTGTAGAGCTGACAACGGTGCCATATGAGCTGCTATCATCTAATAGTACCTGTCATGACATTTTTACTTGTAGTAGTAGAAGGACATGTCAGGAGTATCCCCTGGGCTCCTGTTAAATCTCAGCATTTGATGTATTGTAAGAGAGATTCTTTCTGATTTATAGTCTGAGCTTGTTTGGCAGCTCATGGTCCAGTGTACGCCTTTAAAGTGTGATGCAGAAACCCCAAGCCTTCAGCAACCCTGGGGCATATTTGTAATACAAGTCCTGCTGTTTTCTGATAACATGCAATTAAAAGTAAAGGATGTATTACTTTAACTTCACACAGTCGTTTTAAGTTAAATTTATGTGCAGATCAATAAACATTGTCGCGTGTTCTGACCAGTGACCACCAGAGGGCAGCACCCAACACTAAATGACAGGATACCAGTGTGCAGGATGCTCCTTTAGGCTTGGCAAAGTCTGCAAGATTCTCTTCATTCTGGAAAAACTCATGCTTAGAAGAATACACACATAATTTTCCTGCATTTTCTTGATGCATATCATGGAGTCTTGTTTGGTTGCGTGTTGTTTGTATTGTGTCGGAGCTCAGTGCCCTCTGGCTTGTCATTCACAGCGAGATGTCATAGCATCTGACTGTAGATTGTCACCTCTGTGTGGAAGGTGGGGACTCAATGCAACATAAATATATGACAGATTCTTGCTTCCAGTCTCAACACAAAACCCACCTGACATCTTTCCAGGCCAATATGTCTTACATTACATAAATATGTTTTTCGCCTTTTATTTGGTTTAAATATCTACACAGCCGAATGCTGCATTATTTGCTTGCAGTTTTTTGCACACTAACACACCTTTCTGCTTCTGTTTGGCAATCAAAACTGCGCTTGAGCCTTGTCAGAAATGATAAGGGAATGTTTGGAGTCATCAGATGGAAAAAGCTCCACGAGTGCAGGAGTGTTTTCAATATGAGCGAAAGCAAACTTTATTGTTTGAATTTGTTATTTGTGTTTATAATGAGAACATTTCTATTACATAAATTGGAGGTAACGTTTAGGTCTTGATTCTGTGTACAGGGCTTTTTCTGTTTTTTGAAGAAGAATAAATAAAAAAAGCTGGATGAATGTAAAAATGCAAAATACTTATAGAAAAAAATTGACACGTCTTATGTTTGCTGCATGAGTATAAAACAAAGATCCATCATTTGCAGTTTTGTTTCCTGAAGAAAATCTTTCTGACCTGATATGCTGATACCTCCTTTAGTTTTAGAAAACCCTGGTTTATTTATTGTGCCCTAATAAATAGAAGATTTTGGAAAAGCATTTTTATTTTCCATATTTTAACTGCATTAGATCTCTGCTCCAGCAGGTAATGCATTGCTTCACAGCATGAAACAACTTGGCTGTTGCTGGAAGGATCTTGGTTGAAAGATTTACCCCATATTATTTCCATGGTGAAACTCTAAAGCTGTTTTAGATCACGTGGAACTACAAAGTACTGAATCCCCTGACCCTGACCTGAGTGTTTGCATGATTCAGTATAGCATCTGTGTAGCATCTTCATCAGCGGTGAAGCCTTCATTGGAGCTTTGATCTCAGGTTACATAAACATTTCTTAAATCTAAGCAAAGCAAACACAAAGAATGAGCAGCCATTTGAAATATGACCCGTTAAATCCTTTGTTTAACCTTTATTTAAAGTATAAAAAGGAGGGAATGACCTCTCACAGCAGATTCTTTCATGTCTGTAAATACGAAGAGCAACTTTATTTTCTGTCTCTTGTCTATTAAAAAGATGTGTATTTCCATTCGACAGGTAAGCATTTTAGCATATTTTAACTACTGTATGACAGACACAAACCTTCTTGGGAAGCTTGCAACAACAGTCTCTTGGAAGTTGTTTTTTTTTTCTCTGCAAACTCATTTCTGCAGAGTGTTGGAACAAACCTTTCTGTAGGTGTTTTCCTTCGAGTTCAGGTCAGCATGCTGGTTCTGTCACTTCAGGATTGCCACAAAGTCTCCCCAAAGTAAATTTTTGGAACAGAGCACGTTACTCATCATCATGGGGGTTGGTGAGCCCCACCATTGGCAGAAGTGTTCCCTTGCTCGGACGTGGGTCACTAGAGCCCCCCTCTGGAGCCAGGCCTGGGGGTGGGGCACGAGAGCAAGCATCTGGTGGTCGGGCCTTTGCCCATGAGGCCCAGTCAAGCTTAGCCCGAAAGGGTTACATGGGCCCCACCTCTCGTGGGCTCACCATCTGTGGGAGGAGCAATGGGTGTCAGGAGCAATGTGAGGTGGGCGGCAGCAAGAGGCAGAGACCCTGGTGGTCTGATCCTCATCCTACAGAAACTGTCTCTAGGGACATGGTACGTCACCTCTCTGGCAGGGAAGGAGCCTGAGCTTGTGTGCAAGGTTGAGCGGTTCTGGTTAGGTACAGTCTGACTCAACTCAACGCATTGCTTGGGCTCTGGAACTAGTTCTCCCGAGATGGGCTAGACCGTCTTCCACTCTGGAGTTGCTCATGGTGAGAGGCGTCAAGCGGGTGTGGGCATCCTCATTGGCCCCCGGCTTGGTGCCTGTACATTGGGGTTTACCCCGGTGGACGAAAGGGTAGCCTCCCTCCCTCTTCGGATAGGGGGAGACGGGTCCTGACTGTGGTCTGTACCTGTGCACCAAACAGCAGTTCAGATTACCCACCCTTTCTGGAGTCCTTGGAGAGAGTTTTGCAGAGTGCTCCCTCTGGGGACTCCCTTGTTCTGCTGGCGGACTTCAACGCTCACATGGGCAATGACTGTGAGACCTGAAGGGGAGTGATTGGGAGGCATGGTCCCCCTCCCCCCCTCCGGATTCCAAATGGTGCTATGTTGTTAGACTTCTGTGGCCGTCATGGATTGTCTATAATGAACACCATATTCAAGCATATGTGTGTTCATATGTACACCTGGCGTCAGGACTCTCTGGACCCCAGCTCGATGATCGACTTTATAATCGTGTCATCAGAGCTGCGGCCAAATGCCTTGGACACTCAGGTGAAGAGGGGGGCGGAGCTGTCAACTGATCACCACCTGGTGGTGAGTTGGCTCAGATTGTGGGGGAGTCAGCCGTTCAGGCCTGGCAGGCCCAAACTAGTCGTGAGGGTCTGCCAGGATAATATCCAGCTGATGGTTAGATGGTAGACTGCCAGCAGCCTCCTGTGCAGTCTATGGGACAGCTCAAAGGGAACTAAAAGACAAAGTTATTTGGGCGAGACACTATATGTGAAGTTATTAATGGCTAATATGTATCCCTTTGAAAGGAGATTAACAGTCTGCTGGGCCCATTCTGGCTTGATCCTACTGTCAGCGATCTCGTGGGTGAATCTTAATGCAGACGCACTAAGTCAGCTTCTAAAAAGCAAATAAAAACTTTAATCAAAAAAGTACTTAAAAGGCCCCGCGAGACATATTATCCAGAGACAGTCCATAAAACAAAACAAAGTTCAAAAAGTATTAGCAAGCTGGGAGGAGAACAGAGCAGGTACAGAAGCAGCTTTTGAATGCAATAATCTGGTGATACTATTATTATAATGGAATTAATTATTAATTACTGTTATTATTACCATGCCTTGTGATGGACTGGCGACCTGTCCAGGGTGTTCCCTGCCTCTCGCCCTACTGGCTCCAGGGAGAGGCTCCAGCTTCTCCATGATCCTACTAACATCATAGTTAGTAGTCATCATAGTTTGGTTAATAAAATGAATGAATGAATATTATTGTCATAATCAGGTGTGAACTAGAAAACAACAAAATCGAAGAGGAAATGACTCTGTGTTTTTCTCACTTCAAATGGTCCAAATAGTTTTTGTTTAAATTGTAAAAGTCACAATGTGCTCTGCCCCCCTCCTGCTCTGTTGCTGCAAGCCAGTATGTTTGCAGCTTCACTCCAAAATGTCTTGGCATTCATGTCTGACCCTTCAGCGCTAGTTCCCGCATTGCCTACCTGTTAATGACCCGACCTGCCTCTGACCGTCACGTCTCTGCCCTGTTCTGGATCTGTATTCAGCCCGGACTTGCAGCAGAGGGTTTGTGCTTGTTCCTCTCCACTGCGCCCGTAGAGTCTATTGAGATCTCTTGGACCATTACATGCTCACGAGTTCCATTTACTCCCAGCCTGCCCTGTTGGTCCTGTGAATACGTGCCTGCCTGGCACACAGGGGGCCTGAGCTCCCATTCAGCTGTACTCACCCTGCTGCTCTTTCTGATCGCCGCTCAACCTGTCAAATAAAACCTGCTGGAAAGACAGGCCTGGTGTCTTTGCCTCTATTGGGTCCACTTCACACCCATTCCAGTGATATGAATAAAAACACTGAATTAAGGAGACAAAAAAAAAACATGTCTGCTGTATCATTGCAAGTAATTGGGTGCAGATTGAGAACAGAGTGAAAATATATTTCAGGTTCACATGGAATTTAACATAATGTGGAAAACTTAAAAGGATTATAAAAATTGAATGCAGTTTGGGCATCTAGGGCTTTATTCATTTTGACATTGTGTGCATAGAATAAACTGTTTTTTATGTTCAGTGTTTATGTAGTTGTTGAAAATGTTTAAATTTGTTATATAATGCTTCAATGTTGCCTGAAAAAGAAGTGAAATTTGAATTGAAATGACTGTCGCAGCATGTAACTAGCAGTCATTTTAGCAACGACTGACATGATTGAAGCAAAAAGCCATTTCATGACTGTCATTATTTGACCATGAAATGTGGTACATTTTACAGATGGAGGACAGTTGGGTGCTGCATAAAGCAGAATTTACAGATAAGAAAAAAAAATGTTGAAAGTTACATATTTTACTGTTTCAATAAATTTATACTCCATATCCGTTTCACACATACATCAATAAAAAAGACAATGCAACTTTTTTTTTTTTTAAATACAGTATTTCATCTTTATAGAGACATATGCAATGTTTTATTAGTGATATTTTAAATTTATTTGATTTTTTAAAAATTTACTTTAATGTATTCTATATGATATTCATGAATGATTTATGTTCATAATCATATTATGTAAATATTCCATAAAATATAGCAATTTTCTTTTCTATTTATCACAAAGGCCAACTTTCTTAACTACAATGTTTTCATTTTTGTTCTATCATATATTTATTTATTCCTCAGTGAGTGATCATGTATCGGATGACTAACATTCACTAAAGTGGTTTATTTACAAATATTCCATCCTCACTCATGAATATGCAAAGAAAAAAAAAAAGCTGAAGTGACCACTATGCATGACAGGAATAACATTGTTCCTATACTGTTGCTTTTATTAAGTTGGAATATAATGTAACATGTAATGCACATCACAAGAGTCCACAGGGCTGTTCTACAATATGAATTATACTTAGTATAATTAGTTGCCCCTCCCCCTCAAGAAAAAAAAAAGTGAAATGAACAACCAAACAAGCAATACTTTCACACAGTTTATTAAATGATGCATTTAAACTCAGATTTTTTTTTTTTTTTTTTTTTTTTGTCTTATTGTAGTCAGGACATACTTGCTTTGACAGATGCTTTTAAAAAATGTAGTGCTACATGGCTAATATGCAACAAAGACTTCCTTTGTTTTGCCATCCATGCTTCTCCATTCATGTATACATTGGTGTTGTCAAGAACTCTGCTGGTTAATGGTGAAAATGTACAGATCAAGTTCATCATAATTTTGAATAATTATCATCTCACTGCAGGAATTCCATTTAAATCAACTTAATCATACACACAGTTTCTTTGAAAGCGCTTCACAATGAATAAGGAAAGAAGATAATAATATGGAAACATTATTATAGCAGCAGCACTAAAAATGTGGTGAGTCTTGCGAGTGTGTGTGTGTGTGTGTGTGTTCTTGTTTATACTCCCTCATGAGGACCAAAATGTGCACACCATGTTAAGGGGACTTTCTGTGTGTGTGAGGACAGCATTTTTTTAGGGTTAAGACTTGATTTTAGGGGTTTGGTTTATGGTTTGGCATTCAGTTTTTAGGGGTAATGGTTATGCTAAGGCATAGGGAATGGATTGTGTCAACAGACAGTCCCCATTGGTCATGTTAAACCATAAAATGTGTGCATTTGTTAACCTGTGTGTGGGGCTACAATCATGAATATGTCTCCATGCATGTGTGTATGCGCTGTACATACTAGTAAACTGTAAAAAAAAATTATACAAGATATAGATAAAGACCATATTAATAATGGCCTCCTTGGTAATGTAAACACTTAATTGGTTCTTCAGCCTCCGCTGGATACATATTTATAACCCTTACACATGAACACGTGTACCCACATGTTCTCTGCCAAATGACAGAAATAAAAGAACAATGCATGAACAGATAGTATGGCCTCTTACCACAACAGGCTTGGCAGTGCCTCAAAATGTAAAAAAAAAATGTAAAAAGTAAAGGCTTGTATGCCTGCACCTGCGAATGCACACAGTGTTATGATTTTAAGTCAGTGCTTATGCACAGTAACATTTATGCTCCCTCCTGAAAACAGAGACGCTTAAATGTTCAGTTGGAATTAAAGATGTGCAGCTGCACTCTCAATGAGACGAATATTCAACAGTGTCCCCCATTAACATATGTATATTAGTTACATACAGATTTATGCATGCTGTTGGTGTTATCATACCTCACATCCAACTCATTCTAAAAAATCCACGCTGTAAAAACATTAGCTGAGAACATTTAATTATATTTTACTGTTAAATCATTCAAGTGACCATTAGTAAACATGGAGATGTAAAAAGCCGCTGATGCGTGTAGAAGAGCAGCGGTAGAGGAAAAAAATGTAAGCTCAGCTGAGTTGATGGAGAAAATTCCATATTATTTAGATTTAAAACTCCTCATTTAAACACTGATGTGGTTGCAGTTATATGGCTGCTGGATCAGTGGGTTCTTCTTTTATGTTTATTTAACCACTTCCCGTGTTATTGGATATTTAATCAGAAGTATCAAGTGGTTCCTTTGCTGTTTCAGTCAGAGCGATTGGCGATAATGAGTAATTCTGTCAGTCAAATAGTCTAATGAATTTTAAAAGCATAACCTCAATATGCAGTAATACACCACACATCTGTAAAGACCATTAGCTTGTTGACTTGCTAAGTAACTTTGCAGTTAATAAACTAAAGGCTCACTAAAGATCCTGATGTTATTTTTTTACACTTTGTATGCATTTCTTTTCCTAGCATTTGTCAAAGCACCAAACTGGTTGTGCAAACTTCTTCCTTGCTCATGTCACATTGTTAAAACATTACATTTAGACGGAATTCTTCTTCATTACATGTTCTGTCCTTAAGGCCACAGAATGGATCATGATGATGTAGCACATACTTTAAAAGGACAACAACATCTGAGATCATTCACATCAAAAAGGCAGAGAAGTTTAATTTAGATCAACAAGTACAGCAAACACTACTATTTTACCACATGTGCTACAAATATACACGTACTGTTTCAAGTCCAACAGGTTTGTGTTGAAAGTCATGAAAAGCCCCTTTTCCCATGAGACATTGTCAACATTGTCAGCCAGAGCGAAATCAATCTCTTCAACATTTCAGTCAGACTGCTGATTTCCAGGCTGATTCGGAATCCTTTCTTCTTGGTCCCATCTGCATGGAGACAATCATTCAGCCCCATTCTGTTATTCTGAGCTTCCATCCCTCCAGCGTGAAAACAATGCCAGAGTCCTTTCCCCTTCACAAACTACTGCATTGGAACAAGTCAAGTACATAGCAATCAAGTTTCCTTCCAAAGGTCACACATCGTCGTCATCATCGTCATTCTGCCTGAACCTCCTCTCGTGACTCTGTCCTCTCTGGCTCCCTCTTTGAGGAAGACGTCCAACTGGATCCTGACACAGCACATACTGTTTCCAGATTTTCTGGAATGCTGTGCGGAATTTCTTGATACGGAAGGCGTAAACGATGGGGTTGACAGCCGAGTTGCCGTGAGTGAGAATGATGGCAATGTAAATTAGGAACATTGGCTTGTTGCAGGCAGGACAGAAAAGGGTAATGCAGTTGAGGATGTGAAGCGGGAGCCAGCTGACTGCAAACAGGAAAAGAACAAGAGCTAAAGACTTGGCTAATTTTAGCTCCTTCCCAAAGTAACGTCTGGGATCTGTGTGGCTCGCCGTCACCTATACAAAGACAAAAAAATGATTGTCACTATATGAATGTAAAAGTTCAGCATTTCTGATAAACTAGCAACATGTTGATGTTGCTTCGTGTTGTACAGAAGGATCACATAAACGTCCAACACAAAAAGAGCATAAAGCCTCACCTTTTTGTTGAGCTGCTTGTGGATCATGTAGAAAATCTCCACGTAGATTGCAAGCATGAGTAGCAGCGGGGGCAACACCCAGCCAAAGAAGTTGAAGTAGACCATGTAGTCCATGCTGATGACTGTCTCAAACTCACAGGTCACCAGCAGGTCATCGGTGATTAAGGAGTCGTTGTGAAGGAGATGCTGCAGGTTGTTCCAACCCAGCATGGGCGTGAGGCCCACTATGATGGACACCAGCCAACACAGCAATACGGCAGTGCCGGCTCGCCGAGGGGTCACCACTCGCTTGTAGCTATGGCAACAAGGGAGAAGATGATGCATTGAGTAAAAGATTTCTCTGAACAGATAAAGCATGACTTTGTGTGTTCTACTAAAATCAGACTATCTCCGCTTTGCCAGAACAAGAGAGAGGACAGAGATAAATGCTCAGGACCATTTGTTCATATCTGACAAAACTGCTTCACATTTGTTTTCTTTTAGTTGCACTACTTCTAATGTTATATGTTCTTACATTTTATGTGCTACATCAGTGGTGAACAACTCCGGTCCTCGAGGGCACAGTCCTGGAAATGTTGGTGGTTTCTCTGCTGCAACACACCTGACACACATCAGACTTAACTACCAGATTTATGCAGAGACTGACATCAAACTCTGTACTAGTCTGCTAATCACCCATTGATTTGAGTCACTGGTGTTGCAGCAGGGAAACTCCTAACATCTGCGGGACTGTGCCCCTCGAGAACCAGAGCTGCTGTACTAGATCCACACAAAATGATTTGAATTGATGAGCTAATTCCAGGAGAATAAAAATCGTTGACTGGTACTGTATGCATTCATCTCTGTTGCTATAAAATTCAATATAAAATGTGATATTGCCAAGTACATATGTCAGGAATCAAAATGTCACACAATCTTATTTAATGTAGACTTTTTAATAAAGGCCTCAGAGTCTGTAGCGCTATTAAAACAAGGAGCACCACCAAGCAAGCAGCTGAATGAAAACTACGCTCTCCGAGAATGTCAAGGACAAATTTCCGGAGACATGTAGTTTAGGGGGTGGGTTATAAAAAGTAAATCAATTTTTATTGAATACAAAAGAATAACAACACTGGGGTGATTTAAATAAAAAATACTTTGGAAGGGTCCAATCAAACATCCGCCCTAAATTTGACTGAGATTCTGTATTCTTGCTGTACAGCTGTGGAACTATGAAAGAATGAAAGAAACAGAGCAGTTCTGCCTCATGAGGTGGTTGTAAACTCAGTGTTTACATCTGCCAAACTTAAAGCGACATCCCCCAAGAGATTTGCAGCTGCTACTGTATCATTCATTGCAACAATGTCATAAATATATATTTTATGTCATAATATTCACCATGAATAAGCTCATGTTTTCTCTCTTTTTTTATTCCTTCGCTTTTGTTTGTTTAACCACATATACATTTTCACACCAGGTTTTCAGGCAATAAAATTGTAAATACTACACATAAATACCAGAGATGTTCAGAAGACAGTGTGGGCATTTTGGTCCAGATTATTTCCATATTCAGAAAATGTGTTTTGTATCAGGAGGTTTTCTGCTAGAGAACGGGGGTGGGATCAGGGAAACATGTGTCTCTGTTGTACAAAAGGCTCGATGCCATGCAGAAACGTTGAAAATGGCAGATGAGAATGGAAAAAAAAGCATGTAGTTTATGTTTCTACAATCATAAGGAGTGGATAGTCAGCAGAAAAGATGAGGCCGTGCACACCCCCTCTGTAGCATAAAGCCAGTAAATGTGGCCGGTACCTCAGCTGTGTTCATGCATCGTCTCATTGCATATTACACTAAAGGCTGGAGATGTTTTCACACATGTACCAAAGGCCTGCATTGTTCAGGAGAATTTTTCAGAACAGTGGCATGGATGAACACAGATGTCTGAATAAGGGCTACTGAAGTCTGGATTGGGCCCTCATACAACCTGAATAAATATCCCTGGGTTAAGATCATATACACCACATCCCTTTATAGATTTTCTTGTACAATCTATGAAATATCGCTGAGACAGAGAACATGCAAACATAGAAACCAGTCTTCCTGAACATTTACTGCCTGCTGCAAGGGAGCATGTGTATCTGGAGAATCACATCTTCATTTTTTTCTGCCGACATGTATGCAGCTTTCTCCCCCCTCTGCTCTGTGGTGGACATTTACAAATACATGCAGTACTGAGATCAGAACGGCAACATTTAACCATGTGATTGTCCACACATCTCCTAAAAAACATTATTGTTCCTGTGAATGAAATTCTCAGCAGAAGGTCCAGAGTAGACGATGCAGGTATTTGCAGTTTGTCACAAATGACACCAGAGTGGAACAAACTAACATTTCAGGGCTGAACTGTAATAATGGATCACATCTGACAGTCTGTTATGCATAATGCAGAAACAAGCAAGGAAAAAAGATAAAAGTAACAGAATGCTTGAAAACTACAAGACAGATGAACACTTTGATGAAAACTGTTCTCCAATTGCAATTTCTTTTTAAGTTACTAGTTTGAGCTATCAGAAATATTAAGACACTCTCCACTAGATTGACTTCTCATGCAAGAAATATATTTCAATAAATAACCGATTTAAATGCAGAGCAGCATACATCACATACTATTTAAAAGAAATATTCTCTTACCAAAGTTTTCCTGTTGCGATTGTGATTTTTTTTTCTATTAATCTGGTGGCAGTTGAATATTTTCCCAACATGTTGTCATGTTTTTATTACTTCTCCTGTGCTTTTCCTTAATGTTTGACAAGGCAGACTAAGGTCAGACCATGCAGCACATTTGTATCATTTTCAACATGGTACAAACATGAACTGCAGCAGTCTTTTTAGTAACAGTGATGGACGTTAATGATTTGTTCATTTTTCATGTGATCAGAGGAATCTGAGTGAGTAAGGGTTGACAAATTTGTGAATAATAGCATGCAATGATTTTATTATGCCTATTAAACCATTAATGTTATATATCTTATGTATGAAAGAGTGAAAGGGGATTCATGTATCTATTTATGGTGTGAATAGCATCGTAATATAATGTGATGCCAGCCAGGTTAGAGTGACTTCGCCTCGAGTTTGTCAAGGCTTTTTGTCATCTCATAGGTTATCAAGTATAATGTCTACAATTGACCTTTGTGAGTGCAATTAAACATTTGCAAACAGCACGAGTATGTTGCTGCACTTTACAGACAAATGACAATGTAATAGTAGAAGTTAAAACCCAGGTACTAAATGTATATTGTATCTCTGTCCTTTTGTGATGTATTTGTGAATACTGTATAACAATTAGCAAACAAAGCAGACAGCTTATAATAAAAAGCAGCACTTGGAATAAAAAAAAAAAAAACTATTTCTCTCCTTCACAAAGCAGATTTATTCACTATAAATTCTGTTAATGCAGCGAAGCAAAGCAAAAGCACAAACAACAAGCATCAACATAACCAAAAGAAGCCCGCAGTTCAAAATGTTCCACATATCTCTGGTGCTTTCAGTGGCAGCAGAACTGTGTAATGGGTCTGCAGGTGTGTCGAGACTGTAATGCAACAAAGTTAATGTCGGGGGGGGCTTTGAAATTTACATTTACAAGATAAACTCATTGTAAATGTTTTCCAGTGTTTGTTTGTTCAAAGAAAAAAGGTAATAAAGTCCGCCAAACTGGCTTAGAAATGTCTATTAGACAGTAATATCGATTCACACTTGGCGTGATAGTAACATTAGCAACCTGGAGCTGGATATACCAGACCAAGTAGGTCGACTAAACCAGTGGACAGAGGTATGAAGGGATGAGGTTTTTTAACCCTTAAATGCTGCATCAACAGTTTCTGACAGCTTTGGCATCACTCTGTGGTAAAAACTTGGGTCAAAAGCCCATTGTACACAACTTTATTTATTTATTTTTGCCCCCTGGTGGATACACTAATAATATAATAATGCACTAATTTCATTTTGATTTATTAAATGGTAATAAACGTTAAATATATTAAAAAGGTTTTTTTTAAGTTTATTTTTCTACATTTTCTTGAAATAAAATGGAATTCTCTCTTTATTTCTTCTTGGGTGGATGTTTAAAGGGCTAATCCTGGTTTGTAAAGCTTCAAATGTTTCATTCCTTCCTCACAAAGTTACAAAGCTTTGCTGTATTTTGCTGACTTTAACTTCTCTTATTTTGCATGCCGTTACGTAGTTTAGATCTGTGCATAAAATATTCAGAATGTGGTTTATATTTTATCTATGTTTTCCTGTCTCTGTCATATCTTTCCCTGATACAACAAGGTGTCATGCAGAAACAAGGAGAGGTGTTGCTGCCTTACGAGAAGCTGGGATTTGTCAGCAATTTTGTCTTATCTTAACAAATGTCATCAAGCTGTCTCTCCTGCGAAGGCCTGGAAGTTGTTTAGTGGTAATATGATGTGAAAGATACTTGTGGCAAAATGTTTTTCTTCTTCTTCCTTTTTTTTGTATGCAGTCATTTTAAGAAACTCAACCAGATGTGTTCTCACTCATATGTAAGTCGCTTTGGATAAAAGCATCTGCTAAATGACTGTAGAATAGAATAGAATAGAATAGAATAGAATAGAATAGAATAGAATAGAATAGAATAGAATAGAACAGATTAACATGAAGATTAAACATTGCTGGTAATCTGTCTGGCAGATATTGCTCCTCTTTTGTCACAATATCCAACTAGTTTCTCAAAACACAAAACATAAAGAACTTACTGAGAAGTTGCAAAAGCCAAACTTCTTGTTTTCAGTCCTTTTTCTGACTCTCATATTGCCTTTGGTTGCCATTTTTGATATAAGGTGCACATACGAATGAGTTCCACCCGGATCCGCCTTGTGGGCTGTAACTCTTTGCACAGCAGCTACTAAAGCTTTTGGCTTTCTGTCTGCATACAGATCAGCTCTTCATCTGCTAAAATCTGCTTTCTGTATTTGACTCTCAACTCTTACATCTCTCCTCTCCTCTGGGATTTCAATCCTTGTTTCCCATGAGTCCCACCTGCAAATGCGGTCCAGCAACCAGGCCCACCAGGAAGGCATGGGGCCATTTGCAAATCGCTGACCATCCTTATCATTCCAACGTGTCCCCAAACACCTCAGCTATAAAAAGCAATCAGTGCTTAAACGGTGTCTCTCCAGAGTCTCGGGGGAGGTTCAGGGGGAGTGAATCCATTTTTGGCTCCCATTACAACAATGCAGTAAAATACAATTTACTGTAATTTGAACATGTTCAGACAGATGTTTGTGGTAAGCTGATCATTTATGGGGTGAAGATATCATTTCTTCTATTGTCTCGGTAAAAAAACACACAAAATCCTGCTTTTAGGAAAACAAATATTGTATTATTTAAACTAATAGTCAGCATTAACCTCTGAGGCATCCGACTAGAAAAACGGCCATGTTTTCCTTTGTTTTTTAATTTTACACATTTGGACATCCAGTGTTGTATAAACAAAGCTCAAAACGCCTTCAACACCGTGAGACCTGTCTGGAGATCAACTTCCCTCCCACTCCATAACAAGACCCGCATCTTCAACACCAGCGTGAAATCAGTCCTGGAAACATGGAGAGTGACCAAGACCAGCACCCACAAGCTCCAGACCTTCACCAACAGATGCCTCAGGAACATCTTAACCATCAGATGGCCAGAGAAGATCCCAAATGAACAACTGTGGGAGAGAACAAGCCAAACTCAAATAGAGATCGAGATTAGAAAGCGAAAATGGAACTGGATTGGCCACACTCTGCAGAAGCCTGCACACAACATCACCAGGCAGGCCCTTGACTGGAATCCTCAAGGCAAGCGCAAAGTGGGTCGCCCGAAGCAGACTTTGGGGAGAAGCATCGAAGCTGAGATGAAGGCTGCCGGAAAAACGTGGACTGAGCTAAGGAGGACCAGCCAGACCCGAGTGCGATGGAGGAGCTTTGTTGCGGCCCTTTGTTCCACACGGAATCAAGTGGCATTAGAAGAAGAACAAGATATTCTGTTGATTCCCGTAAAATCTCACAACATGTCACTGCTACGAAAAGGCTTGAGATACCATGTAGAACTAATAAATAACAGTCAGATCGACATTTTCATAGAATAAACAAAAGCTTGTGATTAATTCCAGAGGAATGCCACTGTAACCTGCATTAGTATCCTGTCGCTGACAGGCAGCTGTGTGCACAAGTCTGGTGTCCTTTTTTCTGTTGGTTGCCAATTTCAGAAATTATGCAATCGGGGAAGCAGTCACCATGAGCCCATTGACCAATCATGCGTTCTCTGACAGACTCTTCCAGACTGCTTGTCAGATGACAACTCCAAGAGGAAATAAGAGTCCCCAAGTGGGTGGAAGGGGGTCGGGGGCAGTAGCGGCGCAAAATGCTGATAATGCCTCCACCTCAAAATTTGCTTTGTATAATCTTACAACAGAAAACTGTGCAGAAATGTACAAATTATTACAGAAACCAACACACAGACATGACTTTGCTGCACGTTTATACAATTAATGCTCCTTTTCACTTGTGAATTTGCATGATTTTTATCCAGATGGCTGAGTTTCTAAGTTGTAATGGAGATTGTGGCTGAATGGGTGAATGTCAGAGCCAGCTGTCAGTCTTACAAACCACTGATTCATATCTCACTTTAATTTTTCACAGATTACATCAAGCCACATTATTGTGGCATCTGATCATATCCTATAAACTAACTCCAGATGCACGTCATAAATCAGCCAACAGTAAGTTGAAGGTAAAAAAAAAAAATCCTTTCTGGCACTCTCGCGGACATCCTGGTCGGTGTCCTTGGTGGTAAAAAAAAAAGCAGCAGAGCAGACACAAAACACTCCTAAAATGAGACAAGATATTGGAAACTAGTGGAATTCACCTTTAGGCCTACCTCATGGGGATTTTCACTCTTAGATAGCGGTCAATGGCGATGGCCAGCAGCGCGAGGATGGAACTTTGCGTGAGGACCAGCACTGTGCACGCGACCAGCAGACAGCTGTAGAAGTGCGTCTGGAGTCCGATGCTGATGGTGATGGCGAGGGGGATGACCAGAGCCCCGACTGCAATGTCAGCCAAGGCCAGGGAGACGATGAAACAGAAGGTGGTTTCTCTCAGAGAGCGGTTAATACGCACAGCCCAGACCACCATCACGTTCCCAATAACGGAGGACACCGCGATCACCACCTCCATGCCGATGTAGAGAGCCTTGGACGAGGGCAGAGCTGAAGTCATGGTCGCGGACGCTGGATGTGTGCGCGCTCAGCCGGAATACGTCGATGGAGTTCCCTGTTTGAGTTTGTGGGTATCATCTGAGACACCCCGACTTAGGTCTCGCATGTTTGTTTTTTTCATAAGCAGAGGTAGAGTCTTCAGCTGTAGCTCTCAATTATTTTAGGATCTGGTCCAAGACATGAACCCGTCTGCGCGCGCCAGACGCATAACTTCCCCCCCAGTGTCCGACGGACAGTGAGACAGAATGACTCACAAGCAGCTTCCCGAAGAGCAGATTAACAGAGCTGATTTCCCCCCAATGTCAGGCATATGCGTCAAACCAAGAAAAGCAAATAAATAGCATGAAGTCCCAAACGCTGCGTGTCCCTGCATCTGTCAGCCGTTCCACTGGTTCCCCATCCTATCCGGGCATGGTGGACTCCCAGCAAGGACATGTCTTCTTTCTGGAAACTGCTTCTTGTTTAGGAAAAAAAAAATACAGACTAGTTTATGGTGACGGTGAGGCAGAGTTCACATCAACACTCCTTATCTGCTTTTTGCAAAGTGTGACTGAAGTCTCGCCCTCTGTGGGAGTGGACCAGGGGGGAGGAGACTCACACAGCTACTCATCTATATGACAGGTGCGCCTCACTCTCAAATGGCAATGTTAATTATTTAGACCACAGTGGATTCAGAAAAAGCTTCCAAAAAAGAAGTGGCGACTTTGGGGATATTTGTTATCTCAGATAAAATCAGCTAAAGGCTGAAAGTCAGGAGGAAACCTGAAGACATGCAGCACAGCTGGACTCAGACATGTGGTGAGAGGCAAGACTTACCACATGTCTTGCTCTTCATAAGAAATGTATTTCTTAGGAAGGGCTAAGAAATACATTTTATTGTCCCTCTCTGTAACACATACCTTCCTGTAGCTGATAACTGGAGTTGCAAAGAGAGAAGAATTCAACCTCTTTACATTAATATTGTGGATCACCAAGTTGAAATATTTGCAACCGGTTATAAAAAAAAAAAAGTCCATAAAAAAAGAGTAAGTTGGCTGTTTTGGGGTGCAGTATGTGGCGCTTGATGTGGTCTCATGGGACTACTTTTTCTGCTTGCTGTCCCTTCTGGTTTACTGTGGTGCTGGTAGACTGGATTTTCATGACTTGTGTGGCTAGCTCCAGATTGGGAGCTGTACATTCTTCCTGCCTGCAAAAAAAGTCAGAAATATTCTCATTCTCTTCATTCATATATGTTCCTATAATAATTCAGCCGGATTAGAGGAAACATTTGTCCACATTGCCAGGCTGTAGTTTAAGGTTCCTGTTAAACTGGATCATGTTGCTCTGTTGAACAATCTTTATTTCCAGATCCAATATGAAATTCTAGCCAAGCTGAGTTGATGTAATATCTAAATACATTCAGTGGGAACTAAATATGACTGATTTAGAAGTAAGTAAATTCAGAAATGATCAGAGCACTAAATATGACATGGTTCCCCACATTATCTCAAGACTAATGTATAGATTAGCACTGCTGTAGCTTCAAAATAAAATAAGTTTAACCTTCCATAATGTTAGTAGTCGCACAGTGTCCAGTGAGTCACCTGAGATGGCACCAGTGTTCAGTCAGATTTCAGAGCCAGCCAATGCCACCATGGCTGCCCCTCTAGCTCCGCCCCTCCCTGCATCACTGTGGAGAGGATGCACAAACAGAACAGCAGCTGAAGACAGATGATCACGTGCTTTGTACTGGAGAGAAACAATAACACAATACTGGACATCATCGGCTTGCTATCAGTGGGAAACAGCTGTAAGTTCCTGCAAGACAGATCCTCACCAACAAACCCATAAAGATGCAAATGAGAAGCACAGAAGTTGCAGACAAGCACGCGTTTGTACAAGAATCACACACAATGAGTCAAACTGCTTGAGCACTTGTAAAGTGATCTGTATGGAAATGCAGTTTTGCTGTGTGTATTTGCACATGAAGAAGCTTTTTTTTTAAATGTAAATTAATTATCAAGTTTAAGGTAAAAAAAAAAAATGTCTTTAAAATATGTGTTTTGTGCATTTTTGTATTTGTGGACATATTTTGTGAGTGTAATTCTAGATGTGTGTGTGTGTGCATTTAAACACATGTTTGCAATTACTTAAATTTACGCACAAAATACTTCATACACTTATAAACCACACGAGTTTCATACAAATTAGTTAGTCAGTCAGTCAGTCAGTCAGTCAGTTAGTTAGGCTGAGGAGTGTGATTCCCCTGTAATTGGAACACACCCTCCGGTCCCCCTTCTTAAAAAGGGGGACCACCACCCCAGTCTGCCAATCCAGCGGTACTGCCCCCGATGTCCACGTGATGCTGCAGAGGCGTGTCAGCCAGGACAGCCCCATAGCATCCAGAGCCTTAAGGAACTCCGGGCGGATCTCATCCACCCCCGGGGCCTTGCCGCCAAGGAGCTTTTTGACCACCTCAGCGACTTCAGCCCCAGAGATAGGAGAGTCCACCCCTGAGTCCACCAGCTCTGCTCCCTCATGGGAAGACGTGTTGGTAGGATTGAGGAGGTCTTCGAAGTATTCCCTCCACCGACCCACAACGTCCCGAGTTGAGGTCAGCAGCACCCCATCTCCACTGTACACAGTATTGATGGAGCACTGCTTTCCCCCCCCTGAGCCGCCGGATGGTGGACCAGAATCTCCTCGAAGCCGTCCGGAAGTCTTTCTCCATGGCCTCGCCGAACTCCTCCCATGCCCGAGTTTTTGCCTCGGCAACGGTCGAAGCCGCATGCCGCTTAGCCAGTCGGTACCCATCAGCTGCCTCCAGAGTCCCACAGGCCAAGAAGGCCCGATAGGACTCCTTCTTCAGCTTGACGGCATCCCTCACTGCTGGTGTCCACCAACGAGTCCTGGGATTACCGCCACGACAGGCACCAACGACCTAGCAAATCATGTTTTAAATGCAAAATAATTTTCAGTGAATTCTCTCTCTGTCGTCGGCACGGCTTCGAGCTGTTAATGGACAGAAGATGATTAGCAGCAGGGCCTCCTTCTCTCACCTTGAATGCACTGAAGGTCTTTCCCCTGACAATGATGTATGACGCTCTCTGCCCTTAATCATTGGAATTCCTCAAAGACTTCCATCTCGATCACTCACGGCGTCAAACTGACTACACTGAACTCACGCGGTCACTTAGAGTTACTTTTCTATCCAAGCTGTTCAAAACCTTCAAAGGATTATCAATTTGTTTTCTAATTATTTTTGTTTTTTTGTTTCATCAAAAGTCAACTGAACCTTAAATTTAGAAATGAAAAATGTCTGAAGATTCCTTTTATTGTGTTTTGGTTGAAAAGAGAATGTTGATGACAATAAGCGAATAAAATATTCATGTTCTAATGACGTTCTCTAGCAAACCAAAACTCCTTTTTCTGCATTTTTAAGTAGTTCTCCTTTTATTCCATGAAAAGTTTTACAGTGCTGTGACGAAATGCATTTGTCCTGATTCGATTCGATTCAGATTTTTTTTTCAATTCAATTTAGATTGCAATTCTCACAATTCTTCAATATTGCTTCAATATTTTTGTAGATTAGAAACAAAAAAATGGACAAAACTTTTTTTTGCTCGTCATTTTTTTTATTTCAATTAGGAAAAAAACAACACAGTAGCCAGACCATCATTCTGCTGCTTTAATGCCCAAGAATACAAGTAAAACAGCAAAAATGACAAAAAACTTTATACTGTATTATTTTTATTTATTTGAAAAAAAAAAGTCAATTTTGTAACAAAAAGAAATCCATTTTAAAATTGTGAAAGAAAAAAATCCCAATATTCGATTTTTTGATTAGATTTTCCCACATCTAATGTTTTACTAAGAGTGTTTTTTGGTGCAACATGTTCTATCTTTAGTAATACAGATGAATGAATGAATGAATGAATGAAGTGATACCCTTTTTTGTCATTACGATTGAAAAAACACACACAAAGCATAACTAGATAACCTCTAACAGCATAAAGCAGTCAGTGACTGTTTGTGTGTGTGTGTGTGTGTGTGTGTGTGTGTGTGTGTGTGTGTGTGTTTGAATTCAAAAAGACGATGGCTTGAGGGAAGAAACTGTTTCTAAACCCGTTTTTTCTGGTTTCGATGCACTTGTAGATTCCGACAGAGGGCGACGGGTTGAACAACCTGAGCGTGATGCCTCCTTGAAGACATTTTGTGCCCTAATGAGGCAGCAGGACGTGTAAATGCCAATCAAGTGAGGAGGAGAGCAGCCAGTAAGCTTCTCTTCAGCTTTACCCTCTGAAGCCTCCTCTTGTCTGCCTTTACAACAGCTGCTGCACCAGACTGTATATATTCAGGCTCTCAATGGATGAGTGATAGAAGGTCAGCAGCAGATTAATGCGAAAGACGTTCTTCCTCTGTACCCTCAGCAAGTGTAGCTGCTGCTGAGACATCTTCATGTGCACATCTTGAAAATGATGAATCTCATGCAGGTTTGCTTTTGCAGATTTTATATGAGGATTGTTCTGCATGGTTGACACCAACCATCACTGGTATGTGTGTGGCTCCTGGTCGGCACACTGCTGACTCTGGTCACAGGGGCATCTTTTTGAGATGGCTCATACTTTCCTGAAATATTTTCATTGTCTTTAATGATCTCAATAGGTTCTGAACTCTCCATTAGCTCCTCAGCCAGATTCCTGTGCCTCCCTGTCTTTATCTATGTCTATATCTGTTTCTGTCTCAATCTCCTCATCTGTGCCTCCTGCATTTTCTTTCTTTCTTGGTTATCACCACGTTGGAAGTCACCCACTTCTGTCTCACCTGAATCACATTCAGCTGGATTGCAGAGACTTTTTTCTGTTTACATGTTTGCACAGGCCCTGAGATGGACTGGTGAGCTGTACCTGCTGCCTTTTGCCCAAAGACTGCTGGGATGGGCTCCAGCTTCCCCGTGACCCTCCTTCGGACGAAGTGGTTAGGATAATGAATGAATGAATGAATGTTTGCACAGACTTTTTAGTTCACCAGCCTCACCATAAAACTGTACCTGCTATTTTGCTTCTTTCATTTGGCAAACCTAGAGATGTATGGTGTTTGAATTTTGAAAGATTATCAGAACTTTTGTTTCAACGCTTGATGTTTATTCTTTCAACCTCTGAGCTTCCATCATCTTCTTCTTCAGCTTCCCTTACTCTCTCCTCCAGTGCTTCCCCCTGTGTATCCTGCATCTCTACTATCTGTCTCCTGACAACCACGTATTGGTGCGTGACATGAAAAGTGGGACAATTTGGGGCAGAAATCATTCGTTTCGATTATGTGATTATAGAAGAAAAAAATAGATCCACAATTATGATAAAAATCACATTTTTTATGTTGTATTTTTCTTCTTCAAAATAATAATAATAATAATAATAATAATAATAATAATAATAATATGTTTTATTTATCAGAACTTTCAGTAAAAGAATACACTTTAAAAGATTATTGTGAGCTTTGTAAGTTGTGAGGATCTGGAGGATGTGGTGAAAACAGACGACAAATATAAGCATATTTATAATAATATATATAAACACATTTTTCTTTGAATTAGGAAACTGTTTCAAAGATAAGTTGGAGTGTTATTCTTGGTAATAGACCATCTTTGGAAAAGCGCCATGGTTTGTTTGGAGTTGCGCCCATACAGTCTGTGCCAGAGCAGGTGCACTTTCGAGGTGGATATGCTGCTTTATGGAGCCAGTGAATGTGTTGTAGGGTGGGTGTGGAAAAAGTGCAGGGGACATGTCACCTGTCCACCCCCCCCCCCCCCCCCCCCCCCCCCCCCCCCCCACACCACCACCACCACCAAAAACGTCCATGTCCATATCCATGGATCAAAGTATGAAAAGCAGGACTGACATATTCACAAGATAAACACATGTAAATGTACTTTCTTAACCCTTCAGAAGCCAGTGTTTCTATGGCATACTGTAACTGAAAACAAATGAGTTGAACATGAACCAGAGTTTATGATGGCAGGACAATTACTCATCTGATTTCATGTTGAGCGTCACAGATTGGCATCCATATAACTTTCACAATGAACCATGACTTTATTCTTTGTTTTTAGTGTTTATCAAATCTTACCATCCAAATTAGCCAGTTGATGCGTCAAACTGATCCAGCTGTGATGCACATTCTTTTTTTTTAATACCATCCATCTATTTTCTGCAGCTTATTCGTGGTCGGGTCACGGGGGCAGCAGCCTAAGCAAGGAAGCCCAGACTTCCCTATCCCCAGCCACATTTGCCAACTCTACGGGGCGAATCCCAAGGCGTTCACAGGCCAGCCGAGAGATATAATCTCTCCAGCGTGTCCCGGGGGACGAGCCTGGAACACCTCACCAGAGAGGAGTCCAGGAGGCATCCTGATCAGATGCCTGAGCCACCTCAACTGGTTCCTCTCGATGAGCCCCTCCCAGATGACCGAGCTCCTCACCCTATCTCTAAGGGAGAGCCCGGCCACCCTGCGGAGGAAACTCATTTCAGCCGCCTGTATACAAGATCTCGTACTTTCGCTCATGACCATAGGTGAGGGTAGGAACACAGATCGACTGGTAAATCAAGAAGCTTTGCCTTCTGGCTCAGCTCCTTCTTCACCACGACAGACCGGTGCAGAGTCCGCATTACTGCAGAAGCCGGTGATGATATTGATGATGATGTAACCGGAGATACCTCCAGCTATATCATCATCAATTTTTGTAGCTCTCTTTAGACCGATGCTGCTCCCACACATTTTTCAGTGTTGTTTGGCTGTTTCAACCACATCCAGAAACTCTGTTGGACTTCTGCCTCCCTGACCTCAGTTAAAACCTCAGAGTTGTCATCTCCCACGTGTGAAGCTTCGGGTGTGTTATCATTGTAGACATACACTGATTTCAAAATAAAGCATCACTTTGATTTCATTCATTATCCTCAGGAGGCCAGTTTACCCCTCCAGAATCAGAGATGGCTTGTTGACTAAATGAATTTCCTCCGTAATCCACTCTGCATCAACCACTACAAGCACTCCTTACGGTGCCTTTAAAAGCACCATAAGCTGATTTAAAGGCATTATGAGGAATGTGTTTTCCTCATAACTTTGTATAGACCCCCTGCACACACACACTTTCCCCTCTCCCCCTCCTACTAACCTCCACTCACCTCCTCTTGCATTTCTTATATTCAAGATTCACATATCTGCCATCTAGCGGTGGAAAGTGGTGACAGGTTTAAGCGCTCTTTCTGGAGACATGGCTTGGCGCTTAGAGGGTTAATCCCTTGAAGGCAAAGTGTTTTGTCACTAAGTAACAGTAGTACTAAGTTGTAGGTAACACTGTACATACATATTGACTATATACAGGAAGACTATGTATAAATCACGGCACAATGACTGCAGGAGGAGATGGTGAAAATGAGGAGCGTGGAGGTTTGACAACAAGCTCTGTTGTCCATCCAGTGTGTTGTCCAGTGGATGTGAAAGACTCCATGATGGACACCAGTTTGTTCAGAGACCTGCTGTCTCTGACTGCCTCCAGGTTGTGCCAATTATTTCACCAGCCTGGTGAATCTGTTGATTCTGCTGGAATACATGGAGCTGCTGCTGCGTCTGCACCCCCACCACACTGCAGCAGTCGTGCTGGCACACGCCACCACAGACTGGAAGAACATCCACAGCATCTTGCAACATACACTGAAGGTCGGAGTCGCTTGTTTTTGTATTTGAAAGAAAGGTCTGTGAGAAATCAGATTTAAAAAGCATTCATATCTGAATCAGGTTATACCAGTCTTTATCAGTGGTCTTCATTTCTGTTAAATTTTTGTTTAACATTTAGAGTCGACCAGGTCAGAGTGATGGTACAAACGCTGGATATTGTCATGTCTATTCTTTTATCCTAGCATGAAAGCCTAAAGTTGGTAAACCATCCCTGGTGAACTGTTGTATTCTGAATGAACAGATCACGGATGTGTGCGTCGGGGTGTGTAAATGGACGTGCTGCTGCAGACTTACTTCACTCGGTCAATATTCCTCCAGACTTGAAAGATTTCATCCTTGTTGAAACAACTTAATGTTTCTGATGAATGGCTATGGTTTTCACCTGATTCATGGTGCGCTGACCTTCTGCACAAAATGTGAAAAATGCTGTTGCAGAGCTGGACAGGAACAGGAACAATTCTTCATTTGATTACGCTCAACATTGTTTTTTAAGTGCAACACTACCTTCAGCAGGAAACAGGAAGGAACATTTTGATTGATATTTATCTTCTTTCAATTTCAAATGAAACATATTACAATATGCTCTAAACACACACGTCAATAGATCGTGTTGCACATTAAAGCAGCTTGTAAAGAGGAACTAAATCAGTTGTATCACGATACATCTAACTGAGGAAAGAGTTGGTGTCTGTGTTCTGAGTCATTCATTGACCGAGTGAAACTTATAAAATACTGTGATGATATAAACAGTCAGTGTAACTTTTGTCCTGATCAGCAGCTCTGGTTACTGCTAGCAGTTCAGGGTCAAAAATCAACAGAAATACAATTTAGTCTCAAATTACATGTTTTAATCAAGCTATTTTATTCATAATCAGTCAACCAAACTGAAACCTGCAATCCCAGTTAACCACTGAGAGCTGAGGAATATATCATAATTATAACACAAACCCGCTGGTCTAGCAGGGTTATAAATGCAGAAACTGTGAATGTGACATGATTAAAAGGACATTGTGAGACAGTTTTTGTTATTTAATAACCAAAATTAATGTCTAGATTTATATATGTGTAATTATTTGTGTATTATGACCTCCAATAATAATCTGTTAGATTCTTATAAGTGAAAAAGTTTAGATTTGTTTTTATATATACATATATATATATGTATATATATATATATATATATATATATATATATATATATATATATATATATATATATATATATATATATATATATATATATATATATATATATGTGTATGTATATATATATATATATATATATATATATATATATATATATATGTGTATGTATATATATATATATATATATATATATATATATATGTATGTATGTATGTATGTATGTATGTATATATATATATATATATATATATATATATATATATATACATACATATATATATATATATATATATATATATATATATATATATATATATATATATATATACATACATATATATATATATATATAATATATATATATATATATATATATATATATATATATATATATATATATATATATATATATATATATATATATATATATATATATATATATATATATATATATATATATATATATATATATCTGCTGGATTCTCCAGTCACGCTGCCTTTTTCCCTTCCTTGGTAAAAAACAGCTCCTGTGCTGCTGCTGCATAGACTTGCTCCTGCGTTTCTGTAAATTGCTCATCTTCTACTGCAATGTCTCAATCACTCCTGTGCTGCATAGACTTGCTCCTGCGTTTCTGTAAATTGCTCATCTTCTACTGCAATGTCTCAATCACTGTGCACTGGCTTTTATTCTTCTATTTGTCCCTTACTGGGGGCTGTACTTTCAACATGGCAGACTTTCACGATGCTTTATATATATATATATATATATATATATATATATATATATATATATATATATATATATATATATATATATATATATATATATATATATATATATAGCAGCACAGGAGCTGTTTTTTACCAAGGAAGGGAAAAAGGCAGCGTGACTGGAGAATCCAGCAGATTAGCCTTCCTCAGGTGGAAGGAGCTGAAGGAGAAAGATTTTAAAAGCGATTCTCAAGTTGCAGCTTTCTCATTGACAAGTAATCCAAGTGTATCTCCTAAATTAGCCTGAAGCAGAATGATCCATTAGTGTGGAGATGACTTGTTGAAGCATTGACGAGGCTTTTTGATTTACGGCGCTACTGTTGTTGCAGTAGGTGTTTGAAGGGGTGAGGCAATATAAATGCATTATTTGTTTGAATGCGATTCATTATCCTTTTATTAAAAATTTTCAGCTCGTTAAACTTTCTTGAATGATAATTTTTTATTCATTTTAAAACTTGTCTTTCTCCTTTCTGCTTCATTGCATTAGTGAAAATATGTCAAATCAACACTGCACGTGATTTCTGAAAGCCAACTTTTTCCATTTGGAGAAATGAACTCTGTAAGCCTGAACGTGTTCCAGCTTGCAGTGAGCGTCATTGTGTTGAATCTGTGCGGTGGCTGTTGAAGCATGATAATTTAGGGAGAGAACGTGCAGCTCCTCATCAACCCTCTCCAGCTCTAAATGGAGGATATTGTTCAGTTTATGGGTGGGATGAGCCTCGTACTGCGTGCACCTCATTTGCTGACCTCCAAGAAAAACAGCATGTGCTGCAGCTGAGATGTCACAAAATGTAGAACAAAGATCAATATTCCTGCAGCTCAACAGATCTAATCATTTTCTGTTTTCTTAAAAAAAAAAAAAAGAATATTTCTAGTTAGATGTTGACCCTTCTTTGCATTCTCCCCCTGTACAGTGTTTGTGTGGGGTTTCAGGACGGTCCTTTGCACATATAGATGTATTTGTTTAGTTTGGAGAAAATATCATTCATAAACATTTTTTGCCATATTGCAAAAAATTAATACAAAATCACAATAATAGAGGACCAGAGGACCGTGGACAACAAACTATCCAGAGAATCTAAAAATGACTTCCAATTAGTACATTTACAGGCTCTATTTAAAGGTTTCTGAAGAATTCCAGGCCATTTTGTCAATTTAATTAATCAGTGTAGCACATATTACACATTTATAATAACATCCAACCTGTTTCCCAATTAAAGGTTCAAGACAGAATTATTTATAATTGGATGTCACAAACACACTTTGATAGTCAACTTTTACAAGTTGGAATGATTATATTCAGTAACATCTTTCCAGTGGAAATAATGGCTGAAGATCTTTGTGTTGTACTGTGTTCCATTTAAACTTGGATGTAAAGATACAAGTATGCATACTGCTGTAGAAATAAACACCTGGCAGTTGTCCAAATGCTCAGGAGATGCTCTTGACAAGGCATTTACTTCGACTTTATCACTTTGTTCATCTGCCAAGACAAGAGGCAGAGATATTCTTTGTTTACTGTGTTGTTCTGCAGGGTTATGTAAAACATACCAGAAAGTTTCATAAAACTTAGTGAAGAGGAGGAGCGGGGCTAACGGAAGAACAATCTGAGGCATGCTGACAATCCAAGTATGCTTAAAGAGGGTTTTCTATTAGCAATTTACACTCTTTAAGACAGGACTGGAACTGCTCTAGATCAGCGGTTCCTAACCTCCTCCTGACTACCAGTAGTTCAAATTTGTCCTCTGTGGAGGACCTTTGTAAACCTAAATATTTTCATCTCCCTGAATGCTACTGAACTAACACCTGTTGGTCTTTAAAGAGAACATTTAGTGCTTTTAAATGGTACCTCATTTGTGGGGGTGGGGCTTTGTGAACTTTCTTTCTCTCTTCAAGAAAAATGGCCTCCATTGCAACAAGCATGTTTTATAAGAAGAGCTAAAGTGCAGAATACTTTTCTTTGTGCTGATTTTTACTTGAAATTTTGTAGTTATATTTTCATTGAATATCTTATGAACACATTAAATCATTTCTTAGATAAATATAACTATATTTTACCACAATAGTTAAAACAATGTCCTCCATAGTGGACATTTGTAGTTACACATTTTTTTTCCTGGTAGTTAGGAGGTTAATCACCCAAGGGGTCCCAAAACACCACAAGGAATCAGTGAGGGTTGGATTATACAGAGCGTGTGTGCTTGTTAAAATAAGGGCCATGTCCAGCGATAAGTTGACAGGCGAAAGTTGGTTTTTTTTTATCATGTTTCGTTTGATGGAACTGGAGTTTTAGGAACCTGAAAACACAAACTTTTGAACCAGGTCACAAAGTGAATAGACAGGGGTCTTCAAAATCTGTTATTTAAAACTTTCAAACTTGTCCATAGAAATAATAAAATAACAGCTATGTAGAAGGTCGCACCTCGTGCATCCAAGCAAAGCGCGTACCGTGTGGTAAGTTAAGCTAGTGGTGTTGTTCATGTCTGTCCTGCATGGCAAACATACATTTTTATGCATCATTGAATAAATGAAACATGTCTCAGAAATTCTCCAGCGCAGATGATTCATTTGTTCTGGAAAAACATGCATGAAGAGGGTTCTCACAAAAAATAAGATGGGTTCTGAACCACTGTGTTGACTATAACTGGAAGTCCTTTTTAAAGGAGGAGTCAGTGTGATGCATATTAATGCTAATTGCCATTTATTGACTACTTGGACACATGGACGCACTGAAAATGTGATTTTTTACTTCCGTTTGAGGAAGTTCTGTTTAGATTTCAAGGCCTTCCATCTACAGAAATGACTGATGACTAAAGGAATTTATATTTTTAAAACACTTTAAAAAAAGAAAGAAAGTTTGTGGTGAAAATTGAAGGCTGAAGATTTTATAGAAGAAGAATCCAGGAGGGCAGTTGCTCAGCAAGGTGCTGCAGAAACCTCACAAGAGAAGCCAGGGTCAGTTCTTCTAACCAAACCAGTCTTTTCATCAACACATGAAGAAGTCAAAGCGGTTTTGCTGGAGAAAAGCACATGCATGGGGAAAAAAATCCATTAGAGAGAAGTGTCACATAATTTCAGTCTCATATTTAAAGATTAAACATATTTGACAAGAAAAGAAGTCAATATTTGGAGGAGTAGGAGGATGATGTCACACACCCAAAAATTTTAATTGATTCTTGTACTGACCACTTTTTCTGTGTAAATGTTATTTTTGTATTTAATCACTGTTTACTTACACTTTGCTTCACTCTTTCATTGCTGTTTTATCATAGACCGTCTATGTGTTTTATGCATCACTAACTACTTGACCAAGTATTAAAATAAGTAGGCTTGGTTTAAGAAAAGATCATGGTTCCTTCAAAGGCTCAATGACTGTGACACTATGTTGCAGAAATTACCATTCTATACAGTTATCTGCTCAGACAAGAGTTGTTGTGAACAAAAATTTAAAAAAGACTTGCATGGAGAGGAGGATTCTATGGAGAGAAATTTGTGTCTTTATTATTGAATCAAAAAAGTTAGATTTGAAACCAAAAATGATTTTTGAGAGCAAAAAAAAAAAGTCAGAAATTACAACCACTGTGCATAAAAATAAGTCCTTTTCTCTTTACAGTTAAAAACATTTGGTTACAAGTTGTAAAGTTTTGTTTGCAAATCAGTCCTCTTTGCTTGCAACTTCTAAAGTTTTGGTTGCGAATTTAACTGCATTTGATGGGCGGGGCCTGCACTGGTGAATGAGAGTAGAGTTTCTATTGGTTGGTTTCACCTGGCTCCAGCGCCAGCTACACCTTCTGCGTTTCACCCATTTCTCTCTTGCTGTCCTGCTTGCAGGTAAAGTTGATAACCTGTTGGCAGGGACCGTCTTTGCTATGGCAATGTGGGTGATCGCCCAGGGCGCAATCTTTTTGAGGGGTGCACGAGCGTCCTAATAATAAAAAAAAAAAAAAAAAAAAAAAAAAATCAGCAGTTCTCCAGACTAATCCCGCGCATTTCCACATGTAGTTAATAAGCACTACTATCATGTTAACTTGCTGCAACTGCAGAGGTTGTGAGGTTCGTCTCACTTGCGGAGGAAAAACGAGTTGTTTGGTAAAGCAGTTAAAGCATTCCTGAGGGGCAAGTTAAGAATGTATCTACTGTTCTGTAGCTGTGCAGCTGAGTCCATAATTTCCATGAATCTCAAATCTTCTCTTGACATCTTCTTCTCTGCTGAGGTTATTTCATTGAAATCCTGATTGCATTGATTCTGCAGCATTAGCTCCAGGATTGCCACAGAAATCCTGTTTACTACTGCTGTTGTGCTGCTACTATTTCCATGCAAGGGACCATTAATGACCCATCCTAACACTGTTCTTACAGCATAGGGGCCATCAGACCTACACACACACACACACACACACACACACACACACACACACACACACACACACACACACACACGACTACTACTACTACATCCAAATATAAATATGTTTATATTTCATTTATAAAATTAACACATGTGTATAATGTTATATTCATTGCGTGAAAGTGTGTCAAATATGTCCAATACGTCACAGGAGTGTCTCTCTGGACCATCATCAGCATCAATCATACAATGATGATACATATCATAATATATTTGTAATTGGATGATAGTAGCGCTTATTAATTAGATGTGGAAATGCACAGTATCAGTCTGGAGAACTGATGATTTTTTTTTTGCCCATATCAAAGACCATCCCTGCCAACAGGTTATCAATTTTTACAGGACAGCAAGAGAGAAATGGGTGAAACGCAGAAGGCGCAGCAGACGCTGGAGCCAGGTGAAACCAACCAATAGAAACTCTACTCTCATTCACCAGTGCAGGCCCCGCCCATCAAATGCAGTTAAATTCGCAACCAAAACTTTAGAAGTTGCAAGCAAAGAGGACTGATCTGCAAACAAAACTTTACAACTTGGGACCAAATGTTTTTAACTGTAAAGAGAAAAGGACTTATTTTTATGCACAGTGGTTGTAATTTCTGACTAAGAAACATTAGTTTTGATTGAAGAAAACTGTAGTTTTGATTTAAAAACATTAGTTTTGATTGAAGTTGGAGAAGTATGCTTTCACAAATATATCATTTTTTTTAATTGGAACCTAATTTCTTTCTATCGCTACAAAAAAAATTATTCTCACTTTTTTTTTTTTTTGCTCTCAAAAATCATTTTTGGTTTCAAATCTAACTTTTTTGATTGGATAATAAAGACACAAATTTCTCTCCATTAACACACATATTGCACGAGCTGTCTAAGAATGACAAAAAGCTGCACTCACAGTTGTTCTTCCTTCTTGTGACCATCCACATAACTCTTCCTCTTTCTGCAGAAATAAAAAAAAAAAACAACATACAACTTTTTAAAATACTGCATGGTTTCCTTCATGGTTAGCACTGTTTACCCTTCTATGTGAAGTTTCAGTATTCTCTCTGTATATACATGGGATCCTTTGGGTACCGTTTCATTGCACACATGTATATTAGTCAGTTTATTGATTCTTAATTGACCCTTAGAGTAAGCATGCACGGTTTGTTTGAGGTTTTTTTGTCTCTACAGTGGCTTGGTGCCCACTTTTTGGCACTGGAAGGCCTCCTACAACCCTGAATTGAATAAAGCAAATGTAAAAGATGGATCCACTGCTTCAATTTTGTGCAACTAGTGAAAACAGCATAGATAGTTACATTTTGTGTATTTTCTCCTTACATAAAAAGAAAAAACTGCAAAGATTTACATGATATAGTTCAGTACATTTGGAGGGTTTTATCTTACATGAGCAGCTTTTCGAGTATCTACAGTTGGAGGGGAAGAAAAATGATTGCATTTGCCAACATAAAGACAGGAACTTAGCGGTTACTTTATGCTAAATTACTTTTCACATGACTGTGTAAAAATGGTGCCAGTGGTTTGATGACTTAGAAGCTGTTGCAATTTTTTTTAGCCCACATCTGGCAGCTACTTCCTGTGCACACATAATCTTTCACAATTTCTGAACTCTTGTGAACCTTCATAATTTTCTACAGTCTTGAGAAAACACTGAATCATAGTTTTCCTCATGTTTTTCTTCATGATACCAACATGCTGATTGTTCTGTCGCTTCTCCCGGGGTCCATAATTTCCAGTATTTTGAGTCATTTCTGAGAATTGCAATGCACAACAGGTTTTGTTTATTCCATGATGCCTCACTTTGATTACAAATACCCTGTACTTCAAATTCAATCAATTTCTTTAGTATATCTGGAAACACAAACCAACACGAAGGATATGCTATTTCTTTCCAAATGTGACAGACTTTGTGGGTGATATGTTTTTCAAGCCCTTTTGTACTTTTATGTGATAATATCCCATAAAGGTTTATGATACGAAACAATGCCATTTATTTAATTTAAAGTGATTTAATAGTTTTGAGGTTTTTGCCCTTTTATTGGAGTGTTATAATGATTGAAGCCACATTTTCTGAATGCTGTGTTGTAAGCATACTAAATTTATCTATAAACATCTAATCTAACAACATATCTCATCTTATCTGAGTGCTTTAAATACAATTATTTTTGCACCAAAACTCCTGTAAAGCTGCTGATAGTGGTAGCTACTGCTGTCAATATCTTTTTTTTTTTTTTCATAAAGGCCAATGAAGTTTCATTTGTGTCCAAGGCAACTTATTCATCAGTTCAACCTTTAATCATCACCTGGGCTTTAGCTAATTTAGTACCTTTACTGTTGCTTCAATCACATCTTTAACTTTCTGTTCTTCTGATTCTCCAGCATTTTACAACTTGTAAATTTGAAGGGATACTGTGTAACTTTTGGCCACTAGAGACGCTAAACCTGTACCATAGCCACTTCATCTGGCTCCTATCTATGTGGAGGAGCAGCAGTACTGTGAGACTCTCCCAGATGACAACCTTCTCATCCTTTCTTAGGGAAAGTGCAGTCACAAGACATAAAAGCCAGTTTTGCACTTTAGTCCATTTACATGACTTCACTAGCATCAATATGTAGCCTCAACAACTTGGCACCTCCTTCTCATGTTGGCCACTACACCCATTCCCAAACCTGAAGTCAATGAAGATTATTGTGTTGGTCATTCTAGCACACAGGACACCAAAGCCAATCTCACTAGTGTTTGACTGGGTTGAGGTCTGGACTCGGACCAAAACCAAAAACAAAAGCCAACAGTTGAATATAAAAAGGGTTTTGACACATTTTAGGGGGCATCCCATAGCTGAGTTGGTCTTTCAACAGAAGCCATACAGTTTATATCTTGTTAAAAATGAAGATTAATGAGGCCATCCAGTGATGTTTACACCAATACCAAGAGGTATTATTAAAGGAGAGAAATAACTGACCAAACTTATACACAGTACCAGTCACAAAAACTAATTGTGTGCTAAGTTCATAACATCATGTTTTCAATATCGTTAACACAGTTCCTCAAACGTGGTCTCGTAACTAAGGAAATGTTTTGAAGAATTCCATTTGTTATGCATAAGATGTTATAAATATGTTCAAGTATTCACAGTATTTGTTCCAAATTCTGCAAAAATAACAGGACATTCTTTTCCTGACTGCTGCACAAAAATGGTCGGGGAACTTTAAAAAAAAAAAAAAAAACTCCCTCAGACACATTTTCAACGAAGGCACCATCTGATTACTGATTTACTGCTTGTTATCTCTGAAGAGTTGACAGTAACTGCTAGAAAATTGTATTCTTGACTTGTGTCCTGTTCCGAGATGTGAATATTCCAGAGGGACACATCTTATTCACTGGTGACGGTATTAAAGTTCTGTGCACAATTTGATTACGCCCACTTTATCTTGGCCAGCAACTGAAAGAAAATAGCAAGTGTGTTGAAGAGTAACATTTCCAGGCATGCTGTTATTATCCTTCAGATTCAGTGAAGAATCAACAACAGAGAAGTCGGTTATTGATTTCGCATGGACTGAATTTTGTAGCTTTTTCAGTCCATTAGTGAATAATTGATCCATATACCAACCAGTTATCACGAAAATCAATCTGCATCTCATAGCAGCCATTAAACACATGTTATGCTGCAGTCCCAGCTCAGTGTGATTGATACAGTCCAAGGACATGAGAAGAAGCATTTTATCCTTGTTTTTTGTGGATTGCTAACATGGAAGTCTGGGACACTCCAGAGTGAAAAACTTACCTGACCTATTTCCCCACTCATTTGAAAAACAATCATGGAAATTTCAAAGCTATTCTCTCTTTTGTACCCATTTCACATCATGCATTGATTTCATATCATTGCTTGATGATGTGAAATGGTCTCGCTGATCTCCTTGATTTGTCTTAAGTCTCCGTCTGACCTCTGTGTGCAACCGTAAAATTGGAAAATGTGAGCATGTAGTGGTATCAAGTGGGATTACAGTGAGGATGCAGAGAAGATTGGAAACGTTTGGATTGGTTCAGGGTTGTTGGGAAAAGCAGGTCTCGGCTGCACATTGCCTGAATGTAGAGACTACAGATGAGCAAAGACTAAAAACTCAGTTACTTTGATTAAATATGAACAATCGATCAGTTATTCAAGAACACAGACATTTGATTAGCATCATAGCTGTGGTATAGAAACATTTGAACGCAAGTAAAAGTGACACACAAATATTTCAAGTAGTAAAAGCATAATAATCACAAAAGAAATGTCTGTTTCTAAGGTAGCAGACATTGTGAAGATGACTAACGTGTAAGTGTGAATGTCCCTCATTGTCTGTGTTGGCCCTGTGATGGACAGCGAGTACTTTCTCACCCCAACAATAAGGGTCTGAAAAGGAATCTGACATGTCTGCTTGTAGTATCAACTTTAAATGAACATGAGCAGAGACTTTAAAAGGGCAATAAGTTAACAAAAAAAGAGAAGGAGATGCCTGCAGATGTTTATTATTTGCATTTAGAAACACAAAAAAGCAAGCAGCATATCACATTTGAGCAGCAACCGCAGTAGTTATATCAAAAGCAGATCGCTGGTTATGTTGCAATGCAGCAGCAGCAGCAGCAAGACAGCAGAAGTCAAGACAAAAATAATGAATCTTAGATACACTGCTCAGATAAGATGGGTATGTTTGATATGAGGCAGATCACATGGGAAACAGCAGAAATCAACCCAAAATGGCTGCCTTTTACTCGCATGCATTACTCCAAGTGTTGTTCTGTGGTAGGAGGAAAGGTATTTAGTTCCTTAAACTTTGTAAATCATATGGGAAACCCAGAATACACAGAACCCAGGAATCCCACATAGAAATACCAAGCTGGTTCAAACCAGATGTTGTGCTGTGAGGCAATAGAGCACTACCATGCGGCCTGCCATGCATCTTATGATTCATTCATCATTACTTTGTTACTGGTGTGTTCGGCATATGTACTTGTAATGGATATAATTTGTGTTTATGGCAGCTCTTGTCTGAGCGTTGAGCGTTTTCGGGCGCTCAAAACGCGTTTGGTCTGAACACACCGTTAGTGTGTGTGGGGTGTGTGTGGCAGAGGTGGTGGTTTGTGTGTGATTGGCCATGTGCATGCACAGAGGTGTATAAAAATGCATACTTTTACCTGGGGAACAGATGAGAGAGCAAGGGTGGGGTAGTTGCCATGATTTTGTTGACCGCCATCCATGCATTCATACATAATTTCTGTCTGTTTATCACCCTGGTTAAAACAACCCATTTATCCATCTTGGTTGTGTTGTTATAGCATGGGAAATGCAAAAAAAGTACGTAAAATGCATCGCTGGATCTCAGCGTATCTGTCGGAGAACTTCCTCGCCTTGTGGCTGACAGTTCAGAGATTAAGAGTTCAGAGAGCTTCGTGAACAAATGAGAAGAAATCGATCAGAATATAAATCCATTTACATCTCGCCACTAATACCCTTCAGTTTATTTCCCTGGAGACTGATCAGAATGACAGATGGACAGTGTCAAGGTAAACCTCAGAATTACAGGCCATTCTGTGGGTGTGAGAGGGTGGACAGGATTTAACCTGAAATATTATGTCTAACCAAGGAATGCAGAAGCGTAAACTTGCCCTGGCAAGTAAGCAAGATTTTGTAAAAACATTTTCTCCCACATGAGAAAGAGTTGCCATTTATTAAGGACTTACTGCTGCAGTGGTCTTATGAAGTTCTCCAGGATCAGCTTTCTAAACACACCCCTCACTTTTGCCACCACTATACATTTATAAAGCGGATGCTCTGATAAGGTGTTTATTGTCACTCATTAAGCACTGAGTTTGGATGTAAAGATTTTTTATTAGTCAGGTAGAAGAAGCTGTAGCTCCAGCTTCAGATATAGATATAGATGTAGTTCACATATCATACTTGTGATACTCAAACACTGTTTATTTGTGAACATTTAACCTAAATAGACCTTTTGTACACGAGGCCCAAATATAATGGCAAAACTGAAAAACATGTAATTCAGAGAAAAAAACAGCCGAGCATAAAGAAACAAGTAGATAGGCCTTGTTCTTGTAAAGACATGTGGAACACATAAAGCGTGTAGCATCAGGTAGGCAGAGACATCATGCTTCTAATCAACATATTTGCCATGCAATCAGACCATAGACTATAAAAAAGATGAACAGAGCTTCTGTGACGTCACCCATAGGTTTCTGAAAAGCTGAATTGAAGCTCGGTGGGCGGTTCCTACCATCGCCATCTTGGCAGGGGCATGCGTGTCATCTCGTCCGGAAAATACATATATGGGCAAAGAGGTGGAGCTGAGAGGGGGGCTGCGAGCGTCATGGTGGATGATTGACATCAAGCGAACTCCAAGATGCCTGTAGTTAAGAGCTAACCGAGCTAACCCGGAGATAACAGGAGCTAAGCAGCTAACAGAGGTAAGCGGGCTAAAGCTAAGTCACATTGTTAACCAGCTAATAACCGCGGTGGTTCTCTGTTCTTCTTACTTGAAGCAGGAGATCGGGTACCTGTCAATCAAAAGTACACGCCCCTAAATATGCTAAATTTCAAGATTAAATTACTTTTAAACGTGCGAGTTAGAAAAAAATCCCTCCCCCCACAGCTATCAAGAAATTAACCCTGACCTCTCAAACCTAAGATGGATTTTTGAACCATGCTGTAAACATGAAGTTGGTCTTTTTAACATGGGAGTCAATGGAGATTGGCTCTGTTTTGCAGCCAGTCCCTAGCGGATAAAGGGGGAACTGCAGTTTTATGCACTTCCGCATCAGCTTCACTTTTAACCGCTGGAGGCGCCATCCATCTTTCATGTGATCTATGAATCAGACTCAAATGATGATTTTTAAACCCTTCATTTTGAAAAGAGTTGCAAAATCTTTGTTTTTCTGATTAAAAAATGTCTGAGGATGTCTAAATAATCTTGCCTCGCATTACCTCGCTGACCTTCTTCTCCCCTACTCGGTGCTTCAGGTCTGCTGGCCAGCTACTTTTGCAGGTACCAAGGTCCAGGAGAGAGCTCTTAAGAGACAGGACCTTCTCTATTATTTGCCTTCGTGCATTAGAGGCCTCTTTATTGTCCACTTTGAAAACCCATTTTTATTCTTTGGCTTTATCTGCTTGATTAAATTGGTTAGTTCACTCAACTGAATAAAAAAGATTGTATTTTTTTTCCCTTGCAGCTTCATGATACAAACTACAAGCAGCAACACAATATATTTCACAAACTGTTTGGTGTTTGGCTCTGTGACGCAACACTAACATCCCTATAATCAAAGTAAATCAGCCGAACAGCCGTCGATGGTTGCAACTCATCAAACAGGTGGCTTATCACCGACGATGATTTGATTTCCCAACTGCTGTTAAAATATGTGCAATATGAGCAGTATGCAGTCCTGCTGAAAATAATCTGCCATGTCCTGCTGATTGTATGTGAGTCTGATCATTATCTATCCTGCCTCTCACATTAGAGGTTTATGACCTCAACTCGTCTGCTGGCTTGTTGTTTACATGCCTCTGTTGAACTGAGATGGTGTGGACTGATGCAGGGGGTCGCCAGAAGTTCATTATTTTCTGTAAGACAAGCAGTGGAGAGAAGATGCACTACCAAAGACCCGCTGTTCACACCAGGAGAGGGGCTGACAGGTGAGATGTTGCTGAAACACAGTTGCTACTTCAGAGCTCTATCTGCAGAATGTGAACAAATCTGGATAATCAAAAGTAAAATAATACCCAATCTACATGGCATAAGCAGATATTATATGTTGAAAAAGAATTTAAAAATACAACAAGGATATTAATAAGCACACTTAAGTTTGCACTGATTAAAAAAAAAGCAATAGTAATAAAAGTAAAGTCATTTAAAGGGACACGTGAATCATCAATACTACGATGAGATGTAAAAGAAAGAAAGTTCGCCTGCATCCTGCTGTCTTGAATGTGACATGGAAGCAGTTGAGTGTCTTATTTGAACAAGGATAACACCTGAATGCATGTGTTTGCACTTCTTATCTACTCAGCAAGTGTTCACCAGACCTGGAAACACAGATTTACATGGTTTTAAACGTCATCTTTTCATAGACCAGTGATCCAACACATCGGCTTCATGGCTCAGCAGGATCCTTGGTGAATATTATTAACAAGTCAGACTGGACACTAACTCAGCCTTGACTCAAAGCGTGTTGTTTACATATGCCTTCGAACATCTGACGTCACCATGGTTGCAGCGGATAGTTTAGTTTTAGAGCTTAAAATAAAACAATTTCACCCCCATTCCAAACCAACAGCTTACATTACAAGGTACAAAGATAATGTTTGTATTTTGTTATTATTCATTTTTAGTTTTCAGGAGTCAGTCTCAGGTGTCCATCAAGAAATTCTATTTTTGGTACCCCGCAATCATCTTCCTTCCAGTTCGCTCATTTATTTTTACAAAGCATGACATTTACAGCGACAATGGTTAAGGGCTTTTGGGAAATTCTGATGATTAAATGTCACCACAAAAAGATCTAGTGGGTTTTTGTTTGTATGGGGTCTTTGTTTGGATGTGTTTACACACATTTTTACCTCGAGCAATGCAGTGAAAAACTGTCATTGATCAAAATATATGAATAAATAAATACACTATATAATATCTGTGTGAGCAACAAATTATGTCTTTACAAAATGGTGCATGTTAGAGTTTTTATTTGATAGTTTATTTTATTGTTTATGGTTGCAACAATTAACGACATTTACACATTTACATTTCTATCTCCTCAGGTTTGAAAAGAAGGAATGTTCTGAGCCCCAGTACTACCAGTAAGTGAGAAAAATGAAACCATTTGTGTTCCTGTCAAGTTTCCTTTATAAATCAAATAAATTAGTGCTTTTTTCTGCACCTGGGTGAAATGCTTTTAATGTTTTATGTAAAGCACTTTGAATGGTGTTGTACATGAAGTGTGTCTTACAAATAAACTTGCCTCGCCTAACCGTGAAAGGTCCATTCAAAGCATCCTGTCAGTGTTGGTGCACTGAAACAGCAGCTGCTGGTGTTTTATAGAGAATCAGCCCCTCCCTGAGTCGTCACCTTACCGTGGTGGAGGGGTTTGTGTGTCCTGAAGATCCTAGTAGCTATGTTCTATTCTTTCATTCATTCATTTAGCAGACGCTTTTACCCATCATGACGATGTACATATGACTTACATACACAACAGGCACATCGGTGGGAAGCTTGGGGTTCAGTGTCTTGCCCAAGGACACTTTGGCACATAGTCAGTGGAAGCCTTGAATCATTCTTACCACTTCCAGATTGAAAGACGACTGGTCTTCCTCCTGAGCTACAGCCGTTGTCATGGACTTTTTGCATTTGGTTGGGTCACCCGTGGCAAACAGGTCGCTAGGGGGACTCAGTGCAGTCCAAAGACTGCTATGATGACGACAAATTTTGGCAGAAAAGTTCCCTTGCTCGGATGCAGGTCACTTGGACCCCCTCTGGAGCTGGGTCTTTGCCCATGGGGCTCGGTCGGGCTCAGCCTGAAAGGGTTACATGGTTCCCCCTTCTCATGGTCTCACCACCTGCAGGAGGGCCCAAAGGGGTCGAGTGCAATGTGAGGTGGGCGGCAGCAAAAGGTGGGGACCCTGGAGGTCCGTTTCTGGGCTGCAGAAACTGGCTCTGGGGACGTGCATCAGTAGTGAGTAAGATAAAGAAAAAGACTCACAGAAGCTCACAGAAATCAAGTTGTTTAAAAGCCAGGATATCTTTGTGTTTTCACAACAAGCAATGCATAAGATACAATAATAAATAATTAAATCCCTGCATAGACTAAAAATCAGGTAAGATCTTGTAAAAGTTAAACTAAAAAGGTGGTTCTTGAGCCTCTTTTAAAATCATCAATATGTAATATTAAAATGGAACAAGAGCTTTGCAAATGGAAACCCATACACAGTTATAAATCAGCCAAAAGAATCATGAACTGTGCGTGACCCTTTATCAGTCTGTATTTTTATACTGCCAGAATTTGCAGTGGAAGGAATGAAAAGGAAGCCAGCACGGGAAAAATCCATGTGAGTGTGAAGCAGTGACCTACCTAAAGTTTGTTTAGCGGAACACACATAGATCATTTTTGAGGGCTTTATGGCAGTTTTTCTTGTTGAGCCTTAGTTAATATCATTTATTTGTTTACCAAATTTATTTAATCGACACTCATGACTATAATTATTATCTATGATTATACTCAAACAATTTTATAAAACAATTATTATTTTTGTAAAAAGAAAAAAACAAAAAAAAAAAAAAAACACCACTAACCCTTCTGTTGCCAGTAAAAGGTGGAGATGGGCTGGTCGTGTCGCTGACTTTTATAGTAAAAGCTTTTAACCTAAAAAAAAAGCAACAGGTTCTCTAACTTAGTTACATTCAATTCAATTCAATTCAACTTTATTTATATAGCGTCAAATCACGGCAATGCCATCTCAAGACGCTTTACAGACAGAGGGGAAAACATAATGAAGGCCAATTCACAATAGCCTATATAAGGAAACCAACAGATTGAGTTGAGTCCAACTCAATCTCCCATCCTGAGCAAGCACACTGGCAACAGTGGGAAGGAAAAAACTCCCTTTTAACAGGAAGGAAACCTCCGGCAGAACCCGGCTCAGGACAGGCAGCCATCTGCCTCTGCTGTGTGGGGGGAAGAGGACAGAAAGACAACAGACAACAGGAACTGCTACTCCCGGCCAGGGAGACCTGCTGAGACAGGAGACATACATGTTAATGATGCAACACTGTTATGGGGGGGGGGGGGGGGGGGGGGGGGGGGTAAAAGAAAGAGATAAAGAGAAAAAGAAAGAAGCTCAGTGTATCAGGAAATGTCCCTCAGCAGTCTAAACCTATAGCAGCATAACTAAGGGATGCTAACCATCCCTAGCTATAGGACTTATCAAAAAGATAAGTCTTCAGCCTAGTCTTAAAGGTGGGGAGGGTGTCTGCTTCCCTAACACTAACTGGGAGCTTATTCCATAAGAGAGGGGCCTGATAACCAAAGGCTCTGCCTCCTGCTCGGCTCTTTGAGACTCTAGGAACCACAAGTAAGCCTGCAGTCTGCGAACGAAGTACTCTGCTTGGTATATAAGGAACTATGAGGTCTTTGATATATAGCGGTGCCTGGTTGTGGAGGGCTTTATATGTAAGGAGAAGGATTTTAAATTCTATTCTAGATTCAACAGGCAGCCAATGAAGAGAGGCTAAAACTGGAGAAATATGATCTCTCATGCTGGTTCTGGTCAGGACTCTGGCTGCAGAATTCTGGATCAGCTGAAGGGTTTTCAGGGCATATTTAGAACAGCCCAGTAATAGAGAGTTACAGTAATCTAGTCTTGAAGTAACAAAAGCGTGAACCAGTTTTTCTGCATCACTCAGACAGAATGTCCCTAATTTTGGCTATATTACGTAAATGAAAGAAGGCTGTTTTAGTAACCTGCTTAATATGTGGGCCAAAGGACAGGTCAGGGTCAAATATTACTCCAAGGTTTCTCACTGTAGCACTGGAAGCTAAAGTAATGCCATCCAGGTTCATTACAAAACCGGAAAATTTAGCTCTGAGTTTTTCAGATCCAACGAGAATTACTTCAGTCTTATCTGAGTTTAAGAGGAGAAAATTTCTAGACATCCAAGTCTTTATGTCTATGAGACAATTTTGTAGCCTATTGGGCTGATTTGTTTCATCTGGTTTAAAGGATAAGTATAGTTGAGTATCATCTGCATAACAATGAAAGTTTATTCCATGCTGTCTAATAATTTTGCCTAAAGGGAGCATATATAGCGTGAAGAGTATTGGTCCAAGTACAGAACCTTGAGGAACTCCATGACTTACTGTAGTTTGGGAGGAGGACTTGTCATTTACATGAACAAACTGAAGTCTATCAGATAAATATGATTTAAACCAGCTTAACGCTGTACCTGTAATTCCAATCACCTGTTCTAGTCTTTGTAACAGAATGTTATGATCGACTGTATCAAATGCAGCACTAAGATCAAGCAAGATAAGTACGGACACAAGTCCTTTGTCTGAGGCCATAAGAAGGTCATTAGTAACTTTCACCAATGCTGTCTCAGTGCTATGATGAGCTCTAAATCCTGACTGAAACTCCTCGCATAAATTATTTCTGCTCAGGTGGGCATGTAGCTGAAACTATTTTCTCCAGAATTTTGGACATAAACGGGAGGTTAGATATAGGTCTATAATTTGCTATCACCTCTGGATCCAGAGATTGCTTTTTAAGTAAAGGCTTGATTACAGCAGTTTTAAATGATTGTGGTACATATCCTGTCACTAAAGACATATTGATAAGATTTAGTAGTGATGTATTAATTAAAGGGAAAATGTCCTTAAAGAGGCTCGTTGGGAGAGGGTCTAAGATACAGGTGGATGGTTTAGATGAAGCTATTATTTTAGTTAATTCAGAGGGTTGGACAGGACAGAAACTATTTAGACACAAGTCAGATCCTGATTCTAAGGATGCTTCGGAGACCACAACAGGCTCAACATTATAGGTAGAAGGAAGAGTATTGTCAATTTGATCTCTAATAGTGTCAATTTTATTCCTGAAAAAATACATGAAATCATCACAGCTAAGTGAGAAAGGAATACATGGCTCCACAGCGCTCCGGCTCCTAGTAAGCCTAGCTACAGTGCTGAAAAGAAACCGAGGGTTGTTTTTGTTTTCCTCTATCAATGATTAATAATAAGCTGTTCTTGCCGTACGTAAGGCTTTTTTGTATACGATTAAACTTTCTTTCCAGGTTAAGTGAGACTCCTCTAGTCCTGATGAACGCCATCTGTTTTCCAAACGCCTTGATGCCTGTTTTAGAGCTCGAAGCTGGGAATTAAACCAGGGAGCCTTCATAATCTTACCTAATTTCTTCTTCTTTAGGGGAGCAACATTATCCAAGGTTGTACGCATTGAAGCTGTTATAGTATCAGCATGTTGATCAATCTGAGCAGGAGTAAGGCTTAAAGGGGGACTCTCAGTCATGCTAACACATGGTAGATGTGAAAAAAATTATTCAATTGATTGTTTAAATTTTGTAATATTATTGTCTGATAAACATCTACTATAGTAGAATTTATTTTTGGTCAGTGAGTAATCAAATAAAGCGAATTCAAAGGTTAATAAGAAGTGATCGGACAAGACAGGGTTTTGAGGAAATACTTTGAGCTTATCAGTCTCAATACCATATGTTAGAACAAGATCAAGAGTATGACCATGAGAGTGAGTGGCACCATTAACATTTTGTGAAAACCCAATTGAGTTTAGAATAGAGCTAAAGGAAATGTTTAAACTATCATTTTCATCGTCAACATGAATATTAAAATCACCTAGTACAATGACCTTATCAGTAGTCAGCACTAACTCAGACAAGAGATCAGAGAATTCGGTCAGAAACTCGGAGTAAGGTCCAGGTGGGCGATACACTAATGCTAAAAGGAGCAGTTTCTCTGAATTCCATTTTGGATGAGATACATTTAATGTCAGGAATTCAAAGGATTTATAGTTAGTTTTGTGCTTAGGATTAATTAAAAATTCTGACTGAAAAATAGCTGCAACACCTCCTCCTCTGCCTGTAGTTCTAGGAATGTGAAAGTTTAAATAGTTAGCTGGCGTAGCTTCATTAATACTAACATAATCCTCTTGCTGTAACCAGGTTTCCGTAAGACAGAATAAATCAATGTGGTGATTACCTATCAAGTCATTGACTAATAAAGACTTATTTGGGAGGGATCTAATATTCAGTAGGCCACACTTTATCGTCTTATTTTCAGATTTTATTAGATCCATTGTTTTTATTTTTATGAGGTTTTCACGATTAACCCCAGAAGTGTTTTTGTGTTGTTTAATTCTTACTGCTGGGAAGTTGTATAAGGTCGGAATGGGGTTTTGGGTGGGCGGCGGCAGGTGGGAAGCTGCAGAAAAGTGTGTAGGACTACAATTCTGCCTCCTGGTCCCAACCCTGAGTTGTCAATTTAGCTGACTAATAAAAGAGTCCATATTGCTAGATAAGAGAGCGGCTCCATCCAACGTGGGATGGATGCCATCTCTCCTAATAAGACCAGGCTTTCCCCAAAAAGCGCTCCAATTATCTATAAAACCCACGTTGTTATCGGGACACCACCTAGACAACCAGCGGTTGAAGGATGACATGCGGCTAAACATGTCATCGCTGATTAAATTTGGCAAGGGACCAGAGAAAACTACGGAGTCCGACATGCTCTTGGCAAAGTTACACACCAAAGCAACATTAATTTTAGTGACCTCCGATTGGCGTAACCGGGTGTCGTTACCGCCGACGTGAATTACAATCTTACGGTATTTACGTTTAGCCTTAGCCAGCAGTTTCAAATACGATTCGACGTCGCCCGCTCTGGCCCCAGGAATGCATTTGACTATGTTCCCCGGTGTCTCTAGAGCCACGTTTCTGACTATGGAACTACCTATAATCAGGGTTTCTGCCTCAGCGGGTGTGTCGCCGAGCAGGGAAAATCTGTTAGAAACGTGAACAGGTCGGTGGTGGCCAGTGGGTTTTGGTTTGGGGCTACGCTTCCGCCTGACCGTCGTCCAGCCCGCCTCGGCTCCCGGCTGCACGGGAACTGCTGAGGGACGGCTCGGGATGGCTGCCCTGGCTGGTAGCTCCGCACTAGCTAATGGGGGCTTGCTGACTAACTCCTTCCCTAACTGAGTGCGGAGCTGGGCTTCTAACTCACAGAGCCTCGCCTCCAAAGCTGCCAAGCTGCTAAACTTAATACACCTACCGTTATCACTAAAGGAGGCGGAGGAGTAGCTAAACATCAGACACACCGAGCAAGAAAAGGCAGGGGACCGGGGTGTGGGAAGAGAGCTAGCAGCCATGCTAAAACCGAGTGCTTGAGCTGTTTAAGTCAGTAAACAGAAAGCCAAAGATCCCAAAAATAAATGCAATATATAGAACAGTGGTTTGGGAAGATGTTGTGCGCTAAAGTGAGTGGTTGGTTAACAATAGATAGAAGTTAGAAAGAAGTTAAAGGAGCCAACGGCTCGTAGCAATCCGCAGTGACACACGCTAGGGAAACAGGAAATGACACAATACGTTACCGCAACGTCAGCGCGAATGTTCTACATCCTGATAGTAAAAGTTGTACTCATCACTGAGTCATATTTTTAATAACTTTTTATAATGCTATCTATGACGCGTTTAAGACTGACGCTTCTTTCATGCACAATAAAATCAATTTAGTTAAAGTCAGCTTTATTTGTACAGCACCACTTCACAACACTGTCCTCTGAGGGAATAACAGATTTCAACAAATCTTGACTTCCATTCAAATGCCCATGCGGAGCTGCACGAGGTGACAGTGGAAAGGAAAAACCTCTCTTTTAACAGGAAGGAAAAACCCAACTTTGATGGGTTAGGGTGGAAAGGACAGAAAAGAGAGATCAACATGCATGGAAACTTTTATCTAGGAAGACCTCCAGAAAGAGGAGAAATTTCTTGATGATGCCAGTACTCTCATACGGAATATAAGGAACTGAAAGATGAAAAGATGGGATGTTCCTCAGCAGTCTAAACCAATCGCAGCATAACAAAGAGAAGGTTGGACCACCCATATAATATATATATATATATATATATATATATATATATATATATATATATATATATATATATATATATATATATATATATATATATATACAAAGGAAGGTCTTAAGTTTGATCTTAAAGGTAGAGAGGGTGTCTGCCTCCTGAACCCAAACTGGGAGCTGGTTCCATAATAGAGGAGCTGATAGCCGAAGCCTCTTCTTACCATCCTACTCTGGAACCACAAGTACACCTGCAGTCTGAAAGTGAAGTGCTCTGATTGGAAGATTTGGAACTGTGAAATCTTTGATCGTAAGTCATGATAAATCACGCATGGAACTGACCCAGACTGTGAAAGCATCACATCCTAACAGCGATGTCATTGTAGTTTAACATCCCTGTTGATGTTACAATCATAAGCTTAATTTACAACTTCCATTGCGGAAAATCAAAGATATACAAATAAGACGTCTGATTTTTTAGCTGACTTCTCTTGTAAAGTTTACAACATTTCTCGAAAGAGAATAAAACAAAAAAATCTCTCTCTCATCATCTTGGTTTCCTTTGATCTCTTTGCTCTCAGTTTAATCAAGTCGCTTCATAAAACCATAACAAGACTTTGATCAATACATAACCTGTCCATCCTTTATTTTATTCTTTTCCCTGATCCATCAGGCTTAATCATAAAGCCAAATAATGACATGCACATGGGTCAGTGTCTCTGCAAACAATTTTCCTTTATTCATCCCTTTCACTGTGGTGAGGAACCTTGATGAGGGCAGACCATAGCATGTGAAAGTTAGTATTGATTTAAAAAGCCTCCAACCACCTTCTAAGCAAAGCAAATCCTAAATGTCACTATTTAAATCTGCTTAGGGTGAAGATTTTGGCCAGACTGACATGCACATTGTTGCCTCCACATTGTCCTTCAGCTTGTTGGGAGCAGCAGTGGCTGATGTTACAAACACAGTTAGGCGATACTGTGAACCTTTCGACTATATCAGTGTTCCTCATTGTGCGGCTCGCGACTCTTGACTTCGTGAAGCAGCCACTGGCTTTCTGAAAATGCTATCTAAACAAGTCATGATGATCCTCAACGGTGCAGTTTTCTCCACAAACAAGAGCTGCAGGCTGCTTGCAAAAACTTTGCTGTCGTAACAGCCCTAACTGACCCTGTCAGTTGCCAGTTTTGGCTCATTTCAAATAACCGCTCCGTCGGTAGCTCTGTTTATATATTTAAAAGCTGGCTGCGTGGCCCAAATACTGCCCGGACTTGTGTTCTGTGTAATGGTTCAACGTTTGTCTGTAAAATCTTTGACCAGTAGTCTTTGAACTACCCCTTCGGGATGAACAAAGTATTCTTGTATCTCGTATCTTGAAAAAGAAACACCCACATTCCGGAGGCATTTATTGTATTTTCACCATATACTGTTGCATCAGAACACCATTACTCCGTGCAATATTTAGGATAACGATTCCTTGCTAAAAAGCTGAATGTTGAAACGTAGCAGGATACATCGAATGGGAACGCTTTTTTTGGAGGGTGGTGGCTCTCCTCTTGTCTTAGTATATTGAGTGAGTGCAGCTGTTGTTGAATTAACACTGAGGATCACTGGGCTATGAGCTGGAATTTTAAAGCCAAAAGTCTGTAAGGAAAGTAAGAAGAAAAGTTATACACTAAGTTTAAATAGCCTTTAGGTTACAGAGAAGGTTAAGCTGATAAAAGCCATTAAACAAAAGTAAATTAGTATCAAACTTGTCCAATCAGTCTCAGAGAAACCAAACTAACAGGATGTATAACTGTTGGACTTGCTTTTGTTGTAAACTTTGAGAATGAAAACGTCCTCCTTCTCAGCCGCCACATGCTTTGATTCCCCTCCATTAACCAGCGAGGCTCTCTACTGCGAATGCCATTTTACTCTTAGTGTGTTATGATTGCTATGTTGTGTCAAACCATTAGGAAGCTCTTTTTTCTGCTCTATTTTGATATAATGCAGCCATAGAAGGGGTCATTGTTTGCTGAAAAAAAGTGAATATTTCGGATATTTGTGCAGCTGAATTTCATAAATGACATTTGCTGCATTTCACTAATCAACATTATATGACAGAGACACTAAGCTTCTTCAAATTGTGTGTGTCCCTCTCTCCCCAGGTAGGCCATCTAATAGGTGACAACACGTTTGTTGCAACAAATGACAAAACTGCAGGGTTACGGACACCACACATTGAGAGTGGATTTCAGGTTGGGAAAACTTTCAAACAGGGCAGGAAGATGGCAAAAGTACATAAAATATGCATCTTGGTGACATTTAACCTGTAATCAGGATGAAGACGTGAATCATGTGTCTGTTTATTCACAGATGTGTAGCTAATTATAGGAATAATCAGAATGACAGAGCTCTTCTATACGGTTTTATGATTTGGTGGTATCTCATTAGCTGTCTCGCTCCGCGTGTTCCCTTAGAGAAACTGCAAGGGTCAATATAAATCAAAAGTAGTTTTGAAAGTAAATTTGTTTCCATTCCAGAGGGAAATGTTTCTTCTGGGACAACTCTGTTCCAATCTACAGAGTGTACGAAGTCGCTGAACATTTAGAGTCTGGAAACTAAGTCAACTGTATCATGTAACCTTCTCAATTAGCAAGTCCCAATCCAGCAGAACACCTGAGATTTCTGCTTCCACCACTGTGATTAAAACACCAAAAAAAGGAATAAGAATGGTATTTCAACCCTTAAGTAGATATCAACATCTTTGCAGAGGCAGTGAAAGGATTTGTTGGAACTTTTGTGTCACACACGTCCCTCAATTTCTTTTTTTTAAAAAAAACATCCAAATATTCAGTTAAAGATGAATGATTTCATGATAAACTACTTGGAGCTGATAAGAAGCATGTCTCTCATCTTTCTCTGTTAAGGAATGTGGGAGTCATATACAAGCATATCAGCTCAGAGTTCAAAGCAAATGCAGGTTGTTCTGTATGAATGACCACAAACTTTTGACTTCTGCTACCGAAAAAAAACATGGAGGTGAAACTTTGCCACTCTGGAGAGCTGTGGGATCTAGCAGTATACTTGTGATGGTGGGTGTTTTGATATATTTTTGTCACCTCAGTGAACAGTCTGACCGTTCATGCAGAAACACCAAGCCAGGGCTGACGGCTCATCTTGGAGGACCTGAAACAAGACTCTCTCTGACTCAAAGCATCAGAGTCTTTGCTTCAGCTCACTTTGACATTTTCATCGACCGTCTCAGTGACTCACTGAACTAATTGTAAAATGGCCCCTGAGAATATGCGAAGGGATGTTTTTGGTCGATGTGGCCACACTTGGACTTCACGTTTTTACCATCCAGCTAAAATTCCTCATAAATAACATAAGTTCCATCTGCTATTTTTAATGTTTCTGGGTGACATCAAGCATTTTGTCATAAAAAGTGACATCAAAAATTATTACATCACTCTACATTGTCAAAGACCTTATTTTAAAATTTAAGCTTATGTGTTTCAGACTTAAGCAAAAGAAGTTAAAATAACTAAAAGAGCAAAATGTTTAAAGGATCTGAACTCTCAGGTTTCAGTAAAGCTCCTTTTCACCATCTTGTAAACTACTGCAGCTACAAAAGAATCTTTGTTCGGTGAGCAAACAAAGCAGCTTGCACCTCTGCAGGTAGCCCACCGTGAAGATGAAGGTGTATTTAGGATAACTATAGTGTAGTAAAGGCATTCTCTTGTTGTTGTAAGCTGTTCCACAATTTGCTGGTATCAAGTTAGAATACTTTCCACCTGACAATGAAAGATTTTTCAGTCAAAAGCTGCAACTCAACCTTCAATGATAATAGATCCAACACTGTGCTTAATAAACAGAAATGTTCTCTCTCATCCCAAAACCCCCATTATGCTTTAGTTACCAATCTACAATGCCTTTAAATGTGTTGTTGTAAATTGACACTGTGTGAATAAAGCTGGCTTGAATTAAAATGACTTTTTAAGAAGTATTGACAGATTTATGCTTTGTTGAGATTAATCTAAAAGAACCAGATTCTTTAAAAGCTTTAGAACACGCATCATGTGGCCTTTAACCAACTGTAATAACTTCATGTTAATTTGCTAATGTTTCATCAGCATCATACTGTAATTTATATCTATAAGTTACCATCTGTGGGTGCAGCAGGGCTGACCCATTAGCTTTGGACCTCAGGGTTCTTTTGTACTCAACACACACTCTTCAGGAAGCAAAAGTCCAGAAACCAGTTCTTCTTTTGGTCATTTTATTGATAAAAAAAAAAAAAAAAAAATTGTACAAAGAAACTTGAATCCAGACATTTCTACAAACAAAATTAAAAGCAGTGTAGGTCAAAAAACTGTGTTGCGCCAAGGTCCAGTGGCTTCTGATCTTTTCTTTTGTTTATTATAGACCGAGTCTAACAGCCAGTCAAAATTTAGCAACACGCGCGCCACCAGTCATTTTCCCGCAGCACAGAACTTCAACATTTAAACGTAAAATATCACAAAGCTATGATAACTGAAGATTAAATAACAATAAAGAAAAATGGCTACAACACCATCCATCCATCCATCTTCTGCCACTTCTGGGGTTGGGTCACAGGGACAGCCCTCCCCAGCCACATTTGCCAACTCTGAGGGGGGGATCCCAAGGTGATGCCAAGCCACTCAGGAGATATAATCCCTCCACCATGTCCTGCGTCTTCCCCGGGGTCTCCTCCCAGAGGGACATGCCCGGAACACCTCACCAGGAAGGCGTCCAGGAGGCATCTTGACCAGATGCCCGAGCCACCTCAACTGGTTCCTCTCAATGCGGAGGAGCAGCGGCTCTACTCTGAGCCCCTCCCAGATGACAGAGCTCCTCACCTTCTCTCTAAGGGAGAGCCCGGCCATCCTGCAGAGGAAACTCATTTCAGCCGCCTGTATACAAGATCTCGTTCTTTCGGTCACGACCCACAGCTCATGACCATAGGTGAGGGTAGGAACGTAGATCAACTGGTAAATCGAGAGCTTTGCCTTCTGACTCAGCTCCTTTTCACCACGACAGACCGGCTCCATCTTTCCATCACTCGTGAACAAGACCCTGAGATATTAAACTTCTCCCCCTTAGGTAGTACCTGACTCCCAACCCGGAGAGGGCAATCCACCCTATTCCAGTTGAGGACAGATAAGTTACCATTAAATTTAAACGTCTTCCATGTCAATCAACAGATAATGTCATCACTCAGCTAACGCAGATAAAACAGGTCTCTCTCACACAGACCCTGCCCACTGTCATCCACTGATGGTATGAGCACAGTGGGTTGCTGTAACAATCACATCGACCACTTTTTACATGAAAGTTTTAATTTCCCTTTAATACGGAATGAAAATTAAATCCACTTTTAATAGATTAAAAATGACTGTTAAACAATTTATTCCAAATGAAAATGGCAGTTCTGAATTAAACTTGTTTATTCCCACTTTAAATCAATTTGAATTGATGAATTCCTCTGTCATGTAAACGTTCATTCCACTTTGGGTTACTTCCAGTCATTCAGCACATGCTCGTTGTCCCTTCCCAACAGTCTCCTGCCTCCCGTCTCCGGTACTTTATCTTCCTTCTCCTTCATAAGTATTATGCTCATGTCGAGCTGTTACTTCAAAATTATAATCAAAGTCAAAACAAAAACATTACTTATTGTGTGGTATTTCATGCTACAACTGACAAAAAAATCAGGAAGTGCAGTTTGTTTATTTTCGGTATATGTCAGTACGTCACGTCTGTCCCTCGTCCAATCAAAACCCTCCCCAACCCCCATATGCAAAGCAGAATTGAGTAAAGATGAATAAACATGTTTTCCATGTAAACCTTATTTTGGGATGACTGTTTTCATGTAAACTCAAAGAAATATTTTGTCATTTGGAACTATTTAGCCCTGCAATGTAGTGGCGAGCTGTCCAGGGTATACCCTGCCTTTCGCCCAAAAGCCAGCTGGGATAGGCTCCAGCTTCCCCGCGACCCTGAATAGGATTAAGCAGTTTCGAAAATGAATGAATGAATGAATGAATGGAATTATTTAATTCTGAATAGTTTTGCATGAGTTTTGCATAAACTCACACACTGTCGAGCATGCTGCAGACAAAGCAGAGATTAATGAGTTCAAATCTTTTGTGTTTCCCACAAGCAAATCATATTAAAAATTTCCCTCTTAAGTGCAAATGAAAACTATCAAATAGTCCTAAAGTTTTGAAACTGTGTTTTTTCCTTAACATTAAGCTTTTTGGCAGATGTCTTCTCATAAAGAAGATTTTTTACAATTTGCACAAAATCTTACAGAATACAAGGTTGTCTCTTGAGGACACTGCAAACAGTTTGAGTCTGCCAAAGGAAAGATCTTTAGCAGATTCTGCTGCTGCGAGGCTGAATGAGAGAACATCATGCTCAGAGTAAGGTTTCTTTTATAGTGGTGACAGTAATGCTAATTCTTCTATTCTGTTGATTATTTTCTGATCATCCTTTAGCTTTCAACATGACAATTTTTGGCAGGATGCTAATCCACTTCAGTTAATGGGTAAGTAATTAATAATATTGATTTTCAGGGTGATTTTGTCATCATAATTAATAATTTACAGAAAAGTAATCAGCAGAGGGACCAGAGAGACCCGCATGAGGCACTTCTAATCCTGATGTGCTCATCGAAGCCTCCCAAAACCATGTCGCCCCAGTGGAGTCAAGCAGCAGAACTGTTGGTGACTAACCTCCATTATGAGGCCTCATCTCTAATGAGGCCCAGTAAACTCAGTGTCCGGTGAACCACAACTCCCTCACCCTTTCATTTGTCCTTTTTCTCTCTTTCCTTTTCTCTTCTTTTTCTCTCATCACAAAGTACTACACCGACTATATCCTTCCACAATGTTAGGAGGATTTCAATGTGTCTACCCACAAAGAAGTGCAATAGTAATTATCTTGACAGGTTTTGATGGAATTCTAGGTGTTAGATCATTTCAGCATTGCTGGGAAATTATGCACACATAAATTGGTTTGATAAATGCTTTAATTTATTTTGGAACAAATTGTGCTTCCTTGAATATTAAAATGTAAAAGGAAGAATCTTATTGCAGATGGATGACGGTATGACTCATCCTCGCTGATTGTAAACCGCTCATTTCTCCTTCACATTGCTCCATTTGTTCCCCACTTAAAACTGTCCAGTGGAGCAGAAAGGCCATAAAAAGATCTTGGAAAAAGAACCAATGTTTTGCAGTTGATGATTACATAACAGCAGACGGAGCACGCTTTTGTGGAACAGAATGCACCGGGGCAAAAGAAACCTTGTAATCTTTGATGATTTGACAGTAATTTTGAGGCTGTTGTACATAGAAATGGAGGACTCGTTACAATTTATTGTTCTTGTTAGGATTTTAAACAAAGTTCAGTCGCTGATGTGGTTCTAAAAATTGCTGTAGCTAGCAGCATTGTTAGCTAGCTAATAGCGATAGAATTTTTTATTGTTTTCTTCGCATGAGTCTCATACAGCAGGACGAAAACTAAGCTACCAGCCATCTTGTCAACACTAAAATAAAACAGTTTGTTGTTATGGTAGGTAAACATTTGCCTCTGTAAAGATTAGCAACTTTGCAGCCTTCACTGCTATATCCTTAGAGAACATTCAGATAGTATTCATTCATACATTCATTTTCCCAACTGCTTGATCCAATTCAGGGTCACGGGGAACCTGAAGCCGATCCCAGTGTAGCGTGGTACAAAAGGGATGTCCTTCACTACACATTTAATTTTTAGACTCTTTTACAATGTTACAGTGTTGAATCCTCATCAGACATGTGAACAGCACTATTTTTTTATCATCTAAACGCATGTTTGAGTTTGAGTTCCAGCACGCTCTCCGTTCGGTTTCCATGGCGATGAAAAACGCGTCGTTTTAGAGAGTTTTTTCTACTTGTGATGTCCCGGGGGATAAGGTTCGGTGATTGGTTACCTTCTACTGGTTAACAAGGGCATGTACACATACATCAGGCGGGTGGAAAACGTGGGATAAAGTTATTTCAAACGATGGCTGGTGAGTTTACCAAAGAGAGAGACCCTGCTGCATTCGTTGCTGTGGGTTGCTGTTTTCCACATCGTTTTAGGGTCTGATTCAGGTTCCAACATGTAGGGCTGTATGCTATGTGTTGACATTGTATTTTTTTTTTTTTTTTTTTTAATTGAGTTCATATTAGCCTAATCCTTCTGTTTATGAGATGTTACAATGACGGCGAAAGCAGGTGCGGTGCGCGCTCCCGATGTGCAGTGTCGAGAGGCGGGACTTAATGCGGAAGAGTCTCAATCCACTCGTTTTGCCAACAGGTTGATCTGACATCCTACGGAGAGGGTCGGTCTGAAGTAAATAAAGCGATTTGTGACAATAACTCGATCAATCCCTGCCCTTCTGGTCTCAGAAATAAAAATAAATTAGCCTGAAATGCACATAATAGTTCCACTTTAACACCGCGATCGGTTACTAAGCAACCAGGCTTGCTACTAACTAGCCATTTTAGCATGTAACCGGCTGCTAGCTGAAAAAGAAACGTTTATACAGAATAACACATCAAACCTTAATTATAAGCACATATTAAACATTTTCACCGAGCAATCACACCGTTCTCAATCTCCCTTCTTACCTGCAAAGAGCAACAAAAACATGTTTTACTGCCAGTTCGCCACACACAACTGCTTCGCGCTTATGTGCTCTCAGTCACTTAACACCGCGAGAGTTCCCTTTTTGCTGAAGAGTGCAGCGAACGCGCCCTCTGCTGGTAGAAGTTTGGCACTACATCATGCTGGATAACATTAAATTTCTGAACAATAAATCGACTTTTCTTCATCAGAAAAACACAGACACTTTTCACAACCCTTTGAACATTAGCTGTACTAAGTATAAATAATTATTAATCAAATTAACATGAAAATAACTGTAATTTGAGTGTAGGGACCCACTGATGACTGTCTGCCACACCAACAGTCTGTGGGCGAAAGGCAGGGTACACCCTGGACAGCACGCCAGTCCATTCAGATATCATATTGCAATAAATGTAGATAAAACCTGTCTTCTGCAGAGTCATTTGACGGTGGATTGAATGCAGGTTTTATGCTTTCATGTTGCTTACATAAAGCTAGGTATTAGCTGGCGTAAGTAAATTTTATAACTCCAGTGATTATTTCAGAAACTCCACATCAAAAACTTAAACACTAACAAGCCAAGAAGAAATACATATTATGGTGCACCTGTTAATAAAGGTAATTAATAGAAATGAAATCTTATTCAGTTAATCTTAATCCTTTTTGCAATAGTAATAGATTTTTACTTTACCAAGTCGTTTGTGGGGGAAAGTCAAGGAAAGCCCAAATTAGCCAAGTGTAGTAACATTTATCTCACTGCAGTGCTGCTGAAGCTTCTGAACTTTCTTCCTTGAACTATATATACTGCAGATCAGAGCTGTTATCCATGTATATCTTTGCAGAGTGGATCTTCTTAACTCTGAGGCTTTTACAGTTTTAAGTATGATGTGAGTGTGAGTAGTAGACAGAGAGCACGCGTGGTTACACAAACCTGTGTCTGTCTGTTGGATCTGTTTGTCCAACTGTTGGTGTTTTGACGCAGGGTCTTCTACTACTTCCTCCAACATATGAGTTATCAAATGCTTATTTTTGTCACTCTGTTGATTTGTCGTCCTCCGCTGCACCATAAAATACTGTCGCTGTGTGATTTATTTTGCCACTTACCATCAATCACGAAAGTAGTGTGAAAAACCCACACGTTTTCTTGTTTGCCCAGACGGTGGATCAGAAATATGATTGTGCATGTAATCCTAGAGACTTATGACTTCAGATGGTGTGTGCGCACCAAAGCAGTCTTCAGCATTAAAAAGGCTTCTGTGATATATGACGGCAAGGCCAAGAGACGGATGGTCTGCAACAGAGAGAGAGAGCAAGGGGTGGGCGTGATGGATATGGAGATTGAGAGACACAGTGGTGGGGAAGTGTGAAGAGATGTAAAGGGAATACAGTCAAATATATCACAGATACAGAAGTACTGTATAGATGTGAGGTTAAACTGCAAAAACAGGGGAGGTTGTACAAAGAATGACATTTCCATTAAGTTGATTTACTTTCCACAGATTGTTCCTTTTTATGTTCTGCCCTTTAGTATGATAAACAAATTTGAGCTTGTGTTTGCTGTGCTGCTTTTGCCTTTTTCTGTCCAGGGCTCCAATCAAATCAGTTGGGGTCAGCTCAAGAAAGGGCAGGCTGAGCTCTGTTTTGTCAGTCACCTGCACACTGTTTACTTCAAACTGACCTGTTGTATATTGAATTTCTCAGTTTAAATCCAAGCAGTCTTGCAGCCACATTTTAAAGTGAAGGATTTATTCCTAACATTGTTACTCCTACAACATTAAATCTCCAAATACCTCTTAACTCTTGAGCAAGTTATATTTTTTTCCATTCCAATTCCAAAATCCATTTCTAATAGACTTTCCCCCAGAGAGATTTTTAACTCTATTTTTAGTGCATTCTTGTATCCGTGGCTCTTATTCCATCTCTTTGCCAAAGCGGGCAGAAAGAGGAAGAAAGAAAAATGGAAACTACTATTTTTGGCATTTGTGTGTGAAGTGAGGGTAAGCCCATTACCATCAGGTTAATTTTCTGCAATGCTTATTATAGACTTTCCAAGAGAGTAGATGTGGTCTACATGTCAAAACATATTAGTATAAATCTGCATAGCCTATAAAGGATTTAATTTGAGTGTGCACATGCATGTGTGGCAGACAGAGCCAGCAGTGGGTCCCTATACATAAATTAGTTATTTTTTATGTTGGTTTGATTAATAATTTTTTTGTACTTAGTACAGCTAATGTTCAAAGGTTTGTGAAAAGTGTCTGTGTTTTTCTGATGAAGAAAGTCAATTTATTGTTCAGAAATTTAATGTTATCTAGTAAGATGTAGAGTCAAACACCGACCAACAGTTCGCTGCACTGTTAAAAACAAAAAAGGGAATTCTCGCGGTGTTAAGAGAATGAGAACACATAAGCAGCGCGTGAAGCAGTTGTTTGTGTGTGGCGAACTGGCATTAAAACATATTTTCGTGCTCTTTGCAGATCAAAATAAAAGATTCTAAAAATTAAATGGTGTAGTGGAGGAGACCTTCTCTTTGTACCCTGCTACATGTGTGTCAGTTTTTCCAGAATTTAATGAATAAATAAATGAATAAACGGCTGCACGGTGGCGCAGTGGTTAGCACTGTGGCCTCACAGCAAGAAGGTTGCTGGTTCAATCCTTTGCTGGTTTGGTCAGTGGCCTTTCTGTGTGGAGTTTGCATGTTCTCCCTGTGTATGCATGGGTTCTCTCCAGGTACTCCAGCTTCCTCCCACCATCCAAACACATGCATGATAGGTGAATTGGTCACTCTAAATTGCCCCTAGGAGTGAGCGTGAGTGGTTGTTTGTCTCTCTCTGTGTGGCCCTGCAATGGACTGGTGAGCTGTCCAGGGTGTACCCTGCCTGTCGCCCAAAGCCAGCTGGGATAGGCTCCAGCTTCCCTGTGACCCTGAATTGGAATAAGCGGTTCAGAAAATGAATGAATAAACATTTATCTGCAATCTGTTAATTTTATACCTGTTGGAAATATGACAATAAACTTGTTGGTGGGGGGATTATGGGCAGTGTGGTCTCTGAGGTGCTTGACTGGGGTGCGGGTGCTGACCTACGGCACACAGCTGTCTGGGCCTGCTCCACCTGGTGCTGGTCCCCGGGGTGGTGGGTGGCTCTCAGGCCCCTGGGGTCCTGGGTTTTGTCTCTGACACATCCATGGTGGGCCAGTGCCTTGCAGGGCCGGCGGGCTGCTGACCTTGGTCTCCTGGGGTCTGTGCTCTCTGGCGATGGTTGTCTTCTGCCTCCTCCTGGGCAGGCATACAGTCGCCCTTGTGGTGGTTGACCTCAACTGAACGCTCCATGTTGGCTGCTGGTTTCCTGGGATTTGAAGATCTCTTAGTCCAACCCCCCATCCTTGGAGGTGGCGTGGTTGTATTTGCATGTTCGCTTAACACAACTCACTCCCATTATGTAGTAGACACACACAGACACACACCCACACCCCATAAATCAAACATAAACACGCTCACACCCCTGTGCACACACATACCATGTATATATATATATATATATGTGTGTGTGTGTGTGTATAAATGCATATATATATATATATATATATATATATATATATATATATATATATATATATATATATATATATATATATATATATATATATATACATATATACATATATATGTATATATATATATACATATATATATATATATGTATATATATATATATACATATATATATATATATATACATATATATATATATATATATACATATATATATATATATACATATATATATATATATATATATATATATACATATACATATATATATATATATATATATATATATATATATATATATATATATATATATATATATATATATATATATATACACACACCAACACACACCCACACACCAACACACATATATACAAACCAATACACACCTATACCCTACACGCACCCTTTTCCCCCTTTAATTCTGTCTCCATCATCTCTCTTTTTTCTTCTCTCTCATCATTTTCCACTGCTGACTCTTTCCCTCCAATGTGGTTCAGCAGTAATAGGTACAAATAACATATTCATGATATAAATAATAAAATAAAGAATAAAATTTAAGAATCAATGGGAGCCTCATATCCATGGGCTCCTCTTGGAAGAGTAAAGTTGTTCAGTACAACACTGCGGCCAGACCATCATTCTACTGTCAGGATGATGGACAGGACAGGTTAAAAAAGAGAAAAAGTAGTAGCTGTGATAGTCTCCAGTCCCCCCAACTCCAGCACCATATGACCCTGCACTGAGAAAAGTTAGAAAAGACAGTAAATGGATTGATGATCAATTTGTATTATACATTTTGCCACTTTAATCTTAAGAATTTGTAGATACATAGTGTTGTGCATGTCTTAAAAATATCAAATATATTCCTTATGGATATCATTCCATGGTAATAAGCTGAATAACCTATTTTTCAACTATATGATAATTTACGAGCATATAGTGGCAAACAGGAGCAGTATGTTTTGAGCCATGATTCATCTGTTCTGGTAAGTCTTGCAGAATTACTGAGCCAAATGCAATGACCCAATAAAGACCCATGCATCCGATTGACTCATATTGATAAACTGCAATATTTGTGATTCACCTGAGGACAACGCTGATTATGAAGGTTATACATGTGGTTATGAATGAGGGATCATGAATGCACTCACACTGCTTATTGAATACTGACTACAAATTACTGATCTGCTCAGACAGTGTGGGAGTATAGTTCAACCAGCTACATTTATATAACCCCTCAAGTCGTTTAAGCTTCTGCCAAAGTGCAATATGTGCTTTCATGTTCACAGTCCTCCTGAGGCAGTGTTGCTTCATGAGAGTGGTGGCCTCACAAGGCTACAGATAATCCTGTGGTTTGCTCCTCTGGAAAAAAGATCGATGAGGCACAGAGTGGTCAGACAGAAGCTACAGGAAATGTGAGCTTTGACAAACTAATCACAGATGTGTGTGAATGTTGTGTGTGTGTCATACCACACAGTGACAGCAGGCTAGCTTTGTGTGACTCACGATTGAAATTCACACAGTTGATCACACTGGTGATGTGAACAATCTCAGTTTGTGCCACACTGTGAGGTAAAGATTCAGGTGCAGAAACACAGAGGAGACTGTTGGTGCCAAACAAAATAAACTGTATTTAATAAGGTCAGAAGGTGCTGCAGAACAGGGTTTTCATTGAGAATAAAGAAAATGAAAATGTCCAACAGCGGAAAAACGGCAGGCAGAATCATGGACTGTTGATGATGACAATGTTGTCTTTCAAAAGTTCATATTTTTTCAATTCAATATAACAGAACTGAATACTACATTATATCGTGATCATTTATTGTAAAAGCGTTAACTACATCACATTATAACGTGATATGTTTTGTGGTTAAAACATAGAATATGAACTTTATTCATATTTGAATGAGGAAACTGTGCATGAGGTAGATGAGAGAAATGTTTAATTTGCCAAATGGGATTAGGTTGCCCTTCATACCAGGCTGAGACAAGGAGAGATTGTGCAGTGGTGATGCTTGGGGGACACTGTGATGTTGTTGACTTTAACCCAGACATAACCTGGTCTTTGTGTAGGGAAGTTAATTCCCACAGTTCCAGTGATGCATATTGCCAATATCATTTAGATTTTAGTTGAGAGAAGATAGTTAGGGCCTAGATGTGCTCACTGGTATGTTCACCAATAGTAAGATACAAACACACTCACCCACATGCACCCACCGTCTCACTGCGCAGGTGACTTGCCACGTTGCTGTCCCACATTTCTACAACAATAATTCAGAGAGGAGCAATTAATCTTTTGAAAAAAAAAAAAAAAAACCCTGAAACGTTTCTGCTTGTTGAAAATGATTTCCATTTGATGCATTTTGTTCCACTATTTCTAGGTCGAATAACATCTTCATACAAATTACAATAAAATGTATCGTACATGTCATGATTTTACAATAAACTGTCAAGTTATTATATAACAAGGTAATTTTCTTAATCTGGCTCACAGTTTTATGCTTTCTGCAGAATATAGGATAAGGTTATTTTATTTGTCTTGATAATTTACAGTAAATGTTGAGACTAGAGACTCAGCACTGCCTTCATGTGCCAAGATTCTTGGAAAACACAGGTAAGTTTTTTTCTTTCTTTCCTTCATCCTATGACCTATTATTTTCTCGTGGTCCCAGATAAAGGAGTCCTGTTTGTACTTATCTTGTTTGATTTTAGTGCTTCATTCAATTCTTTGCTATGAGGGAGAACGTAAAGAATCAAATGACCACAATCACTGACAAAACAAAAACCACACCAACTTTGTAGAGGTCCGTGCACTCTGAGTGTTTGTAATTTTTTTTTTTACAAATTGGCTAGTACTGATTAATAAGTTTGAACTGATTTTTCTATAAAATGTCCTTAGATGATGTCATGAATTGGCAATAAAAATCAAAATCAAATCAAACTTTAATTATAAAGCATTTTTAATACAATAAAATGTAACACAAAGTGCTTTACACATTATAAAGGAGCCACAAATATAACTCATCACCCCCACCCTTTCCATACACTCAAATGCACAAACACACACACTACACACCCATTTTAATTATCACACATACAGTTAGTAATATGTTGCTGAGCGTAGAGGAGCCTGGTAAGGAAATGCCATCACAGGAGCTGCATGCACCAGGAGTTGACCAGACCACAGCGACAAGGGCATCAGCGTGGGAACTGTTCAAAAGACCAATGACGTGAAAGGTGCCTCTGCAGCCATGGCCAAAATGACACCCAGCGCAGCAGACTTCCTCTGAGGAGCACCAGAAAACACACTAAAATGATAAAATACATAAAGATAATAAACAGTTCAACTGAATTGGATTTATGGAATATCTACAGTATTCCCAACTAAAGGAGAAGCATCCCATCATCTGAAACAATGGCTGCTTATCCTCTCATAGCTTTTATTTCATTATTATTCATCATCTTCTTCTGGCCTCATTCAGGCTCAGCTGGGCACCACGGTGATGGAGGGTGCTGAGTCCAGGGCTTCTTTTTCGGTAACTTTCTACATACCATAATAAATAATGATATGGGGTTAATTTCCTCTTGCAAAATAGGCCCTTTCAGCAGCGCCCTGTGGAGGAAGGGTAATTTCAACATTTATTATTGCTGTCCTAAAAGAAAGCTTTATGCATACAGTCTAAAGTATTTTTGTCTCTTTTTTTTTTTTTTTAATTTATTAAGTAATTAATTTAGCAAAATCTGTTCTGGGAATTTTTTGGATGCTTTTGTCCAAAACTTTAAACAAGACATGGTTAGAAATTATTACAATTCAAATGAAAAATAACAAAATACGCCAAAAAAAAACATGAATGAAGTTAAAAGCAGAGGTCCTGAAGACATTCCTGGAAACTCTGAGCTCATCACCATCATCCTCTCTGGTGGACCCTGTTTTGCATTGGAAACCAGAGAATGGCACCTCATTTTTATTTTTTCTTTCATACATACACCTTGAAAGACCAAACAAAAGGACTTTTATCATTTCAACAACTCTCAGGATCAACAATGTGGGATTAGATCACTTTTTTTTCTAAGAAAAATACATTGTTTGGATTGTTTTGATGATAAATAGCCAAGATATCATCATCAGTATGATCCTGCACTGAAAATGTTCTGATGGACTTTCTTTCCTGAGTGAAGAATCTTAATTTTCTACCTTATTCAACAAACGATGTAGAATATTTGGTTAGCTGGAACATGTATCAGCTCATTATTTATAGGAGATAAACAAGCGAGGCTGACATGCTTCTGTACACAGTCTGAAGGTCTGAACACCATTAGCATAGCAAATATTGACAAGAGTTACATGTGCTGCACAGTATTGATCTATGGCTAATGAAATCTTTAAGTAGCACCCTGAAACATCTTCACAGATTGTTTGAGATTTTTTTGAAGACCTCCAGAAAGACCTGATAAGCACATCACAGCTCAACCAACTCACCTTCCCCTGTGAGTGTAGTGCTAACTCTTCCCAGGACAACTGCCTGTGCTATTACTTATATTATCGCCCTGCAATAAATCATATCCTGCAAGGTTTCAGAGCGAGACTGCTTCTAAACAAGACTTCATTAGAGACTTTCCTGTCAGTTGCAAATGAAAGCACTTCTCCTGAACTGGAAGGGATTGTTTCATGCTATTACATAGCAGCAGTTCACAGGCACGGTGTTCTCATTATGTCTGGGTACATTTGATATCTCACAGATATTTTGTGAGTAACAGTAAATTGCAAAGGATGAGAAGGCCAGGTGGGAAAAAAAAATCCTAAATTTATGTATCAAAATGTAAATGAGAAATTCCCTCATCTCAATGCACCACCGACCAGTCTGACACTGAAACCCTGATAAGATCATTGAATATTGATAAACCTAAGTATTTTTAGAGTGATGGAGAAGGTTGTCATCTTCATGGGAACTCAGGAAACCACTGCGCGTTTCTGGAGAGTGTTTTTGGACAGAGATGTCTCATACAGCTCCTACTGCTTTTTGCATAAACCAGCCTTTAAATTCATCAGATCTCAAATATAAATCCCCAGTTTGGTAGCTACACACACACACACAAACTATTTTATTTTAGTGACAATTGATGCAACTGTTGCTCTTTTTAAGTTATGATCAAATGGTAGTTCTTCTCAACCTTTTTTAAGCGTTGTACCCCTTGAGTATACAATCATTTCTCAGCCATATAGCTCCTAAACCTAGGCTGTCAATGTATATTTTAGTTCAGGGGCCACATGCAACATAATCCAATCTCAAGAGGGTGGGGCAGTAAAATAACAGCATAATAACCTATAAATAATGAAAACCCCACACTTCTCTTTGTTTTTGTCCAGATAAGTGCCAATTATCAATATGTCAATATTTAATGAACCATCTTTTCAAAAATGTTATGAAAAAATTGAATTTCTGGAGAAAAAAACTGAAGTATTAATGATATTTTGAGTCAATTACACATTTACACAAGTTTATTTTCATATTTTATCTTTAGAATTGATCTGATATCTTTGTCTATCTATCTGTCATATAAATTTCTGTATATTTATAAATATATATATATATATATATATATATATATATATATATATATATATATATATATATATATATATAGACATTTTTTAATGTACATTCTTTATGTATATATTCGATCAATTCTTCATCACAATTTCCAAATCCCAATCAATCTATAAAATCACCAAACATTAAATAACAGATTTTCTGAAGGTGTAAAAACTGCATTTCTCATCATGAACTGCGTAACTTTTCCAGATCTATAGGTGATTTTAAATTTAGATATATGTGTATTTCCATGTGTGTAATAGTATGACCACCTGAACAAACTCCCTTCATAATGCAAACTGAAGTCAGATAAATTCATTCAGAAAAAATAGAAAAGAAAGAACAACTTATATCCTTTTTGTTTACTTTCTAAAGTATCCCCTGGAGTGTCTCCAAGTTTTCCCCCCATTTGAGAAAGACTGCTCCAAAACATCTCAAGCAACTGCCATGGTATTTTGCAAAGAAGTTATGAAACACAATGACAAACCTTGAAGTTAATAAAGCCAGAATTGTTTAAACCAAACAAGCTGGAATGTAGATTAGCCCAAAATGTTTGTATGAATTTGTTTAGAAAAAGTCCAGATGAAAAATCCTCTCAGCTGTAGGCCAGTATGAGTAAAGCCACTGATTCTGGTAAGAAAATGAAAACAAATGTTCTTTTTTCCAATTTTTCATGCAAAATGTCACATTCTTAGCTTTCTCTTTGATGGATGAAAAAGATTTTACCCAGAGATAAATAGTACTCGTCTTGTTTGCAATATAGGAAGACAGAACTTTTAAATTAAATATAGAAATTATTCATGATAATACACTACTGGCAAAATCTGTTTCATTGGCAGCTAATGGCCTTTATGGTCTTTTTCTTCTCATAAAACACTTTCACAGTCACTCAGGCAATTATGATCGAATAAATTTTATCTTTCTTTGTGAGCCGTTAGTGGAGAAAAGTAAGCCAACAAACCATAATCCATGCAGACTGCATTAAGGGGAAACAAGACTCTTTAACACAAACTGTCATCAAGATTCAAGATTCCTTCATTTGCTCCACAACAGGAAGATTTACGGCACAACGGCAGCAAAAACACACAAAGGAAAAACCAGTCAGAAATACAAGTCACAGAATAGAATAAGAAATATAGAATCTAAAAGATATATTTTAAATAACTAAATAATATAGGATAATAATTTCGATTGTGGCTGTATCTGTATTTAGTACAGTGTGCCTGAAAATATACATATTAGAAATATTTAAGATACCAGGTATGAAATTAGTTCAAACCTGTGAAATGACCCACATGAGAAGTGTAATGTTATTGTGCAGAGTCCAGTGATAGATGCTAGATCAGATTGCTTTTTACATCATGTTTAGTAATAAAATGAACCCAACAAAAGAAGTTTAAGTCAACAGTTGTTATGAACAAATCAGCTGATGTATGACGGTGCCTTCATCAGTCATCCAGCTGTAGGAGTTGGACCTCGCCTCCTCCCTTTCATGTGCATTCACCTGTCTAAACCCCCGGGGAAGACATGGCACCTCACATCAAACCACCCTGTGGTTTGTAAATTCAGTGTGATTTTCACAGTGATCCCCAACCCTGGTCCTCAAGGCCTGCTGTCCTGCAGGTAATAGATGCTTCCCTGCTGCAACGTCCCTGATTAATATAAAATGGACCAGCTCTGCAGAGCCACTGAGTCAGGGATGTTGAAGCAGGGAAACAGCTAAAGTCTGCGGAGCAGCGGGTCCTGAGGACTGGAGTTGGTGATCCTTCATGTAAAGGAGACCTTTATTTCAGTATTTGGCAGAAATGTCTGTACTGCTGACACAGAAACCAGATAAATTGTTAGAACTGGGATAAATATCACAAGAACCGAGTGTGTGTGTGTGTGTGTGTGTGTGTGTGTGTGTGTGTGTGTGTGTGTGTGTGTGTGTGTGTGTGTGAGATCGTGCACATGTGTAAAATCATGTGCTGCAACATAAAGATGTCATTGGTAAATAATTTTTTTTAATAGATTCTCTTCTCTGAGCCTTCTGTGGCCATCTTCCTGTCTGCTATGGCCAAAGTAAACACAATGTCAGACTACCATGTGTCTTCAGTGTCCCAGTACAAAGCTACATATACTCTAATAATACAAACGTCGATGGAACAAGCCGAGCTTGACCTGAATGCATTCCTTCTTCAGCCACATTTTGCTTTATTGTCATGCAACCCTCTACAGATAAAAATACTGAAAAAGAAAGTACGCCACCCAGTGTTGTGAACCGTTATTACACACAAAACCCCCAGTGGCTTTTATTCTGAAATCCAACTATCTTGTACGCGATGCTCATAACAACAGCTCCAAGCAGTGGAAATTAGGTGGAAAGCAGATCTTTTTTTTTCTGTGTTCATGCAAAACATGATGTATTTCCTGTTATCAGTACCTCACTACGATCCTTGGAGTGCAATATCTTTATTGCATACGGTTGATAGAACATAAATCATGTCTGTGTTTTGCATGGAGGCAAGTCTCAACACAGACTGCATGCAAAATACAATTTTTCATTAATTCATGCGGCTATTTTGACACCTTCAGAATGAAAAGGTTTATTTTTCCTTAAGATTTGCATAATAAAGATTTCAAGTTTGTTGATCATCCATCTAAAAACTAAAATATCTGAACTGAATGCTACTCAGGTCATGTTCACTGTGTGAAAGTTGGTGTCCAATCTCATCTCACAAGTTTAACCATATAAAGTAAAATGTGTCATGTTTGATACATACCGTTTCTGAGACATTTTGCATCACATTATGTTAGAAACTTTGCTCAAAACGCTCTTGTACACATATGATAGTTGTCTCCTTCCCCCTAATAGATACTAGGAACCAGAAGATTACACCCCAGGTCCTTTTGACCGATCATGTGGTAATAAAAGCTAGAAATACCCAAAAACATAAACTGGTCTTTTTCCAAATTCTGGTAAAGGGTCAATTAAAAACTTCAGAGTAAAAAAATGGACTTCTCTCCTCAGTTTTTTTAATTGGGCTTTAAAGGGTCAAAGGAAAACCTTTTCCAAAATGTATTCTTCACCACCCTGTACCTTAGCATACAAAATTAAAACAACATAAATTATGATCATTGTATTTGCTTAATAAATCCGGATATAATGGATAGATGACAATGCAAGACAGACAGAAGATACTCAATTACTACTTTATTGAAAAATAACATTAATAAGCAATGATACAACACTGTACAGCGGTTAGTGTGCAGGAGAGTGGAGACACCCTCTATGAAGACCAAGTGGGAGAACTTAGCTGGAGTCATCTCCAACTACATTCATCAAATGGGGGGGGGGTGTTAATGCTTTGAAGGTGCCTCATAATCAGTTCAGCTTTAAATGTGACACCCAGACAAACACTTTGATTTCTGCTTCAAGAATGGATAAACAAGAACTCTCAAGCCCTGAGTGACTGACTTTTATGTAACCAGATCTCATCGTCTCTAAAACAGCTTTATGTCATGAATATACCATTAATCTTGAGCTAAAAACTTTTTAAAAAAAAACAAACTTTGAGCTGCTCTTCAGGGAAGAGATGTGAAGATTAAATGCTTCATCTCATGACAATCCAACCATCAAACTGAGAAAATGAGGCTCTCCAAAAACTCCACACATGTAAGTGGTTGCAGTTGTGGAAACACATGAATCTGTTCCATCTCAGACCCCCGAAAACCTAAAGATACTTAATACTGCATGGCCTTGCTATAAGAGGGGATTTCTGCATCTTCCACTAGAGATGCTGTTGTTCATGTTGCAAATTTGTAATAAAAAAAAAAAAAAAAAACTTTTAAACCCACAGCATAATGTGTGGTAAATCAGAAGTAGTGGTATTTTACAGGATATGACAGATTTTCACTTACAGTGAAGCAATCTCACAATAGATTAGTTCTTCTAGTGCACATCATGAAGAAGGGACAAGGGGTGTACCATGAAGTAAGTTCAACACAGCCTGCCTTTATATAAATATATTTAAAAAAAAAAAAAAAAGCTCAATTAAATTGTGTAAATGACTTCCTGTTAACCCCAGCTTTTGAATTTGGGTTAAAATGTAGAACTTTACACAAAAGCCACTTTGGGGTTTACTGAATGCGTATTGTAAACTATAATAACCACCCAATGCATCAGAATTTTATAACTGTCCAAAATATAGTTAATAAAGTTAATTAGGTGTACATCTGAATATTTAATGAAATTTACTGAATTAATGCACCACCACAACTTGCTGTTTCTGTTTAACAGCAGCTCATAAAGCACCTAAACTTGAAATGTGATCAAGAGGCTCATTTAACCCACAGTCGTCTTTCCAGATGTGCATGTAGCATCAGTTTTTGACCAAATAAAACCTAAATTTAAGTCTGCATTTTTATATCATGCAGAATGAAAGATAAGATTTGTTTTCTGTTCTTTATTCCATCACCTGCAATACCAGCAATGTAGAAAAAACTGTAGCTTTCTGCATGTAAGGTCCCCAATGCAGCTCGCTCGACGGTACCTGTAGAAGTTTTTAAATAGTATGCGATGTGTACAGAGCAGCAGGTTTGCTTGTACTACTTATTGCTAAAGCTCTACAGGAAGTTGTCACCAAATTCTGCTGAAGTAGCTAAACTTTTCATTCATATTAAAAAAAAAAAAAAAAAAAAAGAAAAACAATGGAGGGTCAAGCTTGTGATCTCTTTAATGTTAAATATGTAACAGTTATGTTACATGCATGCGGGGCAGCAGGGGTATTGCAGGTTATCCAATGACCAGAAGATTGCTGGTATGAAACCTGCTCTCCCAGTCAATCCACCAGTGTCCCTGGACAAGACACTTCACACACACCATCCTTATCTGGAGTGTGAGCATCACTGGTGTATGAATGGTTGAACAGAATGGCTGGGAAAAAACTAAATCAGATTGGCTGCTGTGTTTCCATCAGCCTGCTTCAGGGTGGCTGTAGCTACACAACCTTATTACCACCAAGAATAAATGTGGAGTAAATGTGAAAAGAATTCACTGTAAGGAGATTTGAGTGACTTAAAAATCAGTTTAGAAATCTCTTTTTATATTCAAATTTGATAACTGATTACAGGATTGAAATACTGAATTATGACGACAACCAAAGAAACTTTTCAATGTCAGGCATGAATACAGACTCAAACACTTCTGCTTCACAACAAGGCCACTTTTTACAGTCCGTTTTACATCAGACTTTGAACATAGCCTCCTCTGAAGTAGCTTGTGTGTCCAGCATGAGTTATCATGACGTTCTAGGTGATTAAAATAAAAAGAGCTACAGTTATGATGAAAACTTGTTATAACCCATATGGGTTATAACCCACTCATATTGCTTCATAGGGCACCACTCAGATAACATATCTCTTCAGTCCACAGTTTAATGAGCAGGTCAGCTCTGAAATGGTTTCATTTTTAATACAAATTATTTTTAAAAAAAAAAAGAAAACACACTGACAGTGTTGGCTTAAGCCAAACAGCACACAGGCAGGTTAACTCTACTTAACTGAAAAAAATTAGACAACTCATGTCTATACTGACTCTAAACTTTAGGACTTAACCAAATAATCACAAAACGGACATCAGGTCTGCAGCTTTTAAACTCGTCTTCAGCAGAAAAAGTACCTGGCCAATGACCTGAATGTACTAAATGTTCTTGCATTACATATGTTTCTGGATGTGTGGAAGACTTTGCGCTAATTTCATGACTACAAAAAGGCTAGATAATTCAGATAGGCTAGCTAATAACTCAACTGTGTCTTAAAAGTGTAATATTCAGTGACAAATACAAAATTGAGTAAATGACATACTAAACGGACTAATAGAAGTTCTACTGAGGGACTGAAAAGTTGAGTTACATAAAAAATAAATGTTATTTAAGACTTGCAGAATTCAGAGTTCTTGGAAAGTAGAAAGAAAAGCTTCGTTAGGAATTTTAGCTTTTTGTAGAAAAGTTTCCCGTATCAATGTGATTGATAAACTGGGTTAACACTGGCATCATTGCCCTGAGAAATAGGTTCCCTCCCGGCTGTGGGTCTGAAGATGCCTTTTGATTTTGTCAGAGCGGCTGAAGCACTTTCCACACACAGGACAACTGTACGGCTTCTCGCCTGTGTGGATCCTCATGTGGACCTTGAGATGAGCCATCTGTGTGAATCCCTTCCCACAAATCTGGCAGCGGAAAGGTTTTTCTCCCGTGTGGCTTCGCTGGTGCTCCTGAAGTCTACCGGAAGAGCTGCAGCATTTTCCACATACTCCACAGCGGTACGGTTTTTCCCGGGTGTGCACCTGTACGTGCACATGCAAATGGCCAATGTGACTAAACGCCTCACCACAAACCTTGCAGCAAAAAGATGACATGTGGCCCTGTAAGGGGGATTTTTGATGGGGGCAGTCTACAGCATTGGCAGCTTGACCACGCATGACAGCAGCCTGTCCTCTGTTAGCTCCATTTACAGTTCCTTTAGCACCAACCATCTGCGCACCGTTTTCTACCCCAATTATATCAATATTGTTCTCATTTGAGCAGTTTGGGTTGACCGGAGCGAGAGGCTGGGCACCACTGTTGGAGGAAGTAGAGCCCCTGTGGGCCCCTCCCGTCTCTGCCTTCACATGCCTTGACGCACCTCGAGATCCAGTGTCCCTTTCTCTGTTCTCCACGCCTTGACTTTGAGGGATGCTAGATGTGTGGGGGCCATCTTGTGGGTATTCATTTGGAACACGTGGAGGAGTGAACATATTTTCTGATGTGCTACAAGAGCCATGACCACGAAGCTGATCGTCTCCTTGATTAATCCGCAGATCTCTTTTGTCCTTGATCTGAATAGGAATACGCTCTTCATGCCCCATACTTGGACTCCACTCGCGACGTGGATGCTCGCCGTCCTCCTCCTCTAACAGTGCCATGGACGGACGATCTGAGATGAGAACGGCAGGAAAAACATCAGCTGAAAAACAATGACAACATTCTAGCAAACATTACCAGATTTTTTTTTTTTCAGAGTTGAAAACTCAAAAGACCGGTCCTTAATTAAACTATTCTTACAAAGGAAAAACATTATAAATATACTGCAGACAATCTAGAAATGGTTGCAGAACAGTAAAAAATAATAAAAATGCTAAAACATTTTCACTGTGATAATTATGGATTGGTGCTGAAATTCAAATGACTAATAGTTTAATCAAGAATATTTCTATCTGAAATTAACAAAGTATAATCTCAAACATCACTAAGCCCGCCAGGAAGATTTTCTAAATCTGTTTAAACTTTAAACAACTAAATTCACTTAATACAATAGCTAATGCTGATAAGTCCACATAAGTCCACAATTTGTGAAAAAAATGACATGCATACAAAAAATGTGAGCTGAGAAGCCAGATTCTCCACTAAATAACAATGCTTTAGGCTCATGGTTTTTCCTGTTTTACCGTTTATGAACCAGGATGAATTCCCAACAATGACGAAGCAATAATTTCTTGAAAACATGGGAAAATTCTGAAGGAAAGTGTCGACAAATCACATTCAGACATCTTCCCACAGAGTTTAATAAGTGAATTTTGCAGCAAAATATAAACTTTTGCACAAATCATATAATAATAGGAAAGATTTATTGTTTTGAAAAGATGGAGTCACAGTCTTGATATTGATCCAGCAAAAATGCTGTTTTAGTGGGTAGTGGGGGTTTTTTTGTTGTTGTTTTTTTTTTTTATAAAAAAAAAAAATAAATAAAATAAAATAAACCTTCCTACTTTCCCAAGATGAAGCTGTTTCAGTATCAGAGTTTCAACTATACTAAAAACCAAAGTTTGTTGCATTACTAACAGATATGCAACAATTGGCTACTTGAGGTACAACATCAACAAAGTCTTTAATCCTGTTAAACTGACTTCTGGTTACTTTTAAGATTTTGTGACAACTTGTACCGAATTTATCAAATTCCAGAGGATTTATAAATATTCAGTCACAACTGTATGATAGGGAAGCCATAATTCAAGCAATGCTTTTTGATAATATTGATGTGTATCACTTATATACACATGTGAACTGCAATAACCAAACACATGTATACAACTGAACTGAAATAAACACACACGTCAATAGCATCCACAAGAAAGTAGAAAACAAACACTACTGACACATTATTTGTATGTCTGCTCAGTAGATTATCACACGTGCCCTTCACAGGTTAATTATAAGATGGAACAATCAAAACGATTATAATAAGCACACATGAAATAACTCTTATCTGGACCAGCAATAATTAGATGCTAACTTGAAGCTAATGGCTAGCAGGCTGGCTAACGAACAAAGGTCGCTAGCATGCTAATATCAACTAGCTTGTCAATGACCATCATTTCCACATATTCCGTGTTTAATTTTGTGACATTACATTAGTCCTGCATGCCATTATAATAATTTCCGCTCCAGTTGTCACACTGTGGGTTGGCAAACACCACAAATCAGGGGCACTGCTACACCGTTAGCTTTCTGGGAGCTAACCTGGCCATATTTCTATTCCAGCTTCTCGCAGCCTGCGTCTCAGATGGTCGTTCTCCCGCTCCCTGATTGCTATCTCCTCCTGGTACTCCAAAATAGTGTCCTCGACAGACTTGTAAATCTCCTGCGCAGCAAGCATGAGACGTTCAGTCAAGAAGACGTTTAGGAACTGTAGTTTGGTCATTGTCGTGAGTTGCGCGGCGCTTTAGCTTTCCTTCAAAATGGACCAAAAAAGATGCTCAACCCAGTCACGTGACTGGGATTTATTTCTTCTTCTCTGTCTTCTTCTGCTTGCTCCTTCTTCTTCTCCTTCTTTTCCTCCTTCCCCGTTGTCTTCTCCCAAAAGACCCTTCCGTCTGCAGCCTGGAAGACCAACTTACTCCGACTTTAGTCAAGCTGTGCATCCTGCAAATGTGTCCTACACATCCTATCTGCATTCAATAATAGACAGCAAAAGAAAAAAAAAGATTCTGGTAGGAATATTCGATTAGAATGTATCCAATTCAAAAAAAAGTGTTTAAACTTTGTGAATTTGTATAAATACTTAAGAATATAATGACTGATTAGCAGTTTGTCGTTTTAATTGAACAAAACTTTCTGCTCTGAAACGTTTGATGATGTTTGGAGGGGTCATGACAATTAAGTCTTTAAGGACATAATCTCAAATATGCTAATTAAGGGCAGCATTTTACTTACTTAATAATAATAATAATAATCAAATGAATATGAATATGAATAATGAAAAACCCTTAACTGAGCAGCTGTTATTATACCTCTGATTTGAGGAAACATTGAATGGAGAGCCACATGGACTACTTTGTGTGTTGTCTATGTGTCTGTGTTTGTAGATGTTGTTTCTTTTATCTATATGGACCATTGTGTCTGTGCCAAATAAATTAATTAATAAAAAAGAAAAGTTCAGTTCTCTTCTGCCTACAATTTTCCTTTACCACTTCAATGAGCTCTGCTTGGTAATGCATCATCTCCTTCTTCCACTGTTCAGCCTGTCTCTTCTGCTCCCATTTTACCCCCTGCAGTTATTTCCACTCCAAAAATTGTTTCAGTTTGTTTTGTTTTCTCCATGAAGCCTTTTCAAAACCCTTTCTTATGCTCACTTTGGCTTGACTTGTCCACTTGTTGTATTATACAGCATATCGTTGGAGTGTCTGCAGGACGTAAAGGGCATGCTGCCTTGTCTCATTTTGTGTGCATGTCAGAGGAAGCAAATCAAATCAAACATTATTTATAAAGCACTTTTCATACAATAAAATGTAACAAAGTGCTGTACACATGATAAAAGCACAATAAAGAAAAATACATCAGTAAATATATATATATATATATATATATATATATATATATATATATATATATATATATATATATATATATATATATATATATATATATAGTTTGTCATGGTAATAACAGTTTTTTATATACGTTCATAATTGTTATCTCATATCTGATCATAAAACATTAAATATTAATACTCTGTGATTTCAACTTTGCACCTCAAAACTAGGAATCTTTAATTTCCCAGATACAACAATGACCTCCGATTCTATACTAAAAAAAATGTTGACTTATGTCTGACCACACTCACAATTACAAACGGTGTCATGATCATAACCTCTTATCTAGAGCTGAACAGAGCTGCCATGGGTTTTTTTTCATATATATTTGAGCAGTTTTATGTTTCTAAACCAAAATGACCAAACTAAAGTCTGAAGTTTGAGGTGTTTGTTAAAATTGTCATTAGAGGGCGCCGGTGATGTTTTGTAAAAATAAAAAATAAAAACTTTATTGTTTGCTGCTGTCTTTTTTACAGCAATAAATGTAACAAAACAATCAAAATTTAGGAGAAACATTTATTTTACGCATGCAAGAAGGTGGAGAATATAGCATTTTAACTCTGAATATTATTTTCAGTCTTTCCTTTTTTCTTTTGCTTCCTCGCCTGTCGTCTCAGAAACGAGGGTCACCGTTTTTTGCAGAGGATACTGGTGAGAGCTGACAGAACTACCAGCAGGGACTGTGACTGGACGAGGTAGCAGGGGTGCAGAAACTTGGCTCCTATCCTGGGATACTCTGCTCGTTTCCATCCAAATTAACATCTTTAAAAGTTGCAATGCGCTCGTGAAAGCCCTGCATTTTTTTCCCCCTTTTTCATTCATCTCACACATCAGTGTGCGCCCAGCGGACCAGCGCACCTCGCCCCTCTGTCACATCATGTGGATTACTTTGGCGTTGATTCTGGCGGCTGTCAGTCCTGATGAGAGCTTGGGATGTCAGTTACCCCACGACTGGAGACCGCAGACAGAAGCGTGCCGCGCTGAACTTGCGGAGATCATCGTCTTCGCCAAGGTGCTGGCGCTGCATAAGGAGTCCTACAGCGTGTATAACTACCTGCCGTGGCAGCACGACACCGATCTGCTCTTCTCTGCAGAGATCGAGATGTTGTGCGATCAGGCGTGGGGCAGCATGCTAGAGGTCCCTGCTGGGTCCAGGTTTAATGTCAGCGGCCTGGGTTACCTGCCCTGTTTTTCCTACAGCGTCACCAAAAACAACAACTACTACTTCTTTTTAAGGTGAACAACCTCTGACAGTCATCCTCCATTTGCATGTTGTGCATTTTTATACACTCCTCATGGTAAAGTTCGTGCTGCACCCGAAGGATATGATGAGTCAATAATACATTAAATTTGGCAAAAACAGATTTTTTTTTTTTTACATAGAAAAAAAAGAATGAAATAATTTTTGAAGCTTCTGAAGATGTGATTTGGTTGCAAAGCCTGTTTCTGTCACTGTCCTCATGCATAACATGTTATGTATGTATGACCAGCTTGCACCTTCTTCCAGATGTGGCCTCTGCTCTCCTGTGTTGTCTCAAATGTTGTTGTTCCATCATATTTATCCAGACTGGAAATGCAATCAAGTCTGTGTGTCAGGATCTGAAATTGCCTTTGAATGTATGAGGCAAGAATATTGTTATATTATATCACTGCCAGTATAAAGATCGTTTGCCTTCAGCTCAGAGCTGTTTTGATTTTTCTTTTTTATTGAAACCAGATGTGAAAGGTGCATTATAATGCAATAATATATAATTGTGCAACTGTCCCATACAAGGAATTTATTAAGATCCTGAACAGTGGAGTTATAAAACTTTATCAAAATAATGAGATAAACGTTGGAAGCCATCATACTTAGCCATCGACTAATTAATCTATGCCTTTAATTTAATATCTTTATGTTTTGCTTCAAAGTAAAAGCTGTTTTCCTTTTCCTGATATGGTATTTTTGTGCCACAACACCAAAAGATTCATACAGAGTTACATCAGTGGATTTGAAGAAATGAGATACAGCTCAGCAACCACATCCCAATCTGTGGTTCATTGTTCTCTTCAGCCTCTGCATCACAACTATTACTGATAAGTTGGAGTTGTTGTGGCTGCATAGCAACTCCAACCCCCAGAAACTCCAGTCAAAACTGAAAACCTCTCATTGCAGTCGCCAGATGACATTTATTTCCTGTTATAAATGCTCCCAAAACATCTCCTTACACCAAAATAGACTTTCCAATCAATCATAAGCACAAGCTCCCTGAGCAGGATGAATCAGTGCCTAAAATGAATCCAAGGATCTCCCTCAGGACCTCTAAATAAGACAGATTGAATGTTGTGCTTCAGCCATATGTTTCATTGCTCAAGTCTTTCCAAGTTTTTAACTTCTTTCAAACAAAAAGCAACCAAATCTGAAGCTATAGGAGACTAAACATGTATATTGAACATTGAACTAGTTGATTACTGGTTTTTTTATGCCATTTTAGACCTTCGACAAGTTTCTCTGTATCCACAAGTCCATGCACCTCATTTAGTTTCTGTGATTACATCTAACATTTGACCTCTTCTGCTGAAGCCCAATCTCAACTCTCCTCTTGCTTTTCAACATGCACACACATATACAACACACATAACCCTCTGACAGGGACAGCCAGGCTTTAGATGTCCCTGGAGGTGTACGAGATGGAATCCAGATGTATGCCAAATGCCTGCACAAAGATATGAAACATGCACTATTTTTACTTTTGGGCTTGGAAATTGCTTGTTTGAGTCATCCATGTGATACTTAAGATTGCATAAAAGTAGATCACAGTCTGCTAACAAGTTGCATTAATATTTATCCCCAAAACACATTTTCTGCTTGGTACATGTCTCCCCATTGATTACAAAGTATGTTTAAGCTAAATCCCTAAAAGCTTAAACAGAATTTTAGTTAGAGCTTTAAGTGGATTAATTTTCTTCAATTAAGTGTTTTACATTTGTGTGTTTACATGGGTTTATTTAAATATGTGGGGGTTTTTTTTCTCCATATGCTGATTTTGTTCATTGTTTAGCATGCTAATCTGTCCTCTTTCTGCACATGCAGGATGGATGAGAACTATAATATTGTGCCACATGGAGTTAACTTTCAGGACCCGATCTTCCCTGACACCGCAGAGAACCATCGCGCGTTTGCAAGTCTCTTCCAGTTTTCCAACTGCACACCTGGAACTCAAGTCCACAGCTTTACCCCGGAGTGGGAGGCTCAAGAGGACAGCCGGGTGCGTAACCCACATAAACCACCAACACAGATCTGGTACTGAGAAAAAAAAAAAAGTTGACTTCTTTTGAAGCTGTCTGTGTCGGACAGTTGCTGAAAGTTACAGCTTCATGGTGGCTTCACACACAAAAGAGTTCAATAAGCATCTGAAGCCAGACATACTGCCGTACACACGAAAGGATTCAGTATTACATCCTGTTGTTTTCAAAGGGATGTTGCAAAGAACTTGGCAAGTTAATATGTTTTTAATGCCTGAGAAACCAGAAGCACATTTGCTGAGGTTTGGCTGGTCAAAGAACTTGCAGCATTTGAAGGAAAAAATGAGGAAAAAAAAAAAAGTCACTGACAGAACCACAAACTGAATCAAAGCCAGGGTGGAAGCTTCAGAAAATCATAAAAATATTACTCGCAAAATGAATCCTGCCATAGATTACACACAGCAAAGCAGAGTTAAATGATTATTGATGCACATGAGATTTTAAAGTGATGTGTATCAATCAGCTCAGTTTACTTCACAGTTCCGCTTTCATCTGATTGGTTAAAGAGAATTCACACATAAACATCGCTGGTAAACATCTGGTACCCCGTGACTTCGGAAACTCCTGCAGTTTCTCAGAGGATGTTGTTACGTGAACGCATCCCAAAGACTCACCACTGCTTTGTCTCTTCTAATGACTCTGATTAAGTTTCAGCCCGTTTCTCTCTGTTTCCAGTAATTTACTGATTACTCATGAAAACAAAAATCCATCATCAGTAAAAAGAACGAAAACATGGATTCATGTTTCCTTTACAGCGAAACCCTTTGAGCCAAACTAATAATTATGATTATAGAGCAACATCTTGTGCCGCTGCCTTACATCATCCTTGTGATGGGATACCCTCTTTGCAAAATAAAAATCAGACTTTGTTTTTACTGAGGCGGTCATTGTCAGGGCAACTAACCTGGCCTCCCACAAGCTCAGGTCATTTCATGCACATCATGTAATCCAGTGTAAGCCAAATTAAATCAAAAGTCATGAAGTCATTTTAAGATTTAACAGCATAGTAACATAGTAACAATTATTTTAAGATTCAGGGTTTTTTTTTAATGATACAAAAACATTAGCTTAAATTGATTACAAAAACATTGTGCTAACATGGCTGGTTTGGTAAATCCTTCCCCTTATTACTCCCCCTCCCCCAGTTTGAATGCATTCTGATCCCTTAATTTAAGTCCTCTGTTAGAAGCTTAGTTTCTCAAACCAAAAATGTGAGAAAGGAGTCAAGGTGATAGACCTTTAGCAAAAGCATTTTTGTCTCAGAGCATCATTTCTAACAGCCGTCAACTTTATATAAAGTATGAGAAAAACTTTATCATCTAATCATTTTTGGTTGCAGCCTACCTGTTTTTCTTTTCTGTCAGATGAGCCTTTACATCTGTCTGTGATACAATGAATAATAATAGTTTTACTTCACTTTACATGGTAAGATTAACATGCTGTACTGCCGTCAGATGTTGTGTTGCTGAAGAAACTAATGCAGAGGATACACCACTGAATCCCCACTTTAATCTCCCCCAACAAGTCTTCTCTTCTCTTCTCCAGATGCTATTTAGGACTTGAAACATTCTTTAAAATATTCTTCTAATATATTCTTCTCAGAGAAGTGAGATGAGTCTCTGTTTCATCATAAAGATTACAGCTTCAAGCATTATGGCCAAACTCACCTCTGCTTTAACTCTGAGTTGCACACATATACCTGTCTGCTTTTGCTTGGAAAGACATCAAACACGTTTCCTCTGAGATGAAAAATTACGCTTTGAACATGCATCCCTGCTGCAGTATTATATTCAGACATCAAATGCATACATTGGAAGTCTGGTTGATTACTTAAATATGTGAGATGGAAAGGTGGGGATATTTAGGAGATAGAGACGTTGTCGTGCAACCACATGTTTTCAAATGAAGTCATACAAACAGAAGATGTTTGTTTGATTTTACAGAAGCAAAACAGAGTTTAGATCAGTGTTTTTCAACCTTTTTTGAGGCAAGGTACCCTTTTTGTCACTGACAAAAATTACAAGACGTTGTGCAAGAGGCTCATTAACTAATTGATTTTGAAAAAATGTAGCTTAAACATGCAGACACATATTTGATAACTTTTTCTGCTGGTCAGTCAGTCTTATATTTGCCTCAATTCAGTTGAGTCTGACAGCAAGCACAGCTTCTGGTCCGCCTCAGAACTGAGTGCATTTTCATGTGAAAGTCATTTGTGGCTCCACAAAACACTAATGTAGCATTTTACACTTTGTGCTTTTTGAAAAAAAAAAAAAAAAAAAAAAAAAAAACAACTTTTTTTTAGCTTCTTAACTTCATTCTTTCCACTTTAAAGTTTCATACTTCCATAGAAATCCCTCTGGGACATTAGTAAGAGCACACGGCTGAAAAAAAAAAAATCCACAGTTAATGTTACAACAAGTAATGAACTAACCAATGATGTGGGTCGACAGCACATTTTTAACATTTCCTCTAAACCCTCAGCGGTTGTTATCTGATGGCAGAGAATTTACATCAGTTTTCCCGCTGGCTAATGTGAAAGCATTAGAGTCTGCTGAAAAAACCCACACTCTGGCACCAAAGCACACATTCGGAGGCATCTGGAGTTCATTTTTTCTTTCTTTTTTTTTTCTTTTAACCCACTAAGGGTCCAGACCTTTGGATTGTCTGTCACAGGTTCACAGGCATGTTGGGTTTCATTTCACAGCAGTGTCTCTCTGAAACAGGGAGTGTATGCTGTGTTATCGTTTTTCTACCTCGGTTTGATCTCAGTCACTACTTTGTGTAAAACTGTTTAGTTTCTCTTTTTTCTGTAAATTCTGTGTTTCGCATGAAGAGGGGCCTATTGCTCTGTTTCCCAGCGATAAAGGTCAAAGTATAAAAATGATTCAATATGTATTTCTGGATTTTTCCTGTTCTCCTCTGAGTTTTTTTTTCTTTAATACGAGTCTCCAAAACAAACTCTTTATTTTTGTCTCATTTATACACAAACAGTGGAATTTTCTGGATGACTTGTGAGCTGTTGATGTTGGTTCTCAGCCCAGAGTCTGCCAGCAGTAGGCTCGATGTGACTTATCCAGAGGAAATCCAGTATCAAAAGCAGCAGATTTGTCTGGTGCTACATCATAAATATATTAAACTTCACACCAATATATTTGTTTGAGATGTTATGGGCTTAATCTCCAGATACTGACACTCTTTTTTTGTTTAAGGTTTTTGGACTAACTTGGTCAGAAGGATGATGTCCTCAAAGGACCCCAGGCCAGAATTTAAACATGTGCTGGCTGTAGTAAGGAGCTGTAGTCTCTGTACAAGAAGCAGCAACATCTCCCAATGTTTTCATTATATGAGCTAAAAGTTGCATCCAGTCCAAAAGAGCGTCAAGCCAGCTGTAATCCAGAAACTTCTCCTTTTTTAAGGAGCTTGTCTCAACTGTTTGTAGCCACAAAAATTAGGGTTAGGACCTTAATTAGTAATAAAGGAAATGAAATTAATTACAGATAAGAACAGATGTTTCAGTTTTTCCTCAAAACTGTGTTAACCTAACACTTTTTTCCTTTAAATTAGTTCTCCTAAATGTGCAACCTTTAAATTACCCACGTTGCATGAGAACACAGTTGCCCATCTCCAGTCTTTGAGATCTACCCTCCTGCAACTTCTTGATGCAACCCTTCTCCAACACAGCTCAATCGAATGTCTGAATTCCCTAATATGCATGGCATTCAGCTCTGCAGAGGCCTGGTAACGAGCTATTCATTTGATTCAGGATGGTAGATCTCAAGGACTGGACTTGGGCAGCCCTGCATTAGAACATTTAACATTAACTCCTAAACAATGTGAACAAAATCCTAAAGTGAAACATGACATGACTAAACATGACTTGCAACCCTTCAAAAAACTGTTCATAAACCCTTTTAAATGCGGTCTGTGGGCCAACATCTTGTCCCAGTAAATAAACACAGGTATATCAATATATTGTTATGACAAGTTGTTGTTTTCTGCTTTCTACAGGCTTAAAATGTGTATTTGGACTTTAAGATAACAGTTAAGCTGTGATAACTATGGCTTTTTAATCACAAGATGTTAGCTGAATGTTTTTTACGCTGCATATCTCCTCTCTTGTTGCTTCAAAACACCAACAGATGGTGGACATAATTCATTAAAAGGTGGCAGATGTTACAGATATGCTACATGAATAATAAGATTTTGTTTGCAGATGCTGCCTTTCTCACTTCAGGATTATGGAAAAGGGGTGTCGATCTTTGAGATCTACCATCCCGCAGCTTTTATATGCAACCCCCCAACACCTGAATCAGTTGAAGGGCTTGTTACCTGGCCTCTGCAGAACTGGATGGCATGCAGAAGAAAGAATTCATCTATTTGATTTGTTAAAGGAGCTTTCAGCTGACACATGCATCAAAAGTAGAAACCATTGAACTGTTTTCTGACATTGCCGCAACCAGCCTACTGTGAATAAAAAAAAAGGTAACACTTTGGTACAAATCATATATTTAAGAAATGTATAACTCATGGTGAACTAATGTATTTATTAATGAAGACTGTCATGAATTCCTGTTGCTCATCATGAACTAATGATGATCTCAACATTGATTCATGTGTTTACTTGATCCTTAATTGATAATCAATTATGGAACATTACTTCACTGTTGATTCATCAATATAAGGACATATTTGCCAGTTTAGCTAGAAACATATTTAATTCCATGCTACTGATTTTTTTTTTTTCAATTTCATTTATGCAAGACACACTCAAAGAAGTTAATTTGGGTGAACATGAATGGAAAAGCACTTTGAGTGACTATTAATAAAGGTTCATTGTAGGTCTTTTGTTTGTTTTTTTTGTTTTGCTGTTACTAAAGCAGCTATGTATTTTAATATAAAGCATTTCCTTAATATACCAGTGTCATATCTTTTATTAAATGGACTGCATTAATACAACGATATTAAAACCCTAATAATCACTCTAAGCGCTTTTACATATCAATGTTACCCAAGTGAACTTCTTTAAGTGTGTCTTGTTTTAAATAAAAATGAAAAAAATAGCAGGGAATTAAATCATATATTTGTATCTATACTAGCAAATTTGTTAACAGTGAACTAATGTTCATGAATTGACAATCAGTTAGGGATCAAGTAATCAAAGGAATCAACATTGAGATCATCATTAGTTCATGATGAGCAACAGGAATTCATGATACAGTCTTCATAAATTCATGCATTAGTTCATCATGAGTTACACATTACTTAAGTATATTATTTGTACCATTATTGTAAAGTGTTACCAATAAAAAAGCAAAAAAAAAACCACTAATTTAAGATTGCAGTGTTTCATCACATATTTGGCTTGCAAAAGCTTTCAATATTCTAAACATGTCTGTTGTCAATGTTTGTATAAGAAACCCTGTTTTTTTGTCTCTCCTCTTAGTTGTTGTGCTCCACGGTGCAGAAGGCTCTGTTTGAGGAGGAAGAGAGGGTGAGGACGCTCTCCCAAAAGGTGCGGTCCCTGGAGAAAGCCAATGGTCACCTGAGGGAAAAGGTGAAGACCCTGAAACGGCAGCTACGCCAAGCCCAGCGAGGCCCAACAAAGGAACAACAGACCCTCAGTTTCAAGCAGCTCTATGAGTCAAAGACGCCCCAAACTCACCCTGATCAGGAAACTACTCAAGATCAAAAGAGTCCTCCACTCAAGCAAGTCGTGACCAAAAAACTGAGAAATTAGCTGGTTTTTTTATCATCTGTCAAGGAGAACACATACTTTTCCCCTCACGGTGCATAAAGCAGCAGATGAAAAGACGGTGACATCATCAAACAACTAAATATTCAGTTCAGTCAAACATTATTCATGTTTTCATTGTTTAAACATTGAAATGAAAATATCTTAGTTAATTTTGTTATCTATAAAATGTTATTTCTTTGTGCTGGACACATCATTTGAGGCTCCACATTTAGACAGCATGTCACAGTTTACTCTAATCTGCTCTTCTTTCTGGATTTAATGGAGCACAAATAACATCTTCTTAATTAAAATGTGTTTGGCATTACCTTCACTTTAGATGATCAGAAACATCTGCTTTTGGCTAGGATAAGTGTCCTCATTAAAGTGGAAGTACTAATCCCCTCTGTACATAAATATTTAGATGCAGGGGAGATGTGAAAACACTGTGGTGCGTGCCACTTTATTAAATCTCAGACCTCTATGTAAAATCTAAGCTGCAGAATAATATGGGTATTTTAGGAAACACTTGATATTACTCGAGCAATAAGAAAAAGCAAAGAAAATTAGTTTGGCCAGCCAAAAGATCCATTAATGTAGGTGATAAGAGTTTTCGTTGGTGGTTTTTGATAACTACAAACCAGTGGTCCCCCAGTTGGGTGAGAACAGACCATGCTAAACTGCCATAATGGCCATATTGGTGACCTCACCTGAACTGTCTAGCATTTTGCCCTGCTTTGATTTATCATGGTTGGCCTTGGCTGCAATAATGTTCACAATTTGTACTTTGATTTATTAAGGTTTAAAGCTACAGCTGCATTATTTCAAAGAGATTCATTCTGAAAGTGCTTAATTGTTTTATTATTATTATTATTATTATTATTATTATTATTATTATTATTATTATTATTATTATTATTATTATTATTATTATTATTATTATTATTAGGCTGCACGGTGGCGCAGTGGTTAGCACTGTGGCCTCACAGCAAGAAGGTCACTGGTTCAATCCTTGGCTGGTTTGGTCAGTGGCCTTTCTGTGTGGAGTTTGCATGTTCTCCCCGTGTATGCGTGGGTTCTCTCCGGGTACTCCGGCTTCCTCCCACCTTCCAAAACACATGCATGATAGGTGAATTGGTCACTCTAAATTGCCCCTAGGAGTGAGTGTGAGCGTGAGTGGTTGTTCGTCTCTCTGTGTGTGGCCCTGCGATGGACTGGCGAGCTGTCCAGGGTGTACCCTGCCTGTCGCCCAAAGCCGGCTGGGATAGGCTCCAGCTTCCCCGTGACCCTGAATTGGAATAAGCGGTTCGGAAAATGAAATTATTATTATTATTTTAAATCAAAACACATATACAGATATTTATACATCTTCACAAATTTCACACTAAAAGTATTCAATTTTGTGTTTGCTCCTTTCATAATGTGCATGCATTTTTTAATAAGAAAAAGACACAGGTCTCAAAAAGGTTCATTTGGAACATGAACACTTTTAACTACATTTTTCATGGTAAAAATCTACATTTTTGCTGTGCCACTTGTTTTTTTGTTTTTGTTTTTGTTTTTTTTTAGCTGGTTTTATGAAGATGAAGTTATCTAAAGAGGCGATTTTTTTTTTTTGTTTTATGAAAAATGGTGCAATTTGGCAGCTTATGCTTATATTAATCTTTATTCAATCCATTTTTAATGAGCATGCATATTTTCCAAGTTGGTCTTTGTTCATGTGATTTGTTTTAATCATAATTGTCTTCTTTTGTATGTGAATGAGGTGCTGAGCACCCATTAAGTTGAGCCAGTGAAGCTGACCTGGTGGGATTGGAACTTTCTGCGTCAGAAAGGAAGGTTGCTTTTTATCACACATTCAGTATTGCTTATGTTAGTATTTCTCAGTCCTGGTCCTAAAGTACCACTACCCTTCATGACTTATACGTGTGCCTAATCCAACACACATGATTTATATTAATGAATCTCCTTAAAGTGAGGTGTGTTAAAGTGGGTTTACCTGTTAAACATGCAGGGAAGTGGCACTAGAGGACCAGGACTGAGCAACACTGGCTTACATTATTATTCTGCTTTCCATGACGTATATATTTCACCATTTTCCTGTAGCAATATGCTTGTCATAATTACAAACACTTTTAATGAATTAAACTTTTTCACACTTTTTAAATTGTCATTTTATTCTTCATATTAATATTGGATTATGTTACATTTTTCAGAAGTTAACAGTTTGTTCCATATTAATCTATGAAACTCTTCATATATAAATCAAACCATGAGATCTATTGTGTACAAACGTTCTCTGCTGCAGCCTTTTCAATACACTGAAACAGTTGTAGTCCATGAAAATGTAAGATTTGTGTGTGAGATTTATGTCTAACATCACATGCGCTTCTCTCGCTGAGTTTTCCTGACTGGGATAGGAAATGGTTTTATACAATGATGTGAATCAGCTGTCTTTCTTTGATCTGACAATCCAATAAAGTTCAGTGTAATATTCCATAATCTTTAACACTGATGTATTAAGATAAATGTGTCTAGAGATGTGTGTATCCAAACAACTGAACAAAAGGAACCACTGGGAGAGCTGTGAGGCAGAAGGGTGATGTATTCAATTGAAAGCTACAGTCATTACCAGTAATGTTTCATGCTTTGCATCTATTCAAGTCAGAAATGATAAATGATTACTGGTATGCATAGCATGTTTAGTGTGATTCGGTGTTAGTAAATCAGAACTTTCCAAACGAGTGGTACAATGTCAAAGGCAACATTAATCACAGAAACAAACTGGCCGTTTGTTGACCTGCTTCGCTAGAGCTGTAGTTCAGTTTAGATCAAGTGTTCTTCAGGAATATAAAATGGTTTCAGACACAAATCATTTTGGCACATAAAATTTTTAGCACGCTTTCCAGGAGAGTTGAACTAGATTTCTTCCATATGGTTCTGTTGTACGAAGCTGTCAATGACAAGCAGGCTTTGTATGGTGAGGAACAAAAAAAGGAAAAGAGAAAAAGAAACTTTTTAAGCATGTTGCTAATGAGCGCTTTCTCGCCACCACCCCAGAAAAAAGAAAAAAAAACCAGCAGGACGAGGAGGCATTTACAAGCTTTTGCTTTTGTGCGTTATTGAAGTGAAGTCCTGAATTAAGACAAATTGTTACGGAAAACAACCTCATCTTCCTTTGTAGGTTCTTTCTTCTCCCCATGAAGCCTTTGCATCAGACAGCTTCGCCTGCAGCCAACTGTCAGGACCCCATGGAGCTGCGCCAAAGATGATATACACACACTGCTTTCTCAACATAAACCGCTGTGCACAGCCAAGCTGCAAAACAGATGTCAAACAATGTGGCTACACAGAGGTGGTCCCTCGGTGAAGACCTGCGGACATGATTTGTTTATCATTTAAACATCATATCTGTTGTTCTTTTTTGTCAAATGTTCTTACTTGCTAATGTTCTTATTCATTTTTTTCCAACATTTTCATTCCCAGGGGTGACATCAAGACTATTCATTATACACTACATTTCTTGTTATTGGTACTGACCCATCCACTTGGCACTGGCATCAAGACAGATCACATAGACAGATCAAGACAGCTGTCACTTGTCTGAATTATTTTTCTTTATATCTTCTGTATTTGCATGAAAAAAAGAAAGGAAAGAAAACTAATTAAAGTTCTAAATGAAGACTACTTTATTGTGGAATATGTTTATCTTAATGACGTGTAAAACAATGTTTCCTGTATGTAACATTTTGCATTAATTGTACCTTTAAAGATGTGCAAGTTACCCATTAGTTGTGCCTCCTGCCTTGGTTATACCCATAATTTGTCCATTTTTAGGGTGCTTAGTGATCCACCTCTTGATGCATAAAATGAAGCAATACCACCCAAAATTGCAGGGGCAGTGTGGAGTTGTATAGCTGACAAACAACCAGCGAGAGGAGCAAACCATAGAAGAAAAAAAGGAACAAAAAAGGAACTTTGCAGACAATGCCAAATATAAAGTATCCAAACAAGACACATAAGAGATCAGTGAAAAACTTTGTGGTTTTATTCTTCTACTTCTTCTGGTGGTTTTGGATGGTTGTTAACTGTAGATTACCACTGCAGTGATTTCTCCAGATTCTCTGAATCTTTTAAAAAATATTATGGGCTGGAAATGATGAAATGCCTAAATTCTTTATAAATATATTTTGAGAAACATTGTTCCTCAGCTAAGTTCATGCAGTTTTTCACAAAGTGGTGCATCTCGCCCCATCCTTGCTTGTGAACAACTGAGCCTTTCCATGATCATCCTTTTATACCCAGTTATGACACTCACCTGTTTCCAATTAACACGTTTACCTGTGGAGTGAACAGGTTAATTGGTTAATAGTTATTTCTAAGCATTCCTCCACTTCAGAAATATTTAGTTGTCCCTGTCCCAGCTTTTTTAAAAAATATTTTGCTGGCATCAAATTCAAAATGAGTGAATATTAGCAAAAAAGACCTATCAAATTTAACAATGAAATATCTCATCTTTGTAGTTTATTTAACTGCATATCGGTTAAAAGGGATTTGCAATTCATGTTTCCCTGTTTTTATTATAATTTCACACAACACCCTATATATTTATATATATATATATATGTATGTATATATATATATATATATGTATGTATATATATATATATATATATATATATATATATATATATGTGTGTGTGTATATATATATATATATATGTGTGTGTATATATATATATATATATAGATAGATAGATAGATAGATAGATAGATAGATAGATAGATAGATAGATAGATAGATAGATAGATAGATAGATATAGATTTAGATATATATACATATGTATATATATATTCTCAATCACATACTCAATCTGACCTACAGAGTGCAGTTTGAAAATTACTAAGCGCGCTCCAAAACTGTATCCGTGCACTGAATCCTTACCACAAAATACTATCTGGAAGGTTAAATTAGATAATTACTAGAAACCACAAAGCATGTTAATAGTGGGAAACCTGGAGAAAATGTTGAGTTGTCTGCACTTAAATGGTGCAATTTAAACTTATCTGGGTTTTACAAAGTGCTTTATAATGTGTTCCACCATCACGCATGCATACAGAACTTATTTTCATTTGGTGCATTCACTGTTGTCTTTGGAAACCTTTTCTGGCCAAGTGTGAAAGGACACTTTCACACATGGCCATGCACGGTCTTTCTGAGCCCAGCTGCCTCTTCTGGCAAAAGATGACTAAATGAATCCAAACAAAAATAAATGTGTAATGGAGGTTCACTTCTAGAATGAACCTCTCAGCTTGTCTTTCACAAACAGCTCAGGCACAATCTTGCACTTGTCAACCAAATCAGTCGGCTATAACTCGACTTATAACTACTTCATGGTGGAACTATTTAAGGGAAAAGGGGCCATTTAATCAGTGAATCCTTATCTAAGTAATTACACCTTAACAACTAGTGGGAAGTTGTGATATCTAAGCCACAGCTACGCTGCATCCAGGAAAAAAAGCTGACAAGTCAAGTAAATTGTTCACTGTGGTCAACATCTTAGTGGAGCATGTTGGCATACTAATGAATAAACTCACATTCTTCAAGTCAAAATGAAACAGAAAATTTCTCTTTTAAAGTAAAATAAATAGATTAAAAAGGTAAGTCACCTACATTTACTGGACACTGAAGTCTTAAACTTCCTGTTCTGAAAAATGAAGCCAATTTAAATCACATCCTGTGTGATTTTACTTCAGGGGTGTCCAAGGTCAGTCCTCGAGGGCCACTGTCCTGCAGGTATTCAGTCTTTATCTGCTTCAATACACCTGACTGAGATTAAATAGATCCAACGGGCTGTAAAGTTACTCACCATGACTCATTCATTTGAGTCAGATGTGTTGAATCGGGGAAACAATGAAAACCTGCAGGGTTGTGTTCTGGAGACTGGAGCTGAAACCTCCAGCCCTTCTTCTTTTCATAGTATACAGATACATCTTAGAAAATTAGAATATAATGAAAAAGTTCAATATTTTTTGTCACTCATTTCAGAATGTGAAACCCATATATTATATAGATTCATTACATAGAGTGAAATATTTCAAACATTCATTCCTTGAAATTTTGATAATTGTGGCTTATAGATAATGACAACGCAAAATGCCATGTCTGCAGCTTCACTGTGTTGCCTCTCAGTCAGGCTGCACATCACACACCACATCAGCGATTACGCCTTTGATCACAGTGGAAATGTTTCCTCCTCATCGCTTTACAGTTGGCCAGCTGTGCACTGGTGATTTTTCACTGTCGCCTGTCCACTTATGTTTCAGCACAAATGACTGACGTGTGTGTTTGTTCTCAGAAGCTGCTGCTGCTCCAACCAAAAGTCTCAATTCAATCCTTTTTTCTTCAGACTTTAATTCTGAATAGAATGAAATGTTGTATAAGTATCTTGGCAAATCAAAAATAATGAGCTAAGTTTTATTGGGTTTTTTTCTTTCTTTTTTAACTTTAATGTTAAAATAATTACTTTAACTCCAAATAAAACTGCTTGGCCCAGTTATACATCATAAAAAAGTCAAGGTTCTCACCTCAGAATTGGGTTTTCACTGTTTTTACTTCAACTTTTCTCCAATGTGGCTGGATGATCATTGTTTCTTACTTTTTTTGATCTACTGCTTTCTTTCCTTCCCTTTTCTTCCTCTTGCCATTCTTAATTATTTCTTTCTTTGTCTGAGTTGCTGACAAGGCTGTAAGAGTTCAAGCTCACATGTTAGTTGTTAGCGCCGCCAATCTGTTTTTATATCTAAAGCCTTTTCTTCAGGAGGTTTAGTTTCACGCTGCCACATTTTCCATCCCGGATGTTTACTGTGTTTTAAGTGATTGCTTAGGAGAGGAGGTTTATTCTGTGCACTGTCTGGGCTGCATTTGAGGTTTTTAGTGTGCGTAGTTTTCAGAGAAAAGTATAACACACTTGGATGACTGTTGTTCATTGTAAATGGACACTGGATGTTACCATTTTGTGTTCTGATTTTTGTTTGCCTGCCGCATATGAGTTTCTGAACGGTGGAGCTTTTCTTTCAAACTCAGGGGTTCATATTTCATGTGTAGTTTAAGTTTCATTAGTGGAGCTGTGAATAAATGGCGATGAGAAGAGGAGGTATACAGCGGCTTCGAACTCCAGAACATGCTGAGCATCAGGTGATGAGAAGGGACCCTGGGGCCGTGATGGAGCAGTCCAGTTGCATGGTTGTGGGAGATTTTTACGAAAACTGTTGACCGTTACACCGTTTAATAATAAATATTTACCTCGGACCATTTATTGTCCTGCATAGTTCTGGGACACAAACATTTTGTTTGAAGAAAAGTTTGCATTGACAAAGAGAGTATTCTCAAAGGTCCCACCAAAACTACACAACAAAGAAAACAATCAGAGAGGCAACTGGGAAGCCACTAACTGTTCCAAAGTGCTAATGTATTCCTGAGTGTCCAGAAGACTCGAGACTTGGAAGTTGTCTGGAGTGGATGATGAAAGACAGATCTTTGAAAGAATTAATGGACACATGATTTAACAATTCAATTCGATTCAACTTTATTTGTATAGCACCACTTCACCCTCTGGATCTGCCACTAAGGGTGGCAGTGGCGCAGTTGGTAGAGTGGTTGTTCTGTGAACTAAAGGTCGGTGATTCAAGTCATGCTCCCCTGCACCGCAGCCCTGAGGAGGACACAAGTGTTGTCTCCTGGTTGGTCCTAAGCCAGGATAAATGCAGAAAGTTGCATCAGGAAGGGCATGTGGCGTAAGACATGTGCCAAAGTACAACTGTGTAAATATGGCTTCCATACCAGCTCAGTGGTTAGAAGCCGATGATTTGCTGTAGCGACCTCTTTACGGAGAAAAGCTGAAAGGAAAACATTTTTTGAAAAGCTGTGCTTCAGAAAAAAAGGTTGCATAATTTTTTTTAGTATACAAACTAAATAAAGTTTTTCTTAATCTTGTTTAGTGTTTGAGGTCACCAAAGTCCCTTAACTCTGGAAGTCTTTTTTTTTTTTTTTTTTAAATCTTATTTCATGTTAGACTTTTCTGTCTCCATCTAATTTATTTTATTTCTACTTAGTTTGTATTTAATATACTTTTTAATACCTGATCTTTCCCCTGCTGTAATGCTTTTATGTTATCTTAAGCACTTTGAACGTATACAAATAAACTTGCATTGCTGTTTCAACCATGGATATATTTGCATCTTTTATTCAGATATGAAAGCTGAAGGCTGATAATTGCATACCAAAGTGCTTCTAACAAATAATGACACATACTAAAGAGCATTTCAAAGCTGCACCATTTCTCTTGTGGTTGATAAGTGTCAGTGGGATCTGAATAAACTTTCCCAACTATCTAAACAACTAAATAACATCAACAGCCTGTACCGTTTGGCTGCAAAAGCTGCAGCTAAAAAAAACCCAAAACAAACGAAAATAACACAATCTCCATAGATCCAATACTGACATTATTTCCAGCCCCATTCATTTCTAAAATCATGCACATTATGTTAAATGCACAGTTGTAAAACTTTTGCAATGTTGCAGTTCAGTTTTAGGGCATGATAGAGCTAACTAAATTAGCAGCTCTTGTAATAAACAACACACATTGCATCCTGCAAGCGTATCCTCAACAACAAGCATCTGTAACTACACACTGATAACATTTCTCTAAAATGACAGCTGGCACTGTATTTTTGTACACTGTAAACAGAGGATGTGTGCGTTAAAACCACTGAAAAAAGTTTCTGGTCATTTTTCAAGATGATTTTGATGATGAGGTTAATCCATCTGGACCAGAAAACCAAACTGACTGCTCTTACAGGCATTTTTGTTGAAATAAAGACTTCAGTTGCCAAGACATGCAAAATGGTTAGTTAACAAGTTTAGCATAAATTCATGTGGAAACTCATTTAACTGTTTGCTCTCTTAACAACACTGATCCCAAAGCGATCTGATGCAACCCAGAATCCCACATGAAAATGTGTGCATCTCCAGCGATACTGTTGCTTATATTTGTTTTATCTCTCCAGGTTTCTTTTCTATCTGCTGTCATCTTTGAGCCAGAGCCAGTATCCAATGTATTACTATTAATGTAAGTTTGATAAATGTAAGTTTTCTGGCAACGTTTGACCTTAATTGCAGGCTGAATTTTCCAGAAGTGGAAAATAAGCGGCTTTCCCCATCCTCATTTTTCATCCTACCCTTCATCCTGTGTATTATTATTTTTGTGGTTTGCAAAGTCATGCAGAACTTTGAAGGACTGGAACTTTTCACAAACCAATGTGCTTTGCTTTCAAGACCTGCAGTGCAGGTATTCAGTAAAACCCCCAGAAGTTAGTCCGCATCTTTAGGAGACATGACACACAGGTTTACCAGCCGTTAACCACAAGTATTTCAAAGGGAAACACATTCACATTTAATTTTCCTTCTCATTTCTGCTAATGTGACTCATTCACAGAAAGTAAACTACTTGCAAACTGCACATCACTCATCTCCAGGGCATAAAGAGGAGGATGATCTCACTTTGGAGTTAAGTTTGTTGCCTTCCTCTGTGCTTCATGACCTCAGGGACTGTGACTCGTTCAGATTAAAACAACCTGGTTTTATTTCTGCAACAATGCATCGATGCAGAGCAAAGCAGGAATGGAACTGGAACATATGTGGAAATAAATGGCTTTTGTTTGTTTTGTCTTTTTTTTTTCCTGTTTTGGGCCAAAGAAAATATTTGGCACAAATCCTGGTGGTTATTTGACCTCTCATTCAAAGCAAATGTGCAAGTGAGATGTTTGGAAACGATGTATGTGATTAGCTTATAATGCAAAATGTGTGTTTCTGTGTTTATTTGCTTCTTTCTATTTATATGTCATAAAAACCACCCTGAAGCATCCACATGGTTAGGCTCTGCACTATAGATATGTGTATGAGTTGGGCTACAAGTCAGTATGTGTGTGTGTGTGAGAGGAAAGAAGAGTGTATCGTATTGAGAACTATTGATTTGCAAAATCATGTAAATCATTTTTAAAAAAACCAATTGATATTCGCCTGCGCCAAGGAGGTGGGAGAGGTTATGTATTTGCTGGCATTTTTGTCTGGCTGTTTGTCTGTCTGGACCGATATACAATCTATGATTTGAACAGATTTTGACGAGTTTTCTTAGAAGAATGGGTCTTGGTCTAACTTAGATTCCATGAAACTTTGGGAAAATCCCAGTCACCATCTGGTTCCAGGAGTTTTCTTTTTTTAAGGATTCTTTATCATTGCTTATATTTTATGTATATGTGCATAAACGGTCAGGGTGTTTGGCTAAAAGATACAGGAGAAGTTCCCAACAGGTTTTACAAGCTATCAAAGTTAGTTCTGTATCTGAGCAATCAGAAAATTGGGAATCTTTGCAATTTTCATCACTGCAAGAGAACGCCATAAGATATAAACATGCAACAAACACCACAATATAGCCAAGACACTGGATTTATTATCAGTGAATGTAAGAATCTTATAGTGTACACATATAAAATGAAGGACTGAAACATAGACTGGAAATCATGATATGGATGGAAATAAGCTACTTGGCAGAGGCCCGCGCCCTCAGAGAGTTTTTCTTGTTTTAAATGCTTTTTTTTTCACATTATATATTTTAATGTAATGTTATTTTTTTAATTTCATCGTAGTACACAAAAAAAAAACATAAATACATTTCCTGCACTGAACCTGCAGAATAAGAATATGGTTTAATGTTTTCTTGTGTTTCCATGAAATCAAACATCAGAACTTTTGGAACTTCAGTTTGTCAACGCCAGAAAGGAAGTTTTTATTGGCACTTTGTTTTTGTAAACATTGTTTTTGACTGAAAAGGTTTTCTTCATACTACACATAGATGAATGTGTAGTTTGCAAGCAGATGCAGAATAATATGGGATTATTATGGATAGGACACCAATTGTTATTTTTTAGAATACGATATTACATTTAATTCAGTTCAATTTTGTTTTGGTTTTTAGATTTCAGACAATATTAGTCAATAGTGTAACATGTTAACAAATAGAGGAAATAAACAGAATATTCAACCAGAAATCGCACAGCTGTGACTCACATTTGATGTTAATAAGCTCTTGAACAATCATCTTTTTTAATTTCTGTCTTTAGTTTGATCCTATTATTATTATTATTATTATTATTATTATTATGAAATACGTGTTAATGATTTGACTGCTTTCTGCACAATTGAGATAAAATTACATGGGGCTAAATCCTACCACTGAAATCCAGAAACATATGTGAACACCTGTCACAGGTTTTAAAAGCACATTTGTGGTTGCTCCTGTCAAGACCTTCAACACCATGTTTTGCCATGATGACCGTACCAGACATAAAATCCCCAGTGGTGCAGCTGATGTGATGAGTGATAGTGACACATTAGCTGAAAACGTCTAAGAAAAAACGGTATCTCTTCATATATTTAACTTCCATCCATACATCCATTTTCTTAACAACTTTATCCAGTTCAGGGTCGCAGGAAGCCATAGTTTATCCCAGCAATCATTGGGTGAGAGGCTGGGTACACCCTGGACAGGTCGCCAGTCCATAACAGATGTATTTAACTTTTAACATTAAATCCTGCAGTAAAGTATTGCACTGTATTCAAACTTATCTGCAAACATGTATTCATAACTTGTGAGTAGTGCATGAATGCAGCAAGAATTTTGCCAGCAAACACACAGCTGTTACATTTTTAAGATGCAGATCTCAGACATTACTGCTCATGTAAAGCTTCTCTTTGTTGGCTCAAAAAGGCAGATTTTACACGTCTCACTGGTCATAAGTCTGACTCACTTGGCAATGGTGACTTTGTATTTTATGCATAAAGTCAAAGGTGTTTTTGCACAAAATGAACTAACATAATAAGTATAATTTATGAGTAATGAATATATGCAGTACTGTAAGCGCACACTTGGTCCACCTGATCCCATTGGCTTGTTTCCCAGAACTTTTAGCCATTTTTCATTTAATTTTTTTTTATTTCTCTTTTCATTTCCACAATGTCCTCATGGAGAAACAGGTTCACTGTGTATTTATTTGACTTTTCTTCCTGGAAATTGTAAAAAGAAGAAAAAAAAAAAGTCAAATAACTAGTAAAAACGTCTTGGTGCCCGTGACAGCACACATACTGACCGCATGGATGTAATAAGTGCACAAACCTCCTGAGACCACTGACAGATGTTAGCACAATAACTTCCTGCTGACAGATGTGAGAGCAGACTGAGCTTTTTGTTTCTTGTCTACGCAGCATTGATTATTGTAACCCCTTATTCAACACTCTAATAGTCCTGAGTAACTTTAAATATAAAATAGACTTACAAGGAGACATTTCATTTCTGTGTTTCTCATTTACATGGCTTATAAAATCACACAGTGATAGTTTGTCTGTCATTTTTAGAGAACTGTAGCATCGTATCAGTTATCTGCATTATCTCTGGAGTGCAACTTAATACTTAAACATAGAGTGGGTCACCTTGGAGCAGCAGCACAGTCTCACGCCCCCATTAGTCAATAACCATGTGACAGGTAGCAAATGTAAAACTTTCATCTAAAGGAGGTGTTTACAGTCTGATGATTCTTACACATTTGCAGCAGGTGTTTATGATTTTGTGCCTCAATTACTTGACAATGAAAGCTTCATAAATCTCTGTAGACTTCCTCATCAGCAATATGCCTTTAGTGCTTCTGTAAGGTTTAAATTACTGCCATCATAGAGATAAATCAGCTTGCGTGTGGCGAGGCTGGATCTGTCATCAGGGTTGTTGTTTTGGCTCGTCATATGTATAAAGTCTCAGTTTCGCATTCCATGCAGGCATGGCCAGCAGAAGTCTTAGTAAAGGGATGTAGACGTAGTCTTCATTACCAAGCTGCTGCTATTAAAATACACCCATGCATATAATTCATTGTGTAGGGTTGTTGTTATCTTGTGCCAGGCTTTACTTGTGTGGTTTAACACAGTGCACAATGTCTTGCACGGTTGATCATGCCTCTGTCCAACTTTCCCACTATTCCTCATCCAAATAAAGGCTGCATCTTTCAGCCTTTCCACCTTGTAATCTACATAAATTCCCTCTCATTATTTTGAACCAGTCCCTTGTTTCTGACTCAACCACATCATTTCTATTCGATCCACTGTCTCCTGAATGGAGGCAACTTCCAGACTCTACTCTGCTCTGCTCTGTTCTTCTTCAGCAGCCAAACCACAAGCCTTAATTACCCAGCATTCCTTGGAGAGAACAAAAAAGGCTTCACGCAGCAGAATATAAAACGAACCCCCGTCACAAACCTTTGTAGCCACAAAAACTCTCATTTTATGAGATAAACTGGTGCAGGATTTTACCAGTGAGAAAAAGCTTCATTCTTATTGTTACAAGTTTTAGAAGAGCAGCCAGCTCTGAACTCTTTGCTTTTTAAGACAAATATGAGGATTTCTTTTTAACATTTGAAAAAAAAAAGTGCATGGCATAAACAATAGTTGTAAAAATACTTAACAAATGACCTTAAACAGCCACATGATGCATAGAAGGGAATTTAATGTGTCACTGACAAATGTCTTCCAAGCAAGCACGGAGTGTCCCAAATCACTGGCTTTCACACTTAGCGATACTCACTTCTAAACAGTTCATGGTGCATTACATCTGTGTTTACAGTTCACGCTGTACGATGCAAACAGCATTTATCAAAAGGCAACATATTTATGTTACAGATACTCAGTTGTACAACAGATTTTTCTATATTTTAAGCACATATTGAAAATTCTCTACAAGCATTTGGGAGCAGCAATCAAGGGGAAAACATTCATATACACGCTGTTTTTCCTTTAGACTGAGGCAGAATGAAGGCTATGAGAGGAACTTTTGTGTTATCAGTTTAAATGCTCAAGCTCCAGCAGTCTAAAAGCCTTCAATATTGTTAAGCACCCCTAAGGATGAGGTCAGTATTCTTCTCCTGAATCTCACTCCTGAGTTTTTCTTCCAGGAATCAGGATCTGAGATATAGTTTTGTATGTCAGCATCGCTACTTTCACTGCTGTGGAATGTATAAATGTTGGCTGTGTCGGCATAAAACCAAGTAAGAACATTTAAATAGGGGTTTTTTTCATAGTCTCAGATAAATCAATTTTACGAACCTCTACTGCTTCAATGCTAGGTTTTACCTTGGAGTATAAGTTTTAAGAAAACACTTCATATTAACTTTTGGCTTAAATGCACCGAATCGGAAAAAGAAAGATAAAATATGTTTACATATTAGACCCAATTTTTATAGTAATAATAATAGTTAAACAAAATGATCAATGGTTGTAAGAAAGAAGATCAGTTAGAGAGAAAGAAGTGTAATTTAGGAAATGAATCAAAATGTCTGACTTGTTTTTATCATCAGTTTTAAATCTGCTGATGAAAATGGGATTCTTGCTGCTTTTCTTTCCTGTCAGAACATAAACAATTGAAACATCATTTATATTGTGCTTTATAGTTTAAAATGAACATTTGCATCAATGTCCAGAAACATTACATCAACGACCACCCAGCAAAATGCTCCGTAAAGCTTAAACAAACTTTCTGAAGCAGCACAACCAGACCTCTTTAATCTGCTCTTCTAGCAGTTTCTGCTGCTCCTCGCTCTATGACAGGATGAGGAATTAGTACAGGTAATAACAGGTCTATCTAAATCTCTCTGACTAAATATTTCACTAGAACTCATATTATTGTAGCGGTATCATGTCATACTTAACATAAAATTTTAATCCAGTTGGACTCGTATCCAGGCTGGCATATTCTGTCACACCAGAGAGAGAAGAGAAGCTAAATATGAACTGTGATTCTTTTATTAAGAGATCAGGATGAGAGAAGTTCATGTTAGGGGAAGATCCTTATTTTCAATGTTGAACCTTTGAGCCATCAGGTCATTGACTGGAACACGTCCTGATGATGAAGTACACATTATAAGAAGACATTTGTATGAAGCTGTTTTATATCTGATACAATAAGTATAGTATACAGCAATAAGAGTAATGTTAATAAATTTATGTTGAAAGACACCAGTCTGGTTTGTAGTATTTCAAAGGGAAAAAAGTAATAATGTGAAGAATAATACTTGATGCAAATGTACTGACAGTGTAAATTAATATGAAGGGAGACAGTCGGATGCACATCCAAGTCTTTAATCCAGTTTTGTTTGTTTTGTGTTGTTTTGTATAATCTAAAAAGGTCGCATGTGACAGAAACAAGCTTAAATGGAGCACTGTGACAACAGACAGTACCTGCACAGCAGCCCAGCACATGCTGACGGATGCATATTCATTTTCTTCTTTGTTTTTCTTTTATTCCAGCCTCGATGCCTGGGATGCTGACGTTTATAAAAGCTGGAGTGAGATGTTAACATGATCACTGCTTTTCCACTTCACGTTGAAAAACTGAGCTATTTTCTGGTTTTTTAAGGAGTAAATAGACTTAAAGACTTCGGTTTAGGTTGCAACTGACACAAACAAATAAATGTTAGAGGAAGAAAAAGTTTTTGTTTGTTATTTTTAAATAGAAACTACCTTTCACCAATTACTCCATCATACTATATCCTAAAGGCACCTTAGACAAAATAAATCCCTTGTTTAAAGAGGTTTAGAGTTGAAAAGAGAGAAAGGGGAAGCAATTTCCTCCCAAAAAGCCAAACCATTGCATGAATACACTGTAATGCCACCAAAAAGAAAAAAAAGCTACATGTTGTTGGATAAACTAATCAGTCACAGATTGTCTAAAAGCATAACTTAAAGCAAATCTGTAAAATCAAAAGATTTGACTCACTGTTTTCACTAAAGCATACTAAAAAACCTGCATTGCTCTGCTGCACTGTGACACTGCGTGTCTGCTTAACAGCGCAGTGATAAAACATGCAATGGGAAATTCTCTCTGATCGCTAACCATTTTTGGCTTTGCACTCCGGCATCTAAAAGGTAGGAGGTTCATAAAACAATACAAAGATATACAAAACAATTTAACAAAGAGACGAGTTGAAAACAATAAAAACAAAATGTCCAACAAGCTCCGTCCTGCTCCTGCAAAAACAATCCCCACCCCCCCCCCACAAGAAGGAGGGAGAGGTCGTCTTCCCCTCCTTGCCTGATATCCATCTCCACTCATGCCAAAATGATCTGCTCTGATGCATCATCGTCAATGACATCAAGAATCCCTCCACCTCCTTTTCAACCCTTTTTATATCTTCCCTCCCAGGCTTGACAGGCTTGCTCCCCCTGCAGGCGACAGGTTGGAATGACGCTGTATTCCTAGCCAGACAAGGGGGGAGATGGTGCCGCTGGTTCCACCGAGGGGTTAAAACTGGAAAGTGACTTAGGATTGAAAGACAGGTACATGAAGAGGGTTACGAATCACACACTGCTGGTGGGGTGGCAGCGGTAGGTGCAGCTGGACAGAGGGTCTGCTCCTCCATCAACGTTTTGGGAGCACCCCCCCTCACAACAACCTTCTGACAGAGAGAAAACAGCAATAAGTTGTCATTTTCTTTGGCATTGAAGAAATTAACTTTGAAGTCAACGTGAGACTGGTACCTCCGTCTTTTTCTGGCATCAGCAGGTGAGTTCGGCACGGACTGGGCAATGTGGGGTTAGGTCCTTCACTCCCAGTGTTCAGCTGGAGACGCCTCATGTGACGAATCACAGCAGTGGCATTGAAAGCTTGCTGCAGACAACCAACAGTAAAGTCAAATGCATCTGACTGTAGCTGTTTAAAAATAAATGTAATAGTGATTCCTGCAGGCTGATAACTGTAACTACACTGTATTCATCCCCTGTTTATTGCAAAAAAGCATCAACAACATGCGGTCTTCATAAGAGTCTGACTTACCTTCCACTTGCTCTTTGCAAAATTCTTCTTGATCTGAGCACTGACCGATTCATGGATGTTCTTCTCCAGAGCTGTATCCCCAGCAATCCTGCCAAAGAGAGAATGAAAGATTTGTTACTGCAGTGGGATGAAATTATAAGGTCACACCTGACAAAAGAGAAAACATCACAGGAGATTAATTTTAAAAAAAAGAAGAAAAAAAATCAAATGTTTGGGATGAAAGTAAACAATGAAACTGAAACATTGAGGTTTCATAAGGATAAAACAACAGACGTTTAATTAACAACTATAATGAGAACTTACCACGGGTGCTGCAGAGCCTGGTCACAGGTGTAACGGATGTTTGCATCTTTCTCCATGAGATGCATTATGAAGTCTTTCGCTTTAAACAAAGAAGATTGAAAAACTCCATTTTAATGTTCATCTACATAGATCCATATAAAGTAAAGCTTTAAGTAGGTCTCTAAAACTGCAGAAAGATGATGAAAGAAATAATATTTCAGCATTTAGGTAGATATTCTAAATCATTATACTGAAATAGACATTTAAAAGAGTTACGTAACTTGCTAATAGTTGGACAGGACCACTGGGCAGAGAAACAAGAAGCCAAACTCAGGGAGGGGTTGTAGCCAATCCAAAAACAAACTGCCTTTGTTTTTGGATTGGCTACAACATTTTCCTTCATGGAAAAATCAAATCATTGTTTCTTTTGAGCGAGAAAGAGGAGGTTTGTGTCTGGCCCAAAGGACTCACTAGAAATAAGAAATGTCTGGTAGCTGAGTGGAAACTGTCAGAAGGAACAGACTGATTCAGTGTTGGAGGCTTCGCCTGTTTCCTGAGACAAGCTGCATATTTCAGACACAAAGTTTCTCAGACAGCTCTGTTTTCCTCAGAACTGGAGAAGTAGATTAAAACGTCTTTATTACCTTAAGTATTTCAGCTATTTTTATAGCTTTAAATAGTATTTAATGTCAAAAATCTAAATTTAGAACTGGAGAAAAAAAATAATTTGATGTGCACACTACCTGAATCCGATATATCATCCCAATAAGGAGAATCAAACTCGTACTCTGCTTTCAGGATCTGTTCAAACAGTTTGGCATCATTCTCATCGAAGAAAGGAGGATATCCACACAACCTGACATGCACAAAAACATGAGCTTATTTTGCATTTGATGCATAAAAACACATGACAAATAAATGCAACAACAGTGAAAAAGTAGTGAAAATAAAACATTGACATTTTGGAAAAAATCCAATTAAATATGTGCATAATTTGTACAAAAAAAAAGAAGTGTCTTCATCTTTTCTAAAACTACTTCCATCTCCTAAAGCTGTACTTACAGAATATATGCTATAACACCAATGGACCAGCAGTCCACCGCTTTGCTGTAAGGTTTCTGTGCCAACACTTCAGGGGCTTAAAGAGACAAAACAATAAGTCATTACACAGAATAAAGCGGTCTAAAGCTAAACACTTCATGATACTGGACAGATGCTGAACATAGTTCAAGTATTCTTTCATAAAATCTGCTTCAGCACATGTTTTTCCATTAACTTTCACTAAAGAAACTGTGCTACATCAAGTTCCCTGTCTTGTAACTCAGTTCAGCTTTATTTACACAGCAGCAATTCACAACGTATTTCAGGGCATCAATCAGTCTGAACCAATTTATTCTGATCCAATCAGTAATCATACAAGCCAATTCTTAAAAACAAATAATAGCCTAACTTAAAAAAAAAAAAAAAAAAAAAAAAAAAAAACCAGATTGCATCCATTGGTTTCCTTTGAGTGTAAATCAGGTAATAAACAGAATTTCACTTTGAGACAGTATGTGATTACTTTACCAACATATCCGGGTGTCCCACATGCTGTTGACATCACGCTGCCCGATCCCTCAATTTTAGACAGGCCAAAGTCGCTGATCATGATTTTGGAGTCTTCTTCCATGCTGTAATATAGCAGGTTCTCAGGCTGGAAGTTTGCGGGGAAATGTGAAAAACCAGGAATGTAAATAGATTACCATCATTTAATAGTAACATAATCTCTTAAACACACAAACAAACTCTCGCAAAGCAACATCCATGAAGTAATTACTTATCTACACAAAAGGATTACTTACTTGTGAGGATGGGATTACATTAACAACACTAAAGCCTGCTTTTGTTTGCAAATCACAAATCTGCTCTATATTGGGAACATTTTTTTAAGAAGAGAGGAACACAGGGTTATTCTAAGCACTAAAAATATTGTTTTTTGGGTTAGGCTTTGCCAATCCATGGACACAGCGTGAAATAACTTTATTGGCATTTATTAGTCAAGTTAAATGTATTTAATTTGTTGCAAAACAAAAATACGTTCATTTAAAATAGACATGATACAAAACAAATAGAATGAGACTATTAAAAAAGAAAGTATGAGTCTATAATAACTATTATGGAAGACTTTTCAGCAACATTCTGTGTTTCATATAAGCGAGTCAGCCCTGGCTAACTTGTTCACTTCGACTTACCTTCAGGTCTCGGTGCACAATGCCCATGTCATGGAGGTATTTGACAGCATCCAGAATCTGCTGAATGAGCTTACTGGCATCTTTCTCTGTGTAGAAGCCCTTCTCTATGATACGATCAAAGAGTTCCCCACCAGAAACCCTGCGGAAACAGATGCATCCCGTTACACTTGGAAGGATTTTGGACTTAAATTATGAACCAAAAACTAGGAGATTGTCAGAGAAGTAACAAAAAGAAGTCTGAACATATGATGAAGGCATGAGGAAACATAAAGCAGGAACTTTTTAATCACCAGCATCTGAGACAAACAAACCTGAATAACTGCAACAATTCTCCTGATATAGTAATAAGTATCGTTTTATTTAAACACAAAAATATTTTCTTTTTGTTAGGTCTAAATGTTCAAGGTAAACAACATCCGTTAAAGACGCTGACTTGATTTTGTCCACCAGATGGAGACTTTACTCCACTCAGACTGGAGAGCAGAAGCGGAGCAAGGATGACTAATATCTAATCGTTCTGTTTGGTGAAAGTAATACCAGTCAAGATCTGTTTGATTTTGCTGAATGATGTTAGAATTTAACAAGCTCCACCAATACGGTCCAGTAGTAGATGTTCTGTTAACTTTCATTCCTTAGAAAACAAGATCTATTTTTACACAGATCTGTGTGTATTCACACTGATCAGCTAGCATCAGAAAACAGAATCCTGGCCACACTTATCTTATTAGACCTACATTTGACACCATCGATCACATCATTCATATGCAGGAGCTTAAACATGTTATTGTGATGAAAGGAACTGCATTAGCTTGTTTTAAGTTTAATACTTTTCACAGTTCCTTTAGGTAATGTGATTAGACAGCATGGCGTAAATTTTCTTTGATTTGTGGATAATAATCAGACAGAAAGAACTGGATAATTCTGCATATTCTTCTTTCACTTTCGCGCAGCGCTGAGGTTGTTTTGAACCTAAAAAACTTGTCTTGTTATGTAAATCCTCTGGCTGGCATTAACTTGGTTTCTGGTATGGCAGTGAGCATTTAAAATGTTTTTCTACCATGCTTTGTCCTTTGGCTCACATTTAAAACTGGTTTCCTGTACCGCCTACGCACCTACAAGATATTGCTTAAATAAATGACATCCTGTCATCAGCGATGCAGAAAAATAGTTTATGCTTTTGTATCTTCAAAGACAACAGCAACTTCTCATCATTGGGAATGTCCTAAATGTGTCCTGCAAAGTCTCCAGCTTCAAAACTGCTGCTGTGAAGGTTGTCATGAGGAATTAGCAGGAGAGATCTTATATCTCTTGTTTTAGCTTATCCTTGTTGGCTCACTGTTAAATCCAGATAAAAACGTAAACTTCTTCACATATAAAACTCTTTGTGACAAAGCTCCATTGTGTGTTAAAAATGTCATATTTCCAGTTTTCCCAACAGAGCACTTGGCTCTCAGACAGCAGGTTTACTTGGTTCCTTGAGTCTCTAACACAGTGGTTCTCAAACTGGGTGTCGGGACCCTCATGAGGGTCATGAGATTATTTTAGGGGGTTGTCAGGTAGCTGTGATAAAAAGACAACATTTATCAACCGATGGGTTTCCTATAACAGGGCTGTTAAAGGAACCATTAATGCAAAGGTAGATTATAATAATAAGTACAATAATAATTATAAATGTTACACATTAACACATAAATAGAAAAGTTAGTACACAAGTCACATTAAAATGGCAGAAGCTGATTTGTGGCATATGGACACCTTGTCGATGAACCAAAACCACCAAAACCCACTTTTTCATCCTTATTCAGGCAGTTTCTGATAGTTCTCCAGTCTTACATTAGAGGATGATGCAGGATGACCCATCTGACAGATATCACAACTAATCACTCAGTCATCGCATCGGGTCACAAACACCATCATATAATATCTTGGGTAGTTGTGGCTCAAAAACTTTGACAGTCACTGCTCTAAGACCAAAATTGGAGGCAGAGTTTGGATATTAGACCATTCTCCAATGGAACCAACTCCCAGTTTGGGATTGGGAAGCAGACACATTCTCGATCTATAAAATAAGGCCTTAAACCTTCCTGTTAGATAAATCTTAGCGTTTCGGGTGAATTAGCCGTCCCTTGGTTATAGCTGCCTTATGCTTAGATTGCTGAGACATTTCATGATGCATTGAGCTCTTCCATCCATTTCCATCTCTCTGCTTTATTTCCACGTCTAAACTTATGACAGCATTGGCATCATTAACTTGTATTTCTGCTCTTCCTCCTCAGCTAGTCTTCCTTGCTAAAAGCTGCATTCTCTAACGATCTCTCCTGCCCTCAGTCAGGCAGGTGGCTGTCCTTCCTGAGCTGGTTTCAGCTGAAGGTTTTTCCTTCTTTTTAAAAGCAATTTGTTTGTTTCTATATAGGTTACTATTTTTAATTAATTGATTTGCATGGAGACGGTTATTATATATCAAACTGATGTGTTTTTTTTTTTTAAACTGGACGAGAATAATTTGGCCTGAATATGTCCGTAAAGGGCCTTCAGAACACTTTGTTATGAACTGGTGCTTTACAACTAAATCTGAAATTAAATGATCTGAATTTAGAACAAAGAGCAGAGGCTGCATTGCAGCGTCCTAACGTGCTTTCTAACAACATCCTGGCATTGCAGAATCAGAGGAGTCAGAAAGCATCTATGTTTAGTTCAGCATGTTCAGCTGTTTGTGCTGTCTTATACACACAAGTCAAGTGGACCTGGTGAAAACATCTGCTAATGACTCAGAGATACACACACTTTGCATCTCTGTACAGTTTCCCTGTTAACTTGTCCATGTGGTGTATTTTATGCTGTGCAGGAGAAATGACAACGTTCCAAAGCCTCAAATTCACATAATGAAACTGTCAATGTTTCAGTTGGATCAACCAAAGGAATCTGCATCATTCCTAAGAATGATAGGATACTTCAAAATTAAGTCAAAGCACACATTTGATTTTTACATTTATGCATTAATGATGTGCAAGACATGCTGGTGTCAGCACAGCCTGTGCAGCTCTATATTTAGAATTCCAGGTGCATTACATGCAAAGAAATATAACCACCAATGAAATATGAGTTTGAAAAACTTCATATTATTAAATGCTGACTGTCTTTTAACCTAAAACTGAATAAAATTATGTGTTTTGTTTAAGATGATGATTTTAAAAAGACATACTTAAAATGCACTAGCACTCTGCATCACAGCTGATTCTGCCATGCAGTCTGTCAAAGCTTCAGCTCCTAAAATGTGCCAAATGTCGACCATTTCTTTATTTATTTTGCATTTCACTGTCCCTTTCCAGCAGGACAGAAGAAGCATCTTTCTGTCTGTATATAGCTGTTATGCCTGTAATATTTCAAAGGGACTAATTAGCTGAAAAGCAATTTTGATGTTCAGACCTTAAAAATAACATTTTAACTATAAGTCAGGCATTGAAATTTAGGTAGGTCTTTATGTTTTGTCATGATTTATAGATTACTGCTTTGAATTTTACACATTCTGAGTTGTTTTGTATCATATATAAATGAAGTAATACCAGAACCAAAACTGCTTGGGCTAAAAGTGGTCTAAATTAAGTTGATAAGCAGGATTAGGGTTAAATCATCAAAACACAACCAACTCTGTGTTAAGTAAGCAGAGCTGGATTTTTGCCTGCTTACAGAAAGTAAAACGTGTTTGGAGGAGAAACTAACCAAGCTTTCTTCTGCTAGAGACCACAGTGGGCAGCTGCAGATAAGTGGGACAGGGTTACTTTGCAGACTGTCAGATTGTAATATCCATATAAAGAGAAGATATGAAGTTGCACATAAAACATTTGAAGGAATTAGTTTTTTGGAAAAAATCTAATAAAATAAAAATTCATTTGTCAGATTTTTAGACTCTAATCTGAGCATGGAAAAAAAACTCAAAATATAAATCAGGTGATGCACAATCTGTATTTAAAAATCACAAAAAAATTATTAAATGTATTGATGGGGGACAAAACAGCTATTATGGAAAACAAAAGATATCTTAAACAGTTTCTCCCTTAATAAACGTCCCTCCTCCTTTCAGCGCCTCCTGTTGTCTTTAATTTTCTGTTTTTACTGTGATGAGCACATAAAGGATCTTTATGCTCAGGAGTGTCTCAGTTAACAGTACTCCTGATCCAGATGTATCCTTGCTCTGGTTCCTTTCTGTGACATTTCAGCTCTTGAGATGGGTGGGACGCCAACAGGCTGCTGCTGTGGGGGCACACACCCCCACTGTCGCTCATGGTTAGCCTCAGTACAGTCTGTGCATGTACTTGTAGGCTATAGAGCCAAATTCAAGGCATGTGACACAGATTGTGTGGGAGATAGCACAAGTTTGCAGTTTGAAACAGAAAAAGTGAATCTCACAGTCCCACTCATATGTGAATACTCACAGTTGCATGACAAGGTAGAGGTGTGATTTACTCTCAAATATCTCCTCCAAAGATACAATGTTGGGGTGTTTAATCCTGTGAGAAGCGAGAGGAGAGAAAGAAGGAAACAAGTTTAGCAGTTCATTGTGTTCTGTAATTATTCTAATGGTTACTTATATATCAATGCTTATATATCAATAATGATTAGTTTTGCAGATATAACACTGAGTATATTCCTGGATATAGAGGTACTACCACTGTGCAGTGACATGAATGAACTGCTTGTTTTGGATGTGTCAGCGCAGTGACACATCTGAAACAACTCACCGGATCAAGACTGGTATTTCACCTGCCTGACTAATCAATGTGTACCGTTACAGATGAGTGTCTCGTATTTTCTCATTAGTACTTTTCTTGCTGCATCATATATAACACAATAGGTCAAAAGTCGCTCATATTCACAGTGAATATTAAATTAAATGGAATATATTGACACAAACTAGAAACACACTGTCCCAGGAATACCATTTAAAAGCAATCACCCTTGAATTCAAGACTTTTCTGATTTTACTAATGAGTTTACCAGATGCTTGGTCTTTCTTTGTTTGTGTTGGAGGGAATAACGTTGGACAAAGAGAACACAAAGTCATAGGAGGGCGATGTACCGGAGGTAACTGTATAGATCAGCTTCGGCTCATGACGGATTACAGCAATGGCGCTTATCCAGATTGCAAGAATGCTTGGACACCTTCATTCATCTGCTTAACTCAGAGTGGAGGGAGAGATGGAGCCCATGAAGGATGAGTGATGGATTAAAAGAGAGCAAACACACACGTGTGACCTCATATAAACTCCAGCATGCATTTCCAAGCAGAAGTCCAGAACATGGAGAAACCACAACACTTCTGAGCAGGTGTGTGTGTGGAGGTGATGAGAGTGAGGTGGATGCTGGTCATGGAGACTGCTTTGACTTTTCCTTTTCTTGTTGTTTCTGTTCTTACTGCATCTGTGGGAACTTAGACATCCTGTGGTAGGTGAGGTGAGTTCTAAAGACAGCTGTGCTCTGCAGAGAATTTCTTCAAAGAAACACCTCCATCTTTCTGCACTGAGAGAGATAAGGCCTATCTCAGGCCAGTAAACATTCATCTTGGTTGCTCCAACAGAAATGTTACCCCAGTAAAAACAAATAAATATATTTACCAAAACTAGAAATTGTATTTCTTGTTTATATGATATTTAAAATGGAACTATTATGTGCATTTCAGGCTAATTTATTTTTATTTCTGAGACCAGAAGGGCTGGGATTGATCGAGCTATTGTCACAAACCGCTTTATTTACTTCAGACCGACCCTCTCCGTAGGCTGTCAGATCAGCCTGCGGGCAAAACAAGTGGATTGAGACTCTTCCGCATTAAGCCCCGCCTCCCGCCACTGCACTACATCGGGAGCGCGCACCGCACCTGCTTTCGCCGTCATTGTAACATCTCATTAACAGAAGGATTAGGCTCATATGAACTCAATAAAAAAAACAAAATACAATGTCAACACATAGCATACATCCCTACATGTTGGAACCTGAATCAGACCCTGAAAACGATGTGGAAAACAGCAACCCACAGCAACGAATGCAGCAGGATGTCTCTCTTTGGTAAACTCACCAGCCATCGTTGGAAATAACTTTATCTGACGTTTTCCACCCGCCTGATGTATTTGTACATGCCCTTGTTAACCAGTAGAAGGTAACCAATCACCGAACCTTATCCCCCGGGACGTCACAAGGATTTCCAAGTAGAAAAAACTCTCTAAAACGACACGTTTTTTGTTGCCATGGAAACCGAACAGAGAGAGTACTGGAACTCAAACTCAAACATGCATTTAGGTGATAAAAAAAAAAAAAAAAAAAAAGTGCCGTTCACATGTCTGATGAGGATTCAACACTGTAACACTGTAGAAAGCTCAGAAAATACCATCATAGCACCCCTGTAAGAATTACTACCGAAAGCTGGAATATAATACCTCGGATCCATTCATGTGTTTTCATACGTTAAGCTGGAATTTTCAATCTATTTTCAGTGTCTTACAGTGTGTTTGCCTAAAAGACCAGCTATACCAAGTAAGTCAATGCACGGGGGCTGTAGCGTCCTCGTGGAGACATGTACACATCCATTATAGCTTCCGCATGGATAACCACATTCCTGCAGACACGCATCTGCAGAAAAAGATGCTCTGCATGTGAACACGCAGACTCAAAGCCACCTTAAAGTCCCTGGAGACACAACATTTTGCCAGGTACAAAGAGAGTTGTAGACGTAACCTCTACTGGTGATAACAACCCCCTGGAAGCTCTTACTCTGGCGGACATGCTGATAAAAGACAAGTTGCGTTGACACTGTCCCTGTTTAACACAGAATAAAACACACAATCACATGACTCACGTACCTCATCTTGTGCATACACTTTGTACCAACAGTATCAAATATACACTTTGTGGTCAGATGCACCCATCACCCGAGAGACGGAGCCACTTAAAACATCTCACTCAAGAAAGTGTTTCAGGACATTCAGGTTCTGTATTAAGCTTTAGTTAGAAGCTCACAAATTCCTCTGACTGATGTGACTATAAATAACAAGAGTCTCATTAGTCACTCTATTTGCAAATATCTTTGTTTGAGTAAATATTAGGTCTAGACTAACTGTGAAGGAGAAAGAAAACCAGTTTAACTGTAATGATAAAACAGGGAATCATCAGACTCTCCCTAAGCCCAGCAGACATCTTACTTCAGCAGACATCTTGTAATTAAAAGAAGAAAACATAACAGTAAATTGATTATTGGATGAATTCCAGAATAACCTTCTGTCTCTGCACAGTATCTTCATCATTGGAGAGATGAGTAAAACAAAGTGTTTTACTTGCGTGAGAGCCAGAATGACAGCTGTGGCTCTGACCTGACAGCAGGTCAGAGCCACAGCAATGAACAATGTTGTTCATTAGAGAACAACATTGTTGTGTGACAGCTGTGTGCTGAGGTCAGACCAACACGGCAGGTTTACTTTACTAAGTCTTTAATGTTGCACCAAACTGTAAAGTTAAATTGAATATTTGTTGAGAGAAAAGGGACAGTTGAGAGTAAATCTCATTTTACAGGAGAAATGCAATGATTAATATTTGATTTCAAACATTAAACTGGGTTTTTATATCATGGACATTTTAGTATGGCGGTTCTTATAATGGTAGCCTGAGGCAATAATTAGTGTGGTGCGTAAATGAGACTTGAACTGCATGAACTTCTGTACATTTTAATCACCAACTGCTCATTTCAATTTGTGCAACTGCACTGCAGAATGAGTTATATTCAGTTTATGAGTGCTTCTGTGCACGCACTTACATGGATGCACATGTAGACATTATGTTTGAGTCGAGGTTTGTGTTCCACTAGATTGGCTTCAACAGAGAGAGGCTTTCCATGCATGAACAACAACAATCCAATCAGGCTTCACACACAGTCTATACAGTGACAGCTGCATCACACAGACCCCGGCAAAAGGTTGCACACTCGCATATGCTCGAAGCATAACGCTCCTGTAAATAAGCATATGTTCTCTGTTGATAAATTCCTTGCATTTAGACACCAATTTGGCCGCTAAGATATCAAAATAAATAAATAAATTAGGAAAAATATAAATAAATGCAATTACCAACATAAACCAGCTTTTTCTGTTTACATTGTCACGATCTAAAAGTACCTTTTTGAAAAATAAAACAGCAAACTTAACCTGTTTTTGACAGAAAAATGGCTTCTCAGTAATAAAGCACAGCACAGACATGATAGGAAACAGAATTAGTCAAAAGAGCCTTTATCATGACCAGCACACCTCGTCCAATGCTGCCTTTGTTTATTTCAATTCAATTCAATTCAACTTTATTTATATAGCGTCAAATATCGGCAATGCCATCTCAATACGCTTTACAGACAGAGAAAAAAAAACATAATGAAAACATAATGAAAAGTTAATGAGACTCAAAGTAACATCTACTATTAAATAGTTAAAAAATGTATCAGTCAGAACTTCTTATGTGGAGGACATCCATGTTGACATTTGCTCTCAGGGCTCGTAAAGTTCCTCTGACTTTCTTATTCAGAAACACAATTTCAGGCGATGTTTGAGTTGCATCTTCCTACTGACAACTTGGAAAGTCCGACTTTTGAGTCTTTTGGAGAAATATCTGTCTGTTTTGTAATGATAACGCATATAAACGCGACCAGCAGCACATCAGCTGGTGGCACCTGTCAAACGTGGAAAAGAAATGGAACCGTGTTTTTATAGACACGGACATTACAGCACGATGTTCTACGAATGTTCTTACACAAACACAACTGCTACAGAAATAACACCAACAATTTCATAGGAAAGCTCAGTTTTTGTGAAATGAAAGCTGCAGAAAAAGAAATTAATTTAGCGGTTTCGGAGCAGCCCAACCTGCTGAACACCATTTTAAACTTTATTTCTTATAAATCGTTTCGACTGACGTATTGATGAGCTGGACCTACTCAAACATCCAGCAGCCATCAGACAACATAATTACATCTCTGCAGTCCAAAGAGGTTTAAAGATGAGTAAACCAGCATGGTTTTAGCTCTGGTTTGCTCCTCATCGACTCCTCTTTTAGTGACGACATGATGAACATATCAGCATTTTGGATTCACACCGGTTTTCTTTACTGAAAATAGGACTGAATAGAAAACACATAACCAAAACCACACATGCACACACCCTGTCCCTGCTGTGTGTAGTGAGTAGAGCAAGATAAGATGTGTTAAAATGAGGGATGAAGCCTTTGCACGAGTCTATACAAACTTCCTACAAATCCAGCCACGACTCTGAAGCCAAGTTTACTTCGGTTTACTTCATTTATCACGACTGTAACTGAACAGCTAACGAAACCTCACCACGCTCATTCCATCGTCCTCACCTCAGGAGGAATCGAGGCTGTATATTGTGTGTCTCCTGTAACCCAGGCAACAAGGGCTCTAAAAATAACTTGGGACCGATGTAGATCAGCCATTTTCAGTGCGACCTGTAATTTCCCACATCTAAAGAAGGTTTCACATGAAACACTTCACAATCACAACGATTGCTCTTGTCACACACTTCTTTTGTCTTAATATACAAAATCCCACATTCTCAAGTACAAAGAAGATTCCTTGGTGGGCCAAACAGCAGAAATTGTTAAGTTACCATCAGATCTGGGCATACCACGCCATGTTTCATGTTTCAAACAGTATACATTTAAATAAGCTTATTTAAATTAAATTAGGTAATTTACTAAGAGCAAAAAAGGCCACTTGAATACAAAGGAGATTTGTGTGTGAGTTCATTTAAACTCACAACACTGTAAACGGACAAAAAACAAAGAAACTGATCCAGTTAATGATCCGTCTTCAAAGAGCAATTCTCCAAAAAGGTTTTCTATTAAAAAATAATTAATTGTAAAAATTTGTGGCTTAAATGAACAAAAAGTGCAGCTGAATTCTTAATCATTCAAGCAGCACATTCATGAAACCCCGGCACACACAAAACATGCACGACTTTGTGTTAACGAAAGGTCAACGGAAGGTTCTTTTCCTGCTGGGGTGAACTGATGTTTTTAACTTCCCCTATTAGGAAAAGTATGTGTGTCTGTGCTGTCAGAGGGACAAAAAACCCAAAACAAGCTGAAAGAAACATAAAAAGCGTAAAAGAAAAGTGAACTGTTGACTCGTACAGATTCCCTCCCACAGCGTTTTGGAGTGTGATGAAGTTTGCATCACAGCAGCTTGTATTTCAGATATGATCTACTATGTATGATATCTGAGAGACGTGACATGACCTTGCAGTAATGGAGACATACTGATGAAAAATTTACTATCTTGATCTTTGCTAGTATCTGAAATGCATGCTCATTTAAGTCTCACGCAGGCTTAAAGGAACAGTTAGCAAATAAATGTGTCCAAATAACATTTCCATTAATGCTTAATTTCTAAATACTTACTTGTGCAAGACTGCAATCTCGTTCTCAATGCTGTTTTCTTTGCCCTCTAATGCCTTCTTAGGGATACACTTAACAGCCACCAGTCTGTGGGTCCTCTTCTCCTCAGCTAAGACCACCTCAGAGAAAGCCCCACTGAAACACAAACACACAGGTCAGTTTGACAGACCTCCCTCATTCATCATCAGGGTCCAGCCAGAGCTCTTCACATGCATCTGTGACATTGAGGGAAAAGGCAGAAACGAGCTTTGATGTTAAATTGTCCTGACTTTTGTAATGACTTGACTGCTTACATCTCAGCGCTGGTAAAAAATGTGAGCCTGCCGATGCAATGCCAGGCTGTGTTTATTTTTAACATCCAGCCTTCTCTTAAATTCTCTGGGAAGCTGAATCAAGATCTGGCAAAGCTTATAAGCCGGCAGGATGAGTTGGAAGTCCTGTTCTTAAATAATGAGGTTTGTTTTTGTTGGTTTGTTTAATTTTTACTGTCATGAGTGTTAATAATGACCAAACACTTTAATTTTTTTTAATCTGAGTCAAGAGACGGCCATCAATCACTTGGATCATTATAATGTACATTACCACAGTTTATATTCAACTCAATTTAATTCAAATTTTATTTATATATTGTCACTACAACAATGTCATCTCAGGACATTTTGCAGTTAATTAATTATAAATAGCATTGTTAAGGAAAACCAACAGATTGCATTGAATCTTGACTTAGATTGAACTCCCCATCCTGAGCGTGCACAGGGCGACAAGGTGTCTTTGGATTATATAATTCACTCCATGCATGAGTCCATTTTATCATATTAATATCTTTTCAGCAATAATCTTTGTTTCAGAAACACAGTCTAATCCACATTTATCCAACTTGTCAAATATGTACTGAACACTGATTAATATTATCCCTGTAAAGCCCAACCTAAGAAAAACTGAGGAGGGAAGTCTAATTTTTTTAAAATATGAAGTTTTTATTTGGCTTTTTAACTAAATTTGGAAAAAAAAAAGAACAATGCCTTTTTTTTTGTATTTTTTTAGCATTTATTTCCATGTGATAAGTCAAATTTGTTATACTGTAATCTTCTGATTCATGATGTCTATCAGGAGGCAGGAGACGAGTGTCAGGTGTGTACAAGAGAGTTTTGAGGAAAGTTTCTGAGAAAAAGCTGATGCGAAATGTCTCAGAAACTGTATGTATTAAATATGATATGTTGTGCTTCATAGTTATCGTGTCGGGCTGCATTAAATTGTGACAAACACACCTAATGAGATCTAGCTTGACACCCTTTGCAACAGACAATTATATATTTCTTTCTCTTTTAATACAGCCATCATACATCACTATTATTCTCTTTTTTTAAGATTGTTTCTCCAACTACTAAATTTAATGCAAGAAATTAAGAGAATTTCTGCATTTTCCCATGACCCATTTAACAGCAGAGGCAAATTTTTCATATGAACTCTGTCACTTGGACCACTGCCCAAAGATTTCTGACTCACCTCCAATGCCTTACTATCGCTATATAAAGTACTGGCTCATAATTATATGTGTCAACACAGTGTTACCCTAGTAGGATTAGTAGTTTAACTGCAGTGGGACTCTGTATGGAACGGATGATGAGGGATAAGATAAAGCAAGAGTGTACATTACTCTTAAGCTGCATTAGAAGCTCCCAGTGGCCACAGTAGCCTTCTTGTTGTCAGCTGTGTTCGTGGAAAACAGCAGACTGCTAACTTTGCAGACGTAATGTTAAAAACACAGAAGAAAACACTTGAGTGGGAGTTGTGTGCCATTAATATATGAAAGGCCCTGGAAGATTAAGTCGCACTGTGTCCAATAGGTGTTGAAACTGTGTCGCTCATAGAGCTTTTTTAAATAGAAAAAAGTCAAAAAAGACTTAATAAATTCTTAATAAAAAGAAAAATGTTATATTACTTTGAACAAGTAACTTTTAATGTTCTTAGTAAAGTTTATGTAGATTATTAGATATTCAAACTTTAATTTAGGAAAAACTCAAATTTAACACAAAATGTAAATAAAATTTGTGCTTGGCTGATTATTTTCCCATTTTGAGAATATCAGTGGGTGTTGTACATTGTAACAAAAAAACATGTTTATTCATTCAAACTTTGTGTTAGAAATGTGTTCTACTGAGTTTATTTTTAACTGTTCTTTTTCATGTATCTCTTACGTTACCATTTTATTGTTGTTTTATTTTCTTAAGCTGTTTTTGTTCACTTGCTGTTTCTGTACAGCACTTTGGTCAGCTGTATGTTGTTTTTAAAGTGCTTTTAAATAAATATGGTATGGTATGGTATGGTTTTACTACCAAAAACTGTTTTATCTTTGGGTTTTAACTTTACAGCAATAGGAAAACACCCCTCTCATCTCAAATTGGCTAAATGTGTCAGGGTTGCTATTAATAATGCTCTTTTTAATCATACATCATCTGAAGAGAGATGACATATCTGGATAAAACTGGTTGTACTTCCACAGGGGAGTTTTATATCAGATCTAACCCATAATTCTTTCTTTGATGTCTTGCTACCATCATTCAGTCAGCATCAATCATGTTTGCGGTTTTTAACAAGCTCTCTATCTGATCAGTGTGTTAACTGAGCTAAAGAGAAATGCTATTAGTTTCCACGTTTACAAGCATGGTTCCTGTAGGACTACCGGCATTAAAAGCTCTTTGGAAAAGCTGTCACGCAGGTCTCTCTGCAGCCACAGATAACTGCATGTGCAGGCAGAGAAGCACAACACTTCGGGGTGTATAGTTTACAGATTATCATTTATAGACAAGGGAAGCATGAACAGTGTCAAATCATCGTCACGAGACAAACAAACCGTGACCTATGAACTGTACTATATATCAAATACATTACTATATTATTCTCTTTTATTAATGCTTGTGTGTGTGTAGCTGTGTAAACCATAAATAACAAATTACAAATTCAAGCACAGGCTGCAAAATTTTCAAAGATATAAAATATGATTTTATTTTTTCCCCCATAAATCATTCTAAGTGGTGTTTTATTTGTTCTTTAGTTAACAGCATGAACTTCTTTACGAAGATAGCATAGCCAAGAAACTGGAGCTGTTTGCAGCTGCGCTGTGTGAGCCATCTTCTGAGAAATCATACAGTGTGTATGCATCAGGCCATGTACAGGCTTAAAAGTAAGTTAGGCAGAACATTAGGAAAGGGGAAAGATTTGTTGAAGGTCTTTTCCTGCAGGTCATGCCTCTTCCTTCCTCAACGGCTAAACTTAGATTACATTAAATAGAAAACAGATCTCACTGTTCTAATGAGTTTGCTGCACCTATTAGAACACCATGCCTCACTTTTCTTGAACTATCGAGCCATCAAGAACCAACTTGCAGAAACAAATATCATTATCTTGTAGTTCCAGTTTAAACAGATGTGGTTCACGTGAACTAACTGAACATTTTTCCTGCATGTTCCTGCATGCATGTTGCTGTTTATCCAGTTTTCAGCATCAAAGATATTATGTGAGCTTTACTTCTGGAAAATCAGCTGAACATTATAAATTAAGAGGTTGTGTTTCAATAAAATTAAATGAAAAGGATTTTTCTTCACATAAGTGTAAACCATGAAATCATGATTCATTGTTTCAAGGGTTCAGCATAAAGGTTATAAAACTAACATAAAAACACACGTTCGGATCCGGATTCATAACACATTTTATCCAAAGTGACCTATAAACAAATCTCAGATGTTATTAAAGTCAACATTTGCAAAATATTGAGTGAGATCTTGTGGTCAGAACTCAACGACAAACAATAAATGCCACAGAAAGGCTATTAGCGCTGGCAGAGCTCCAGCAGTGTCAACACGGTTGTCAGAGCTGCAGATTCCTCAGTAGCATCTGGACGATTTCATTGACATTCTCCATGCATCCACTGACAGAGCAAGAGGCCGTGGGGAAGTGTCCAACATCGGTTTCCACAAACAGTAGGAAAACCTGAGAATGCTTGTCTCCTTTTGATTACAGAGAGCTCATACTTTCATTGTAAACACAAGCAGAGAACTTCACGACAAAATCAGCCAGATCTTTTTTCCAATTGCTTTAATTGTGGTTTTTTTGTTTTGTTTTTTTTTTACTATTTCTGACTTGTTTTCTTTTCATTTAATATGTAACTGTATGTATCTGCACCACAAATCACAATTTATAGTAAAGTTAGAGATAATTAGCTACATATGTGAGTTCTGAGTCCTGCGATGGACTGGAGAGCTGTCCAGGTTGGACCCTGGCTTTCGCCCAAAGACTGCTGGGATAGGCTCCAGCTTCCCCGCGACCCTTAATCGGACTAAGCGGTTAGGATAATGAATGAATGAGTGAGTGCTGATATCATCTCCTAAAAATGACTTTGACTGTGAAAGAGCTTTGTCAGAGTAACAACGCTCCACTGCTGACTTCCTGTAATGAAATAGTACTGAGTGGTTTTCTCGTGTTTTTCCAGGAGACATTTTTCTTCCCTTCTGAATATCAGAAAACTGTGTGTTTCATAGTTTTGAGAAAAGTTTTTTTTTTTTTTAAATCTCTCAGTGGCCACTGCTCATGTCACTGAGCAGTGGCCACTGTTCCCACTATTTTTAGATATCTTGTAAGGCAACATCCAAGTGCTGAAAGCTGAAATTTACTTAAAGTGTAGTCCTGATGTCAGCAAACTGACTTGGTAATGTGAGTCACAAAGCAGCATTCTGTCATGCAGGGTAGATAAGACATACGCAGCAATCCCCTCCAAAGTACGGGACTGAGCAGGAAGCCAGGAAGACTAACTTGAAGCCTTTAACACTGACTAGATCATGCTCCAATCTCGAACCACTTCAGAGTGATATCAATTTTCCTTAATCCTGAATGTTTTGCTAGTATGTCCAGGCGTATGTTATGAGGAGGTTTTGATAATGTTGTTGTATTCTGGAAACAAACACTACAACACTGCACATCAATTCAGTTAAAAGGAACAAGATTGTTTTAGCTGAGTAAAATATTCTATGACAAAGTTTCATTTCTAAGTTACTTTAATTTATTTAGTTTCCAATATAAGAGTTTTAATTGTGGAATGAGCTTCCCCCCCCCCACATTATACAAGCCTCCTCTCTGTCCATTTTTAAAACTCATCTTAAAACCCATTTTTATTCCTTGGCCTTTAACCCCAAGGTAAAACAGTTTCTGGTCAGTGTGCCTTAGTTTATTTTTATTATTGGTTTTTACTTAAGATTTATTTAGTTTGTTTTATTGTTTGAATTACATATTCCTTGTATGACCTGTTGTTTTGTGTTATTTATTTGCATTTGAACTGTTTTATTCTGTTTTAATTTGGCCAATTGTGTACAGTACTTTGTTTCAACTCTGGTTGTTTTAAAGGGCTTTATAAAAAAAAGTTGAGTTGAGTTGAGTTGAGTTGAGTTGAGTTGCTCCCTTTGCACGCTGCAACCACATTTGTTTGTTAATCTTTATAATAATACCAGTTATACCAAAATATCAAGACATTTTTCCACAGAGGAACTGCAAATCAAGTTTGTTTCAACTGACTGAAATATAGAAACATGAAGTCATTAGAAATAGGCAGATGAGGCCACATTTGCATTGTTATAACAGCACAAAGTAAGAAAAACTTTATTTATATAAGACCATTTAATGTAGCTTCCTTGGCAAGACCCAACAGGCAAATTTAGACGCATTCTGGAATAGATCATAACTGAATAAACTAAACAGATATTTTGTTAAGCAGAGATTTTTTTTGTTCATTTATTTGAGCTCCCTGTCCAAATGCAAACACAGTTTTGGACATTGAAATCAACGTTTTAGTAAAAAAAAAAAAAAAAAAAAAAAAAAAAAGAAACTTACAGCCTAAAGACTTTCACCTTCTCTGACAGTCATGTTTATATGTGGACCAGAAAACTGGGATTTTTGGATTGCAGTGTGATTGTGTGATCCCATCTCCTTGCAGTAAATACAAATATGTACCAATCTTCTCTTTTTCAAGATTGCAACAGCAAACTTGGACAACACAACACTGGTGCTAACCTTGCTAGCACCACTTTTTATTTGTTCGCAAACAAATAAATGTACAATTACCAAGCAAAAGAAAAAAAACATACTGCAACACTGAAATTTCCCTCTGTGATAAATAAAGTATTTTTCATTTCATTTCCACTACACTGAGGAATAGATGTGTTTAAACATGTTATAAGGTGCAAAGCTACATAAAACAACCAACGCCAATGTTGCCAGTTTTGGACAAGACCTCGAGGACTTCCAGCTGGTGAGACAACTGTGAGAAGGAGGTTTTAGGGGGAAAAAAAAGGTGAGAAAAATGTTGAATATCTACTTTGAGGAGCATGTTTATTTTGCTCTTACTTTACAGGCCAGGAAACTGTAATGAGACCTGCCATCTCAGCTTAGCTGCAGTGTGTTTTCAATGAGAACCAAGGTACTTTTTTTTTTTTTTTTTAAGGGGAGGAGAAAGGAGGGAAATACTTTTGAAAATACTAATGTTCACGTGAACTCTGGCTTACTTACAAAGGGATTGACAGTCTCTGCTCAATTTCAACAAAATTTAAAAAAAAAAAACTGTTTCAACACCACTGAGAATATTTTTAAAAATCTCCATCAACCTTTTCTAATTTCATACTAGTTACAGACTGGTAGTTAAACATCTGTTGTGTTATTCTAGTGGTTAATTCTGTTGTGTTATGACGATGGTAAGAAAGTTTTCTGTTCACTAAAAATACAAAGATCTATAAATTGTTAGAGGAGGTGACCAGAGGAAATCATGTTGCAGAGCATGCTTCGGTGGGCCGTGTTCTTTTTCTGCTATTAGCTGCGTAGGCTCACTCCTGCAGACTGCATTGTAGAAATGCACTATTAACATACTTCTGCTCTGAGCAAAGCAGAGAACAGATGAGGATAATCTTCTGAGAAGCCTGCAGCATGTAGCAGTGTGGCAGATGCTACACAGGCCAAGTTGTCCCATTGATTTAAGTGAGTAGTACGATACAAATTTCTCACCCGAAAAGATCACAGCGACCTTGTAAACAAGAGAAAGACAAAGCGATAATAGGTACTAAAAAGTAAAGACAGGAAAAAAAAGAGACAGAAACATTCACAGTGCAACTTCAGACAATGTAAAGAGCGCAATGATGGGTTGTTTTTTTTTATTAATACAGACCATGGCTGAGAGTTTGCTGGAAGCTTAATCCGACAGAAGGTTTCAGCTGGATTATAAACAACTGTGTTTATTGAACTGCTCCAGTTCCAAACAGGACATTCTTCTCATCACCATGGGACCTGCGTCCAGGAAGTGGACACACACACTTACAGCAAAACATAACACAGCACTGCACAGCTACCGCCCACTAATTCCTCAATAAAGACACACTGGCTGTCCAAACAGTAGCACATTTTGTCATAAACTCACTGTGCAAATACTTGAAACACCAGTTTAAATAAAGATAATAACTGCATAAGTGTACAGCCTTTAATAGTTAAATATTTGTACAAAGTCTCAATCCTCCATAACACTTACACCCGACACAAATAGTAAACAAAAGGGACAAAAAACACACTTTCTAAATCAAATATTAACACATTGCTGTTTTTTCCCCACTAGTTTAGTTTTTAGGTTTGTTTATGTCAACCAACACTCCTGTTGTTCAATATATGCTTGAAATTATATAAATTAAGCAATAAGGAGGTAACAATGGTGTCATTGACAAGGTTTTATGGTGTCATTGACAAGGGGGTTTTGGACTAGATAAGTGCCCAACTTCTTCCGAAACCCTTTTTCGAACTTAAGAAACTTATTTTATTTGTTGTAACCTATATTTGTTCTTTTCCAAGTCCTTTCTTTAGTTCGAAATAAATAAATAAAAAATAAAAAAATGTAAAAAAAACAAGCTTAATGCACATATTTGTTCTCACTTCTACAAAGCAAATGTTATGATGCCTTTTCTTTCATACTGTACACACAAACTCAAATCTGTCTTCTTTTTTTTTTGAGCTGCCAAACAATAATCACTCTTCATGTACAACTAATGTCATTTCTGATAGGGACAAATGTCGCTTGCTCTTTAAATACACAGTAGTGTGTGAAACTTCAATGCCTTCTTTTTATGAGAACATGGTTTCTGTTTGTTAAACTCAGCAGTGTGTGTAATGCTGACAGTACACACACTATGGTAAGCAGAACCATATAAAAAAACACATGAGAAAAGATTAACTGGAAGCATTCTTCACGTGGTGTAGTGTTTCGAGATTACTCATTTTCTTTGACCATCTGCAATGTACTTTTCTTTTCCGATAAAACCCTTTTTTCTTGCACTCCAATCAGTCGTGCCATCTGTCCTGAAGAGAAGTTGGTCAAGGAGGTATGTAAACAGATGACAAAATGGAAAGGTCACGCAGACATAGGGAAGGACCATCTGGTACAATCAGAGCTGAGATATACCCAACTGTGATACTGGCCCTGAAACATAAAAAGACCATCTTTCCTCTGTGTGCTTTCCAAACATGGAGATCGACAGCACAGCCACAAGCACCCGTCTAATACGTGTGTCAGCTTAGTGTAGAGCTTAACACAATAAGCAAGACATAAGACAAGTTGAATACTGAGAGAAAATAATATTTATTTAATGGTTGTTTCATTGTTTTCAATAACTGAAGGAGTAAGTCAGTCAAAAAGCGCTTTTATCTGGGGAAAAAATCATGTATGGTTATCAACTTTGGTCTTGCTGCTTTCATTGCTTTAGTTTCCAGACACAGCGGGCGGCTGCTTTAAATAAAAAAAAGCCTCAGAAGTCCACTGTGGCACACAGAACAACAACACAAGCAGAAAAAAACCATGCAGCAGCAATTTATTCAAAATGCAAAATATTTAAAAAGCACTTTCTTGATTTGCTGAGGGTTTTCAGATGGCTGCTATCTGCAGTTTCATCACTTTGTCAATGCATCACACACACTGAACCTGTCATTTCATACTTCTTCAAATCAAGCTATGAACAAAAATCTCTACAATATTTTGACACTATTAATGGTCAGTTTGCGGTTCGCTCTGAATAATCAATAAACTTTGGTGTCTGATTTTAACAGTTGCTCCTTTCCGCTCTTCTTTAAGGAGTTATAAACTGACTCTGCAGGTCTACTTAGTTTGATTCACTTTTTCTGTTTTTGTGTCAACCTCAAATGTGTGTTAATGGGGCTCGTTTTCATCACCTGCTACAGAGCAAATAAATTAGGGTGTGTGGTGTTTTCAGAAGGTGGTAGTGTAAGTTATTTTACACATTAGCCAAATATACAGTGTAGAAGCAGTTATTATGAAACTAAACCGCAAACAAAAGACAACAGCTGTGGCCATGGTGACAAAACTATCAGGGATTTTAGGAATTGTTTACTTAGACATTTATGTTTTTATGTCAACATTTCTATAAATACGCTTAGTTTAGCTGAACGAAATGTGCTCATATAAATGTACTACTGTAACTACCGGATTAAAATATGAACCTCATACAAGCTGAAATAGCACAAGGAAACCAAGTAAGATCCTTGGTTAATTTTTAACGTTTAACCTTGTAAATCTTTTTAAACTGGTAATGACAAACAATAAAGTAAATCCACCAAGGTAAGCCAAAATGTTTACATTTGGATTAGTCTACAAAATTCTTTCTCACTAAATTAACTCTGTAACCAGCAGGGTTTCACCCCGTGCCGTTTTTATGTGTGTGTTTTTTTTTTATATATATATTTTTAAATATAAACATCTTGCAGCGGTTTCATATTTCAACACTACTGGGCATGATGACCTGCCGGTCCATCATCTGCCGTATCAATAAAGGTATCAATGCTTTTCTGATATAATAATAACACATATTAACTGTATCTGTTTATTATCCAGGGTGGTGTTGAGAGACTGCTTCTCTGGGATATGAGACTTGTTTTGCACAAGACTGTGGCATCATCTTTGAAACGGCAGAAGGGTGGGTCCCTAGGATTTAGGGGTTAAACTACCCAGTTTAGGTGAAAACTATATCCATAAATTAATTTTGTACAACTAAAAGGTTGTTTTTTTCAGTCCAACACACACATTTCTATAATGAAGGTGTTTTCATTAAGTTACCTTTCAGATGACAATGTTGGGCAAAATTAGTATGATACTAACATATAATTATTAACATTAGCTTTCACATTTTACTTAGGGGATGGAGGAAAAAGGGACCAGATTAACCAAGCAGAGTCTTCTGTTTTGTAGCTGATGTATGAAAACTTAACTGATCTATAATCAGTCTTCAGTTACTGCAACTTGACAGTAATACTTACCATGTCTTAGCGTCTTAAACCTGCCTAAATAGCAGCTCTATCATGACTAAAGGAAAATTTATTAATAAAAGAAATAGTAAATCTGTCATTAAATGAGGGGAAATAATATTTTACTTAAATATTTTAAGGACAGGGACGTGTTAACCAGAAAGAAAATCTTCCTGACTCCAAAACATTAATCATCATGTGCTCCCAACTTGATTAATACAGCTACAAAAGTCACATTATTTATTTAAGAGACGAGCCTGATGCATCTGTGTCATATACAAATATGTCAAAATGGCATATGTTGAAGCCAGAGTGGATTGTGATTAAGCTGGAAAGCAAAGACACGTTTAGGTTGAGAGATAATAGACCTGAAGTGTCTTTTCAGGCTGGTTTACAGATCTGTGAACAGCATGAAATGAGGGGGATCGGGGCAGTAAGGGATTTTAACAATAGAGCAAAACTGTAGGAAGATGTGCATGACAGACCAGCAAGGCCACAAAATATTTGTTGTTGGGGGTGTTAATGTGAGCAGATGGAGAATCAGAAGTGGGCCAGACAGTGGGCATTTACGTGCATATTCCAAGAACTGCAAGCTATGCCATGCTGAGCTGTGCTATGCTGAGATGCAGACTTCTGTTCGAATTAGGTCAGGGCAGGGCTGAAGGGCTGAGGGTGCCATAAGCAGGGGTGGATTTTCAGGATGGAGTTGGCGTTCAAAAACCTTCCAAGTTGTAATTTTTCAAAGGAATTCTTATTTTGTTGGCCACTGCTACAAAGAACGATGTGTATAAATGGCTGTATGTTCATTTTCACATTAAACCAAGCACTTTCCAGTGATATTTCTTATGTCTATGTCTATGAAACATTTCACATCCAGGTGACCTGCAGGACATCTACAGACAGAGCACAAATGATACCCTCATAACAAGAGCAGAATAAACAAATGAGAAGACAGATAGAGGAGGCTGAGTAGCGTGCTATAAGCCTTGCTCATAACTCTTGTATGGTCTAATCAGTGGCTGAGAAAGAATTACAAGGGACAATATGGTATCATTGTGTTCCATGCTTTAAAGACCAGTACAGACACGGGTCACTGCATGCACCTCCTCCCTTTAAACGAAGATGCTCTAAGCTCGCCTTATACTTCAGTCTGCACTCAATAAAACTTTATGACTAAAGAATATATAACAAAAGCCAAACAACAAAAAGAGATGAGCAATTTCTTCCTTTTAAACTATCCAACCCTGCATGCAGGAAAACCAGAAAAACCAGAGGAAGACAAAAACAACTGAAACTGTGAGGTGATCTATCACTCTAATACAATGGGGTCAATATGACAGTAAAAAATGGGGTAAGAGGGAGACTTAGAACAGAGACAGAAAAAAAGAGGCACAGAGAAAAGCACAGATGAAAAATAGATGAAGTGGGGCAGCTCACACGCTGGGAGACTTATCTGCTCCATGAAGGTGCTGGTTTCCCTTTGTTTGAACGACTTTGTTAATCCCAATTTTGGATTCGTTTGATTCTGACTCAACATACAAACACTGAATAATTGAAAAGGAACAAAAATAGATTCGTCACAAAGAAAAAAGAAACACTCAGCACTGAATTTATACTGTGTTTACATCACAACTAAATTTGACTGATTCAAGTGTTTTTCATTGCAAATGTCTAAGAAATGTGTGTAATTTCTTTGGTATCACTTAAAAGTTTCATTCACAGTTCTGGAAACACCTGCTTATTGCAAGCAATGCAATAGGTGTATACAAGCTTTTAATTAGAGCTGCACGCACGGCACATTTTGTTATCTGGGTGCTTTGAAGTGATTTCTGTTCTGGCTTCTCATCTAAATGAAAAGTCAATGTAAAACTTTGAGCACAGTCCTGAAAACTGAATGCAGTGGAGTTTGAAACAGCTTTATCTTCATATTCAGTCCAGTTAAAAAGAAAAAAACTGGAGGACCAGGTGAATTGTTCTGCTCATAAAACAATGTAATATGACACCACAACAGAGTCAAAGCCTCAACTATTGTCACAATTCACAAATGCATGTGCAAGCACAAGTGCACAAACACCTGAACACACAAACATACACACCACTAAGTGTGGAGTTATCGAATCCCTCCACTCAGATACAGAGAGCCCTCAGACCGAGTGGCGAATTAAAGCCTGTGTTAATATAGCCCAAAGGCACAAATGTGAAGGGAAAAGAAGTGGAGCAAAAGGTTGCTATTTTTGCAACCACATTGTGTCGCAGACCCAAATAAAAGTTCTCCAACATGGAAAAAAAACATCAGCAATCATTTAATGTAAGATTTAAAACTTCACCAATACTGAGTAGCACTGAACAGCATAATATTTATCACTAAAATAAAAAATGTTTAATTTTTTTTATCCTGTTTTCACTGAATATTGATAAACTGGCAGTGAGGATTGTAAGTTCTCTCTCAGGCTGTGGTTGGCGGAAAAAGACAGATTTTAATGAAATAGCCGCTGTCAACAAATAATGCGTGCGTGAGAGGGCTTCTTGTTATGGAATAAAAGAAAATGCATGATGAATGGGTGGTCTTTGTTCACTCGCTGAGGTGGGAGCAAGAGAGACAAAGGTTAACAATAGGACAACAGCGAGGACAGAAGCAGACAACTAATACAAACATGCTGCTGGGGAAAATACACAACAATGCACAAAACCAGGCACACATTTATATACAAAAAAGCATGTTTTGTGCACTTCCACACTCTCTCTTTTACCATCATCAACACAGACACCACTCCTCCCAAATCAATACAGCCAGAAAGAGATGGGGGCCAGTGGGTCACTGTTAGACAAAGACAGGCAGCCCAGTCCATCAGTCTAACGATTTTAGATGATTACACCATGCTGTCTTACTCTCACCCTCCTCTTCCTCCTATGCTCTATCCCTCGTTGATCCATTGTGTTTTTGCTGTGTATTCTGGGTTGAAAATGCCAAAAATTGTCTCTTTCTGCTGCAGGCATGAGAACATGTGCAGCCATTTAAATGTCAGAAAAATCAACATGGTTCATTAGTGCAGTTTGTCATTATCAGTAGAGAAATCTGACGGCCTGCAGCTGAACGTGGGAACGCTTCAAAAAAGAGCTGTTTCTAGGATCCGAAATGAAAGAGAAACACGTAATGATGCAACCAGATAAGGAGGATTAAAATAATATAATCTGACTTTATAGTAAAGATAGGAATGGTAATAAAGCTTTTTATGTTTGTTCTTGTAGCAGGACAGAATAGATGCCAATAATCTTCCTGAAGTTGTGGAAATGAGTGAGAGCATTTATCAATATTATCTATAATAAGAATTTAGTAAAGTAAAACCAGTCAGAACTGAAATATATGCAAGTCAAAGAGGAAACTGAAGATAAATATCAAAGGCACCACAGAGCTCTATGGGCACATAGAGCTCTGTGTGTTTGTCACCCCCACTCGACAAACACTGGCGCTGTTTGTTGAGTGGGGTGGACCAAAGAAGAGAACTTTGGCTCGCTTGAAAACGGTTGGTCTTGTTTCCATAAAGTGAACTGTGGTTCGATCTGCTGACAGTGTGTAAGCAAACAGGTCAGATACTGCACTAACCAGAGGAAGTGACATGGAACGCATCATAGCGCAGCATGTGGGATAACTCGCTCCCTCTCTCCTGCTCCTCATGCTGGACAGGTTCTAGCAAAAACCACATTCAGTCTGAAACCCAAAGTAAAAACAGAAACCCTAAGATTGCATAAATTTCTTGTTACTTTTGTTTAATTGTGGTGAACATGCCGTTTTTGGCCTCCTAGTGAGCAGTTGTTTAAACTGTGACCTTGTCCTGTCAGTTTTATCTGCTTGAGTAAAGAGCAGTATGAAAACAAAACAAACGAAGGTGAAAAATCCACCTTATCGAACCGGGTCCCCCAGACTATTTAGAAATGACTGCATCCTATCTTTGTAAAAAGAAAAAAAAGATCTGAAGGTCTATGTGAATGTGAGAATTACAGAAGCAAAGGTTTATAAAGACTATATTGATTTTTAAACTGTTATTTCTTTGCTGTTCAGTCAACTCCACCATGTCTTAACGCCTTAAAGATTCTTCCTACTTGTTGCTCCTTAAAATTATTTTTTCTGTGCTATTTGTTTGTGCCTTAAAATGCAACATCCCTCCAGATGATATACGATGTGATTTAGTGGTGTACAATCAATAAAACTGGCTTGCAACGACTGCCTTTAATGCAACAAATTTTAAGAGTGGACATGGCACACCCAACTGAAGACCATTTTTGTCTTGTAGATGAGCTAGAGAGGACACAGTTGTTTCTGTATGTGCCCTTCCTTTCATTTCAGCTGAAAATCAAATACACAGCAGGATACACTGGGATCCCTGTTCCCCAGCAAACAAAGTGTGAATCCAGGACATAGTGAGCAGGTGTAACCAGACGGTGTGACCAGAACAGGCTGATAGGACGGACATTGTTTCGAGCTGTGCTGGACATAAACACAGAGAAACAGAGGCGGTTGAAGGGCGAGATTAAAATTAGTAACATAAATCACAAAAAGAGGGAAGGAAGAGGAGAATCTGAGCTGATTGCAGAGTAAGTGCTAGAGCCTGTGTGTGTATTGTTAATCCCCATCTGTTTTGATTACAGAACATGTGGCTGCTGCTGAGGATTATCCATAAGAACCAATGCATGCTGCTAGTATTCATATGTGCAATATTTACATCTTTTCTTCATTTTGTTGTACTCTGTTGTATTTATGATGTTATGTCTTGGTTTTAAGTGTTATTCTGATAAGCCTTGTGCATTAAATGAGGAAAAAATGGTCAATATGAAGAATGTCACGAGACACATAAATGTTAAAACTATTTTAGTTGTATTTATGTCCAATTTTTGTTGACAGTTAGTAATTACACATTACACAGCATTGGTGATGTCTTGTTATTGATAGGTTGTTTCAAAATGTAATCAAAGAAGGCTCCATAGATGAACACATGAACAGTGGAGAGTCTGAATGTGTGTCAGCTTTTTGTGTTTTCCCATGAAAGAAAGAATGAGTTTATCTCGTGCACACATATGTACTCGGTGTTGGATTATTAATAGCAAATCAAAAACTTTGTTTCCATAGTGACTGTTTCAAGTCCATTATGGAAAGTGTCTCCTGTTGTTACCAAGACAACAATCCAGCAATGGCAAATGAATGTGGCACACAGCTGAGCGATGCGGTGAGCTGGTGATCTCTCCATAAACAAGCTCAGCCCCAAACCAGGGGCAGGTGGAGAACTGCAGAGATTAAAACGAGAGGGTTGAAAGGATGGGAAGGCTTTTTTCATGTTTGCTCCTATCCTCAACTGGGAAATTTTAATTTATATATATGGAATTATAGCAAAAAGACTTTCTAGGAGTTACATTTTACCTGCAAAGTATCCTAATAAGAAATCCAAATATTCTGAAGTGTCAGTGCATATTTTAGGAATTTTATGCAAAATGAATATTAGGTTAGGTAAATAGTACCATATATCTATCATTTCTTATCAAATTTTATTTAAATGCTAATCGATGCATTTGATATCTGATCAATTAAACTTAGGCTTGTACAGCTTTTTCCTTGCTTGGTTTTTGGTCTTTATGATACATGCAATTAACAAAAATGGCAGAAAAAAAGTTGCCACTGACTGAATTTTTGCACCGTCACCATGTTTGCAAATGTGGCAAGGCTTAATAACCTCAGCAAACAATTTTAGGTTTCAGCTGATGTTCATTCAGTATTCACATGACTTTTTCCTGGTATAACAAGGATGTGGGTGTTTATAAAAGATACTTCAAGAGAAACACCTTGGACAAATATCCTGTCTTATGACACCTGCAGCATCCAAAACTGGGGATCAACACATGGTTGCTAGGGAGCCTCCAAATAACTTCTGCCAGCCATTATCAGGTAAATGTTTCACTGACTAAGGGACCACAACACCATTAAACAGGAGGACCAAGTCAACATCTGCAGAAACCTAAATGAACCTTGGAGTTTGATGCATCTTTGAGAAAGCAAAACTATATCTGAATACAGCCAAATGCCGTTTAGATACCCGAATAGGGCTCCTGCTTGTCAACATTTCTAAAGACCAACAAAAGTATGACGAAACACAGACACATTAAATTTTATCTGAAGTTAACCTGGTTAATGTATATTTTAGACTAGTAATAGTAAACTAAAGAAGCACAAGGTCACAACCAACAGATAACAGAATATACAAGAAAAGTACTCTGAAAGCACAACCCTCTGCCAAGGTCTTTAAATGTTCCTGGATCCAAATGGTGATCCAGATCACCAACAAAATTGAATCAGTTCTTTTTTACACTTCCAACAACTCCTAAAAAATTGAATGAAAATCCGTCCATAACTTTTTGAGTTATCTTGAACATAAACAGACAAACAGATAAACGCCGGGTAAAACATAACCTCCTTGGTGGAGGTAAGTATAATACATAATTCCAGAATATCCTCAATGCAACATTTCTCCCAATACAGGAAATACAAAAACAGCTTTATTGTTGACTAAGGGTTTGGCAAATTTAGATTTAAATGCTGACAAGGTTGATACTGCTGTATTTTAATTTCTGATATAGATCTAGTTCAGAAAAAAAACACAAAGAACAGGATCAAATTTCTGGGCTACAAAGCAGGAGATGACCCAAAATATTAATAAAGATTTATTTGAAAATAAACAGCAAGTGCCGCAAAGGCAGAATGAAGTAAATAAATCTAAACCTAAAAGAAACTCAGGCAAAGACAGTGGAGGGATGGATAGACAAGGGGTTAACTGACAGTAACAGTAATAAAACAATTGAGATTGTACAGTTTTGTTTTGTGTTGGCATGACCATGTGAGAAATAAACTGTCAAACTGGGAAAAAAAAAACCTGGAGACAAATAATAAGCTGCTAAAGGACCAAAGTAAGCCAGACAATGTTGGTACGGACTGATGACAAACAAGAAGGTGTAACGATCGTTATCAGAAGAGTGTGAAGGAAGCAGGAAGTATAACAGAATATGCAAGCAGGGAAACTTGAACATAAATAGAGGTGGGAAAAAAATCGTTTCACATAAAAATCAGGATTTTTTTCTTTACAATATTTAAAGAGATTTTTTGGGTCAAAATTAGATTTTTTTTTTTTTCCAATTTTAAATGTTTATATGTTTAGACGCCAGATGAAGAAGAAGTTACCGCTTTTCTCCAGCACAAGGCGAGATGTTTCTCTTCGAATGTCTAGTAACATGACGGTATATCAGTTTTGGAAAACACGTAAACAGATGACAGAGAATTGCGGACAACTGGCAAAAATGAGCAGAGATAAATCCTCCACCATCACAATTTTAAGTCAAAAGTGTGGACACATTTAGGAATTTTTGCTTTTCAAGGGAAAAGCACAGCTGGACATGTATTTGTAAACTATGTAACAAGACTAACGTTACTACCCACCTAGCAAGACGCCATCCTGAGGTAAATGCAGCGCTAATAGCCAAACGTATGGCTGCAGCAAGCCAACACACACTCATATCAGCAATTTTATATGCCGCTCAAGCTTTGGAAACAAGAGTATAGGTTCAAACTGTGGTTCAGATGTATTGCTGCTGACTAAATCTTAAAAACTGGCACAGGTACAATCTGTAAACTTGGTCACCATGCAACTTTTTCACATGGTCTGATGTTTGAAAGGCAAAACTAAAAATTGGTAATACTTAGGAATCCCAATTTAAATAGAATCTGCACTCAAAAAAATAGTTAAAAATTGAATTGTGAGAAAAGCATATCGTCCCAGCCCTAAAAAATAGTCAAACCATAATATCACCTGCATCAAGGAAAACAGATCAGCACAGAAGAACAGAGCAAAATATTTATCACAGAGAACCCCCCCCCCCCCCCCCCCCCCGAACTCAAGGAAGCCCAACTCGACACAAACACCACAAGGAAATGTAAGAACAGAACTCAAGCTCACCAACACTACGACTCGATTCTCTCACACAACATCCTTATCAAGACAGATCTTTACGCTAAAACTATCTTAGTAAAAATGAGAAAACAGAAGAGAAGGAAGTGAACTCACTGCCATTGCCCCTTGTCCAGTGTTTAACAGTAAAGCCAATGACAAAATGTTCCTGCCAAAGCTTGGAAACTGTCAGCCTTTATGTATTTTTCCAGCATGTCCTGCTTCATCAGCACAGTTCCACTCCATCAACATATTTTTCAGCTCATTCAACATGCTGAACGGAGTCTGTCAGTGAAAGACTCTCCGATTGCTGATTTAATATGGGGAGGGTCTGCTCCTGCATTGGTTCGCTCAGTTTCACCTGCCGCAGTCTTACCAGCCCAGACTACATTTCCCAGGGTTCTCCTGCCCCTGCCATCATGGAGATCACCTGTGTTCCCCTTGTTATCCTCATGTGTTGCATCTGGGTTAAACTGTATTTATTTCCTGTGTTTGGTCCTTCCTTGTGTAGTCTTGTCTTTCCACTACCAGTTTTTTACCCAAATTCTCTTCATGAAGTGTTCCTCGCTACCTGTCTGAGAGTAAATTATTATTAGTAGTAATTAGACTATTTAGAGAATAATTATATTTGTGTGAAGCAAATATTAGGTGTGCTTCCATTACACCTAGAATCGTGCAAAAAACATGGCAATAAAAAAACGCTAATGGAAAAAAAAAAAAAACCGCTAATGGAAACAACGACATTTTTAAAAAAAGACTGAAATATTGCTAAAGTTTTAACACTCTCATGAGGTGGTTTTACAGATATTTTGATATGGAAATATATCGCAAAAATGTAATGCAAACAATTTTTTCGTATTTACGTGTACCTGGACGTGACATGGGGTGACCAGTTCATTTCCGCGATAGATGACACAGTGTGCAACAAACAGCAAATTTCTGAGTTTTAGAAAAGAAAATGAGGGTGAAAAGCTGTAGCAAATTGTCTGCAACAAGTAGAAACCTCCCAAATAGTGCTACGTGGCTGCCTTGTACAAGTCGCAATTATCATAAAATATCCTCCGGCTGACGAGGTTTATTCGTCAAACACCTGCAAATCACAATTGTTGTTTGTTGAAACTTAGAAATATAGCTTTTATTTAGCAAATAAAAAAATGTAATGGAAACACGGCTACAGTTTATGAACAGTGTTTTAAGAAAATCCAGACATTCAACCAGCATTATAATTTTCCATCCATCCGTCCATTTTCTGAACCACTTGTTCTTATTAATGTTGCGGGGGAGCTGCAGCCTCTCCCGGCAATCATCAGGCAAGAAGCAGGGTACACTGTGGACGGGTTGCCAGTCTATCACAGTGCCAACGCATAGAGGCACACAGTCATTCACGTTCACACTCACTCCATTTACTTTACATGCATGTCTTTGGTCAGTGGGAGGAAGTTGGCGTGTCTGGAGAGGACCTACGCATTCATGGGAAGAAGATGCCAGAATGCTACGCCAACACTACGCCACCATTCAGCCTTTCAAACATAGTTTAACTAACTGACTTGATGCTTCATGCAATCTTCCTGGCATGATCATTTTCACTCATCTAATTCTTTATCATGTGTAAGTTTTTATTTCAGAAAAAACTGAGGTTTTATTTGGAAGAAGCATCCTCCTGAAACCATGAGGATTTTGGAGAGGTGCCCTCAGATTGGTCAAACTCCTGGTGGCTTGCAATGGAGGAATGCAAAGGAGCAATGATGAAGAATGCACACAACCAGTCAGACAGAAACCTAAGCTAGTAAACACAAAAAACTTTGATAAAACAACTATACTTATACAACACTTCAAATCTAAATGTGTATATAAAATTAAACTCAAATGCAGAATTTGAAGATAGCAGCATGATAAATAACACACAGAAGCAGGACACCAGCTACATACTTTAACCTGTATTATTTTTCTGTACAATCCTTTGTTAATAGTTGTAAATGTGGGAACTGCAGTACAATGCAAACTAAGGGAGAGAACATCTGCAGCCATGACCTAAAAGAAGTAATGAGGCATAAACATTTTCCCTATTGCTACCCGAGGCTAAATTGCTATCGGCTTTTCCTTGTACTTCAATGCAAGTCCATGGAGGGTAGATCACATAAACTATGGTTGCATGTGTGAGTGTGAGCATATGTACAAACAACAAAAAGAATCATTTATTTGTTGGGCAAATTAATTAACACAGAAATCAACTGCAAAGCTGCTTGGCTGCAGTTTTACTCTGTATATCCATCATTTTTGTACTACAATGCATTCACACACCTAAAGCTAACACAACACAGCTTGGCTTGGTGCTCAAGGTTCAACCATATGTATAATCTTTTAGCATTGGAACAACCTTGATTTTTAGCGTGCTCTCGCCACACAAAGCCAGCATTGCCGATAATACAGTAAATTTTTCCACGTGTCTAATATATATATTTCCCAACAAAATGATGTTTTTTAGTTTTTCTCTTGCCAAACATAAGTAACAGTAAAACTTTACAATAGTGTAATGTTTTATTGACATGATGATATTTTCCCCATGCTAAGCTGCAAATTAAATTCTTGTTTTAGACATTCCTGTCTATGGTTCGCAATTAGCAAAATAAGATTTATCTTATATTAGCTTGTTTAGTCAAACCAAAACCTCACAGTAGTTGGGTATCCTCATTGCATTTTCTTTGTTGTTTTGCAACTTCCCTTCTTCTCTTTGTTGCACTTACGGTTATCTTACTAACACAACAAGAGTTTCCCAACAATGGACAAATATCTTGCGTTTGCACTATGGTCTACGTTCCTTCTTTAAAGACAAAAAAAGGTAAGCTTTTCATGCATTTAAGGATACAGTGTTAGACGCTTATTTATTAGCTAAGAAGGTATTATATGACTATTAAAATGCATAAAACTGCATACTGGCTGCTGCCAAAAATTCATGCACATAAAAAACATCCTTATTTGTGTTCTTAGAATAGATACATCACAAACTGTGCAAAAGTATGATTAAACTCAGTGAAAGTCCTTTAAAGAATGTTCAACATTTTGTAAGTTTTGAACAGCTCTGCTTTTTAGTATATACAGTTTAGATGTACAATTTTGCATGTTTAAACTGCACTTTAAGTTGGGGAGACAACTCTGCAAAAACAAAATGAAGATAAATGTGTATAACACATTCAAAACTGAGCTTTAGCACCTGATATGCATAAACACTAACTAAACTGTGCTACGTCCCCATGCTTCGAATCCGCTTAGAAGCACAGAACGGCAGCTAAAAATTGTATGTTTACAAAATACAGCAAAACTTTGCTGAGTAGGAATAACACAATGAATAAAGGTCAATAGTTAAGAAGCTGTTTATTCTCACGAAACTTCTCTTTGCTTTTCACACTTTGCTCCTTAAGCAGCAATAATTGCCTGGCCAAATTATAACATTATAATGAGCATGTTATAACATGATAATTAAATTAATGCAAAAACACTTGGGACAAATAAAGTAACAAATGCTTTTATTTTTACTCTTTTGTTTTCTATTTAAAGTGGGTATCAGCAGGAGTTAATAAAATTAACATATAGAAAACAGCTAACTAAAAAAAACACAAGCTTCATTTAAATAAGTGCAGCGTTAAACGTCCTAACTATAGGTGAAAACACCCAGAATGCAAATGTGATACATGCGAGACTTTGTTGCAGACAATGGAGCACTTACGTTCCCAGGGTGTCTTTGAAGTCATACTTCTCCTTCACATCTGAGGTCTTCTTCTTCCAGGTATGACAATCCTCACCCAGTGGCATCTTCTTGTTGTGACGGTCAGAAACAATACTGGTGAGGAACAATGACATAAAAGGGGAAATGGTTAATGAGCAGTTTAATTGCAGAAGAGAATACAGGACCTCACTGATAATGCAGTGCCTGTGTTTGTTTTAGCTGACAGCATTAATGCAATAAATGCAAATGAAATTCAGAGTTTTACTGATGTCAATGAACTCTGCTACCTCCATTCTTATATTATTGCTACTCAAAAAGTTTGTCAGTAAGGTAAGGCTCTAAAACAGTGTGATCTATATTTAGCTGTGAATAAAGGCAGTCATTTTTTCAATAGCACAACTAAGCAGGTATCATTATGAAGTGGGCGTTACTATAGTGTATGTTGAGTCCTCAGATGTTTGAGGTTAACACCTGGGGTTTGCATCAGCTCAGTGGCTGTGTACTGGTGTGCAGCCGTTCCTGTGACTAAAGGTCACAGAATAAGTAACTAGATGTTATTTTATTATGCCAAAAAAAGTTGCAAAGATTTTTTTTTTTATGATCAGGAAAGTTGCAGGCAACTTTACAAATGTCACGAATTTAATATGATGAAATAAATTAAATATGCTGTAAATCCTCCTTCTTCTCACGTGCCACTTACAGTCAAAAAGCAAACTTCCTAAATGAGTCGCTTTTATTTATATTAATCTAAGTTTACAAATTCTGCTCAAAGGCTCCTTGCAGAGGCTGTGTTTTGGTGTCATTAAAAGTTGGAATGTTAGGTATAGGAGAGCATAAGAGGGTTTTTTTTCCTTTCAGACATGTTGGGAAAAAGTGATGTAATGCTTGAACATGGCTGTACTCGTGTGCCTCTATAATCAAGAGGAAGGTATTTATGGTAGAGTCATCCAAAAGTCACACCCACTATCTACATAGTTAATGATTAAACAATGGATTGACTTCAGTGTTGCTAATGTGGGCGTTTAAAAATTCAAGTTCAAACTTTCGGTGATGTAAAGTAACTTTTGCTGGGCAGTACTGGAGTTGCATAAAATTACAGCTCTAATCAGGACCTAGATTCTGATTTGCAGGATGAATGTTAACTTTTATGCATTATGTGTATAATGATATAATGCTTAAGTTTGAGTTTAAGTTCAGCTTTCAAAAAGCGACAACCCACCTGACAATGTCGCTTTGTGTTCTCTTATCACTTCCTTTTAACTCAGGAAAAGTTATCATTCAAATATTTGCCCTTGCCATGCTTTCAAGTGTAGTGGTGATCACAAAGGGACCCTGCTGTCACAGTTATTATCATCTAAAACCAGAAAGTGCCTACAACTCAAGACCTTGACGACTAAAATAGCCCTGTTCATATCAGCATGCCTCACTTCTCCTCTGTTCCCGCTGCCCGCCTGGCAACTTCATGCTCTGTCTATACGAGATGATGTAACATATTTTTCTGAGCCCTAGTGTTGCTGTGCTAAAGACTTTATAACAGTACAGCAAACAGTCCTAAAAAGACTTCAAAATCAGCTTATCTAAATGCAGATTTGTATATATGTGAAGTTTTAAGCCATAAACAGGGGAAGGCTTAACACTGTCGGTAACACTGTCGGCACTCAGAACAAATGTGCATGGCCTCCACTGGCTGATGTCACTGACTCAGGGACCCAAGACACACACTTTAAAGGACTCATTTTTACTTGTCTCCTGTTTTGTGTATACACACACACACACAGGCATATGGGTAGCCCTTTTGCTATGTTCTCTAATGCCAAAAGTCAGCTTCATATATGTTGCCATGGAAACCCAAAGGAGCTGCCATGGTTTCTGAGAGTCAAAATTGCTTTACTGTCTAATGTCAGGTAGCAAATAGTTAGATGTCTGACTGCAGTATATTACATTTAGTAAAAGGCATTGCAAATAACAGGTTAAAGCACAGATGACACAAAACATACAACTCTTGGTGTATTTGCTCATGTTCAGCTTTAAGTGTATTAAATATCTATTATATTACCAAATTCAAACCTGACAGTAAGAATTCAAATTCTAGATCACATCATTTTGCATGCAGTTCAGAGCAACTTAACTAAACGGAAGTGTCTCTAAATTAGGCATGACAGCATGCAAAGTAATGTGCTAAAGGGAAGCAGTAAGAGGAAGTTCTTTATGGTAAATCTTACACTGCGCAGCTTCTGCTTCTGTAGTCCAACAACAACCACGACGGGATTACCAACTTAACAGACCAGATAGTAATTCTGCTCTCAAGTACATCTTCCACTTGAAACCATTCTTTTGCAATGGAATGGGGACCCATTCCACACTTGTTTTTTTAATGCCAGCATTTTCACTGAAAACTCAACTACTAATGGTCAAATTAATGCCATGTATAAATGCTGTGACTAATAAGACTTTTTTTTATGTCTAGCTGTCGATGAGTGGACTACAGTGAAGAAATTCTGGTGCTAAAACAACTGGCATCTAAGTGCACGTGTAAATAATAACAAATAGTAAAAAAAAAAAATATTTTAAAGTGTATTTGGGATAATATCAATCTACCCGAGCAGAAAGGAGCTCCTAGCAAGCTGGTTTTAATATAAACAACTTAGACTTCGAAGGTAACAAAGTCATGTTGCACTGTTGATGTTGAACTGGAACAGAAGACAATCACTTGGGCAAAACATCCTGGATTTTCTTAAAAATGTCATCACAAGTGTTTCACATAGAAATCAATTTGCAAACAAGGAAGTCAGGCAAGTTCTCAATTCTTTCAGTACAAACATTATTAACACATAAAAACTGTTAAACATTCTCACATATGGTACCTTTTAAATCGTCAAACGACCAGTCCAAAAACATCTCGTGACATCAATGAGAACATAGCATATCATCTGATTGCTTTACTCCCAAGTAACCTACAGTGTCCTTTGACTTTTTTTTTTATCCAAAATAACCCTAAATTCCTCTGCAGGGAAGACCTTTTGTTTTTTCCCAGTTAATAAATTAGAAACATGGATTGAAAAGATAATAACAATAATGGCTGCACTCTTAGCTTTATCTTGATTTGATGGCAGTATTTGCAAAAACACAGTCATTCAATTAACAAAGCAGTCATTTATCAAAAATAACTGCACAAACAAAAGCCAGAGAAATGGGGAAAGCGCCTCGTACATTCTGCTTGTTTGTAGCATCTCACCTTGCTCATATGAAGATGTAGATTCGTGATAATTCATGCACTGAGAAAGTGTGATACCGGAGCACCAAAGTTATCTCATTTAAAATGTATGAATGCATCAACTGTGCTGCTCACTGGTTGCATTCATTTTCTGCAGGTAACTATGTCCAGCAAATGTCATCAATCACCTTAAACTCCTTCAACACACTTTGACTTAAAAAGCAAAAAAGATGTGGAAATTATTCCCATGAACGACTTGTGTCACATTTCAAACAAAGCAACCGGACTTTTAAAGACAAAGTCAAAAGATGAGCAAGGATGCGAAGGCGGGGTCTGTTTTTCAAACAGCCAGATGCTTTAAACAGCAGAATAACGTTCATGTTTCACATTACGCAGGAGCAAAAAAGGGCAAAGCTTGAACATGTGGGATTGTAGAGGAAAGACACATGCAGGTATTGTATGAGCATGTAGAGGACCAAAGAATCCCCCCTCCCCACGGTGGTGTCCAGTGATGGCATGACTCAAACTCCCAACAGAACTGAAGAAGCCTGAGACTGGGAAATGCACAACCACATTCCCTGAGCTGCGGGTGACATGCAACATTCGCCCTTGTTTAAGAATTACACAGAGAAAATCGCTGTACTCACTGGTTTCCCATTCCTGTGATGAGCAGTGAACAGAAGAAACACACATATGCACGTAACGACAATTAAACGTGACAAACAGACATTAAGTTACAATTTTAAAGGTAAAATCTTACTGCAGTGACGTTATATTCATTCTCTAAGCAGCAACACTTCACACACATACACTGAGAAAGAGCATCAAGGATACAAACTAACAATCTAATGAAACAGAAAAACAACATATAAAATATAACTTAAAACTTTAAAGAAAATCTGTGAGTCAGAACAAATCCACTATGATTGGTTTGTCCTTTACAAAGCGCTAATAACGAAATAACACATTTAAAAAAACGATTCTGTTTTTTCTCTTAACACTGACAAACATTGATGTGCGCGTAAGTTAATAACTATTATGTCATGTGTCAGCATGCAGTTTATGGCACAGCTCCAAACTGAGAGGAACTGGATGACAAGCTGGAAACAAAAACACACGGCGAAGACGTCCTCGGCATTCCTGCTGAGGCTGAATCACTTCACTGGAAGCCAAATAGTTTATTAAATGATTTCACAGGACTTCTTTTCAGGGCTTTGTTTAGTCAGTCTCCTTCTTTCATTCTGTTCATTACTGCTTCACCTATCTGTCTGAAACATTTTTAATTCTCGTCTCTTTATATCTCTCTTTTTAGCTCTGCTCCAGCCAGTTCAGGAGTGGCATCTACTTTGGGAGGGGAAAAGGGTCTGTGGTGTGAAACTTGGGTTTTGTAATTTATCGGATGCTAAAATGGTCGACCAATGTGGGTTTTTAATATTCAATGTTAACTTTTTGTCATTTTTTAAAAATCTTTTCTCCTTTTCTTTGCATCTGATAAAGTACAACAATTTATTATCATCTACAAATTATTTAAAAACAAGCAACTTCGTTTTGTTTTTACTTAATCAGAATTCAATATATGCTCCAAATTTAAAAAAGGTGACTGCGCTGCATGTCATCACTTGCTTTTTAAATGAACATTTGAAATAATTGCATTCAATTTTTTAAATACTGCTGATTTTACTACAGTCCTATTTATCAGTGTATTTTTGATTAATTAGCAGACTGATTATTTGGCCAGTCACTTGTCTTTGTACATGCACAAAAAAAAAAACTACAAAACACATGAAAAGAAATTCGAAAAACTTGGAAATAGGTCTCAGACCTGCAGAATGCACGACCCAGATGCTCAATTTGAGATCTTGCCTGAGAATCAGCTGCCTTTTTTGCAACCAGCTGCTTTCCATTTGGATATTTCATGTTATCACTTTGGATCTAGAATTTCTCAGAAATTTCTACACAAGCACAGTGATGCACATCGAACAAGATGAAATGCACAAAAACCTTGATAGAACCAGAGCAGACAAGACAAGTTTCCATTCACTTATTTTAGATATAAATGATTCATTAGGTCTAACTGTTGAAGTCAACGACTCGAGGCCTCTGCGGAAGTGGGCGAGGGCTTTCTCCGACTTGCCAAGTGCAACATCTTTAGCAGCATAAACACAGAGTGATTCATCAGTTTCTGCTATCATCACTTTATATTTGATTCATAAAACAGCTTTCAAGGACTTGACATGGTGCCTCATCGTAACTGCATATGTGCCCGCTGGCTGAGAACAATCTGACTGGTCAGCTGGTGTTAAAGACCCCACAACAAATCTACTCTCAGTGTGAACTTATAAAATAATAATCAGACATTTTCCAGAATCAGAAGAGGGGATGAGGTGCATGTATTTGAAAGAAAACTTGAGACAGAGAAATAAACAGAAAGAGAGAGCGAAATAGCAAATGGGGAAGCAACGACAGCTTTAAGCCCTGAAACACAGCATGAAGAAATTACTCAGAGAACCGTCGTTTCTGGTACAAGGATTACAAAACATTAGGACTCAATGAAAGCTTCACTGTGTTGAAACAAAGACTTTTAACTCATCTTAAGTCGCACAGCTGTAACACCAGCTTCTCTCAAAAGAGAGCGAGAAAGCTATCACTTTATTGCCATGCATATTCCATGTCAGCATGTGCTCTTGGAAACTGCAGCTTCAGTTACATGGAAGTCCTCTGGGTGTGAATGGGGGTACAGTAGGAGCCTATCTGACCCGACTGCTGTCGTTTCCAGCCGGCTCCTCTGTCGTTTCTCTGAAATGTTTCACGTTTAAACTCCTCAAATCTTCCGCCAACATTTATTAACGCGTTATTTTACAGCCCTGCTCACATATATCGCAGCCTGGTAACGAAAGCTGACCTTACAATGTAATAAATGTCGCTTGTTGGAGGAAAAAGAAAGAAGCTGTCAAAACCACGACAGGTAACCCCAGTTTGTGGTTTGTGTCGCGGAGTTGTACGTAAAGTTTGGGTCACGACAGCGCAGCAGCGGGGCACCTCACCTGAAAAACGTGCTGTCAGTCAGGTCCAATGTCCGTCTGTCCCTCGCAGAGCTCTCTCCCAATCTGTACTGGAAGCAGGAGGCAACCTCACCAGCAGCGCTCCTCCTGACGTCACCTCAGGGCAGGGCGACCAGCGGACCAATCAGAGCGCGAGCTGAGGAGCCCAGGTGAAGCATCTCTGCCTCGCTTTGTGGTCAGACCTCCGCAGCCTAGGGATGACAGACTTGGAAGTGTGTTGCTGCGACCATGTTAAAGTCCTTGCAGACGTGTCTGACAGTCCCACAGCTGCTGCTGGTTCTGAATGTGATGGTGCTGACAGGGGCATCCTGGTTGCATGGAAAAATGATGAAACAGCGTTTCCATACACACACCCTCCAGTCTCTCTTTATGAAAACAAGAACGTCACTCAAAAACCACCACAAACATCCGATCATTTTCTTTTAGCTACTGATAAATGACTCTTCCTGGTTGTTTAGCATCCAGATACAGACTAACTTCTAATCGTTTGTCATCTCTTTGAGCAGGGCCGTATTAAAAGTGCACAGGCCCCTGGGCCCAGAGTGTTCCAGGGGCCCCCTTCCTCACCACAACATTGTGAACATTGTGAATGAAACGACATTTCTAACATCTCTCAGCCAATGGTACCAATAGCAACACACTAGACACTGTGGTGCAACTATCTGGCTTTTATGTACATTTTGTTTTATGTCCAAACTGCTGGTATATTTCCTACATGGACCTCACATGGGCCCCAAGTGGACTGGGGCCCCTGGGCCTGGGCCCATAATGTTCAGCGGATAATCCAGCTTTGTCTTTGAGTATATTGTTTTGTGTCTGTTTATAGTTATTTTCGTCATAAATATGTAGCTGTTTCGTGTCCTTTTGTAGTTTCTAGTGTTAATTATTTGTTGAGCATCCACTTTTTGTGGTCCATTTTATTTTTGTGTTACACTTCCTGTTTGAAGGCAATTTCCTTGTATGTCTTTATCACACAGTGATTCATACCATCTTGTGCTGTTTTGAGCTTCTTTCTGACACCCTTTCAGATCAGCTCAAAGCCCTCCAAACCCCTGGTGACCCGTTGCCTGTGTCAGTACATAAAAGCACCTTTTGAAATGCAATAATTTGCATTATTATTCACAGTGCAGTTATTATATGTGTGCAAGTGTAGATCTGCGCTGTGTGATCAGAGGTCAGATGAAATAAATGACTGAATCAGAGATAATACAGCAAAACAAGCTTGCTTGACATTCCTACTGTGGCTGCTCCCATTGATAGCAGATGGGAACGTCATGTAGCCACAAACTGTAACACTGTGATATATCTTCCAATTTGATCAGTTGCAAAGTTGTGTCTGAGCTCAACAGCGATACTGTCAAGTGTGTTTGTCTTGGAGGGAGTTTTGTGTTTTTCTATCAGCAGTCATCACCAAACAAAGCAAAACGAAAACAAAAGCGATGGTGAAATATTTTTCTTCCTGTGAAATACTTTTAAGTTCAGATGTGTTGTGAATGTCTGTTTTAAAGGGCAGACTCTTCATTAATTTGATGGTTTAGGAATCACATGTCTTTGATATGTAGCACTGTCTTCTTCAGTAGCTAAAATCTAATAGGACAAGCTGCTTCATGAACAGGTGTGAGTTTTTCCTTCATTATTTCTTCATCAATTAAGCAAGTAAAAGGTCTGGAGTTGATTCCCAGTGTGACATTTGCATTTGAAAGCTGCAGCTGAGGACCCACGCTATGCAGTCAGAGAAGAACAGAGCATCCTTTAGCCTGCAAAATCAAAACAAATCTATCAGCAGGGTTGCAAGAACATTAATAGTGGCCAGCTCAACTTGGTATATTTTGAACAAACAAACAAAAATTTATAAATAACCTATAGAAAAAAACATACACACACACATTAGTGACTGAGCTAAGCAGAAAAGAAGGTGTAACATATGTAACAAACAGTAGTAGAGGGAGCTTATCTTCTATCTTATGTTGTTTGCTTGTTTGTTTTGTTTTCCATGCTCAAGCTGACTGACAAAGTTTCATGAGACACAGCATTGTGTCATCCTAAAATATCTCAATGACTTGAAGCGTTTTTTTTTTATCAAACTTTTAAAAATGTATCAGTTCCGAATCTATCTATCTATCTATCTATCTATCTATCTATCTATCTATCTATCTATCTATCTATCTATCTATCTATCTATCTATCTATCTATCTATCTATCTATCTATCTATCTATCTATCTATCTATCTATCTATCTAGTGCATATAAATTAGTCTTAAGTAGAAGGTATATATTGTTCATACATACAAAAGCATTGGGGTGGGGTGTAAATGGGATATGTTGAGCAAATAAAAGGCTTTGATCAGATGATCAGAGGAGCCAATCTCTTGAATAAAGGCTCAGTGTGTCTCCTCTCCGTGCGGCCATCAGACCAGGCAAGGCAGTGCATGTAAGAGGCTTTATATTGAAATAATTCTTCATGCGACTGAAACCTAGTTATGGGGGGTGGGGGGGGGGTAATAACTGGAATGATGCCGATCTAGGGTTTTGCTGGCAGCCTAGCTGCAGCATTTCAAATTCATTGGAGTTGCTGAAAGATGCAACGAAGAATAAATCTGATCTATAATTTCCAAATGTCAGGCTAGTGGTGAAGATTTTGATTTTTTAGACTATTTCATAACTGAAAAACACTTGAAAAGAGGAACGACGTAAGGCTTCAAATTTTTAGTAGAAAATATATGTACTAAGTAGTCGTTGAATGTTTCTATGAAAGGACTGATATGAAGGAAAGTAAAGAAAATCTTTTAATAGCAGCTACTATGTTACATAAGATAAAGTTAATAAAGTTCGATTTAACTGATGCAATTGAAGGAGTTAGTGGAACCATATGTAATGACATCAGAACCAAACCTTTTGAGACCCCACATGTCCACTAAATTGAAGTTATAGTAATTGTTGTGTCTGACGAGGATGAAAGAAACAACTGGAGCGTTGTCTTGGATATACCAGCCCTCCCTATTTAGATTGTACATATAATCCAGAGTGGTCTGTGAATATCCAACCATTAGAGTGCAAAGCCTTCAGTGTCACATTTTTGACAGAAGGCAGATTTTTATTTAGATGTTATACATATCAACATGCAGAAGAAGCTTCAAGTAACTGATTTATATTATCATAATTAATTAAGCTTGAAAATGTGATTCTAAGAACGGGTTGCTTGAGAAAAGTGGTGTGGAAATATCAGCAACCACGAAATACTCAGTTTAACAGTCAAGTATACTGATAACTGGTTAATAGAAAAAGGGAAAGCATAGATGACTGGCTGGACTTTATAAACATAATTCACTTGGAAAAATATTGGCAAGGTAAGTTGGCTGACTCATGTAAGATATAGCAGATTGTCTAAGAGGATTATAAAGTAAAATGTTTGACCTATGGAGTCTTAAAACAGTGAATGCCCATTTTGAAATGATGATTTTTGTTATGAAAGAATTAATAAATATATCCAAACTTTTCCCACCTCATTTTTAAAGTTTGAGCAACCAGATTAGAAGCAGCTCTGAGGGAGAAAGAAACAATCCAAAACTTACATCAGCTTTCTAAGTGTACTGACTCAATTTATTTTCAGTCTTTTTTTTTAGAAAGTTTCCTGTCAAATTCAAGTCAGGCCCAGCAAGATTTTTCTATGCTTCCTTGTAAAAGTGATCGCTCAAATTTCCATAGTACAGTCCATGCACAGCATTCTTTGTGGCCCCAATGAGATTTTCCCCACCATGTGAAGACAAGGAGCATCCAAGCATGATGCTGCCACCACCAGGCTGCACTGTTAATACTTTGTTCATATTGTTTGCTCAAACTTGGTTTCATCAGACAATAAAAGATTTTTTAGTGTTTTTGGGAGATCTAATATTTTGCTCAGTTCAATCAGGCTTAAATGGTTTTTCATAAGTATGGGATTAATAACTCTAACCGTCATCCTTACAATCCTTACATTTGCATGATAATACGAAATAATCTCTGCTCTCTTCTTTGTCTTCTCTTAATTTTTATCTTAAATTAATTTTTAGATGACATCTTGACTTGGGTAGTATATTTATTGAATTATGTTCACATGATGCTAAATTTCCAGCTGGTGCAAATTACACACACACACACACACACACACACACACCCACCCACACACATATATATATATATATATATATATATATATATATATATATATATATATATATATATATATATATATATATATATATATATATATATATATATATTTATATATATATGTGTGTGTGTGTGTGTGTGTGTGTGTGTGTGTGTGTGTGTGTAATATACATATATATATATATATATATATATATATATATATATATATACATATATATATATATATATATATATATATATATATATATATATATATATATATATATATATATATATATATATATATGTGTGTGTGTGTGTGTGTGTAATATATATATTTATATATAAATTATATATTTATATTTTTATATATAAATTATATATATATATATATAAATTAATTTTTAGATGACATCTTGACTTGGGTAGTATATTTATTGAATTATGTTCACATGATGCTATATATATATATATATATATATATATATATATATATATATATATATATATATATATATATATATATATATATATATATATATATATATATATATAAATTGGATACAATTTATATATATATATATATATATATATATATATATATATATATATATATATATATATATATATATATATATATATATATATATATTTAAACACTTTTAATTCTCGTCTCTTTATATCTCTCCTTTTAGCTCTGCTCCAGCCAGGTTTAAAAAGAGAACTGATTCCCAGCCGCATTGAATATTTATTTATTCAAAAATTGTATCCAATTTATTATTATTATTATTATTATTATTATTATTATTATTATTATTATTATTATTATTATATAAATAATAGTTATATAATAGTTATATTATATATAAATAATAGTTATCCTCCCAGTCAGCAGGTGGCGTCATATTACCCACTCGCAGTCGGAAGCGGAAGTAACTCGATCTTTTTTCTTTTTTTTTCCACAATTCCACGTGCGACAGCATTTTAGTCACATTGGCAGCCTCATCGCTTCATCATGAAACGACCTAGTAAGTACAGTTACATAAAGATACGAGCATGGAAAAATAAATAAAAATTAAAGAATACGTGTGAAATAACATGGTCCACCTTGCTGTTAGCTTCGTCAGAAGCAGCCTTCGTTAACAACACAGACTGCTGAGTTAGTTATAGCGTCTCTAAGCTAACTTTTCTCGCAGCGTTTAACTGTTTTATTTTATTTTTTTCTATTTCAGAGTTAAAGAAAGCAAGTAAGCGGCTCAGTTGTTCCAAACGTTATAAAATACAGAAAAAGGTAAGTAGTTTGATCTGTTTGCAACGTAATTCTTAGTTCAAAGCTAGATTTGCTGATAAATGTTTTTCATGGACAGTTCGTCTTGTATGAAGAGTGGCTTGTTTCAGTTTCATACATAATTTGACCAATACCTTATCCAAATTAAATGCATTTACATTTTGGCTATCTGTACTTAGGTTCGGGAGCATCACAGAAAACTAAGAAAAGAGGCAAAGAAGAAAGGAGTGAGCAAGCGTGTCAAGAAGGACCTTGGAGTGCCCAGCAGTGCTCCTTTCAAGGAGGAAGTCCTGAGAGAGGCAGAGCAGAGGAGGATACAGGTTTGTAACTATTTATTTAAAAAAAAAAAAATTAATCCAGACTGACTAGACACTTTTCCTCACCTGAGATGTATAAGACAAACAGCTATGTGATGTAGGGGTCTACAGTGGTATAATCACTAGCTGGCTGTTTTTCAACGTGGAACTTCTGTCAAATGTAATTCTTAGATTGAGGAAGAAAGGGAAAAAAGGAAAGAAGCTAGACGGGAAGAGCGAGCCCAGAAAAGGAAGAAAGAAAAAGAGGCTGCAAATAAAGAAACAGAACCTGAGGCAAAGAAGACTCGCAAGGTAAAAGAGAAACTCTCCACTCTTTTTATTTTTTTATTTTTTTTATTTTTGAAACTGCTAAAGACCGTATTTGTAATTTGTTTTCGTAGGAAAACGCAGAGAAACGCACTGCCCCAAACAAGGGCTCTAAACAGTTCCTTTGTGCTGAACTAAATAAGGTAAAAACAATACAATTGGAGTTATTTTAGTTAAACAAGAGTAAAAGGATTACTCGCTCTGTCTTGTGGGTTTTTGTACAGGTACTTGATGCATCTGATGTAGTAGTAGAAGTGCTCGATGCTCGGGATCCGTTGGGATGCAGGTGTCCACAGTTGGAGGAGGCTGTGTTGCAGCGAGGAGGCAACAAAAAATTACTTTTGGTTTTAAACAAAATTGGTAATTACAAATGACATGCTGCAAAAGTGAAAAATGAATAAAGCACGTCTTAAGTAAATTTTCTTATTTTGCCTGAACTTATCCTGTTTTGTCTTGTAGATCTGGTACCTAAGGAAAATGCTGAAAAGTGGATAGAGCGTTTACAAAAAGAATTTCCAGTCGTGGCTTTCAAAGCAACACAACTCCAGGTAAGTGGTCCATTTTAATACGTCATAGAATTGAAAGCGCATTCTTCAGCTTGTCACCTTTAGACAACTTTCATGTAGTTGTATTTCTGTAATGATGTGGAGGATTGAGAAGGTTGAACAGCTTCTGTTGTGCTGTTGTAACTGGTTTTTCCCTCCAAGAATAACTAACAAATCACATGATTAAGTCACTCTGGCATACATGGAGCTGATATCTGTGTTTGTGGATCATTTACATAGAAGTAAGCATTAACTGTGGCAAAAAAGCTTTACCCATTAAATCCTAAACGTGTTTTAGGTTTTTTTTTTAAGTGTAATCTTGTTTGTGTGTTTTTTTTATTTTTTTATCAGCAAGCCAAAAAGAGCAGAATCGTAGCTTCCAATGACATCCTGGACAAATCAAGGGGTGCAGCCTGTTTTGGAAGCAGTTGTCTTACTGAGCTGCTCACAAGATATGCAGCAAAGACACAGAGTGAACCTGCGCTAAAAGTGGGCATAGTTGGTAAGGACAGCGTTAAAATATTAATGCACATTTTTACTTTTTAACTTTCCATGGAAGTTGTCTTGAATTTTTCTTTTTTTTAATTATCAAAACTCTTAGGTATAGATATATAATGTCTTGCTGCTTTCAGTACATGGCTTTTATATGAATCTTTTCCACATTATGTGATCCACAGGGTTTCCTAATGTCGGGAAGAGCAGCCTCATCAACAGCATGAAGGGAATGCAGGCCTGCCATGTTGGTATTAAAAGGGGCCTCACAAAGTAAGTGACAAAAAAAATGTTTCCATCTTTGATCAACATCCCATGAGATTTCAATCACAAGTAGAAATTAACATAAATTACCAACCAATCACAACATTTTGACAAACTCTCCTGATATCAAATGAGTTCTGGTCGATCACGGTGTGCACAGATCGTCTGGGGGCATCCTGGTGTGACTGAAACTAGAATTTTAACAGTAGATGGTGTTGATCTTGCTGATTGTGGAATGGTTTTTAATATATAGAATTTATTTAACTTGCTTCCCACTGGATCCATTACTTGCCATAAATTAGTATCTGGTGTTTGAGGAGATTAATTGAACAGCTCAAACTCTTGTGTTCTTTTAGCACTTTTAGTTTTGGAACACACACGGGTGTTCTGCTTGAGAAGGCAGCCACTATACGAGTTTCTGTTGCCATATGTCGGAGTAAAATTTATTTTAAAGCAAGAATGAAGAATTTTCCATCAGACCATTGCACTGTCAAGATTAGCCATGTTATTCATTTTACCTGTTAGTGTTCTCAATGTTGTACCTATAAGTATATATGTTAAATGTTGGCAAATTCTCTTTACCTCATGTTCAATATTGGCATGACTAAATGTAATCTTTTTTTTTTTTTTTTTTGCCTATCAGGTCCATGCAGCAGGTGCACATCTTGAAGAATATAAAGGTAATAGATAGCCCAGGAGTTGTGGCATCACCATCCAATCCGCCATCCTCATTGGTGTTGAGGAGCCTGCAGGTGGAGGAGGGTCATGATGAGGGTGTCCTGGAAGCCGTAAACACTCTGCTAGAGCAGTGTGATAAGACCCAGGTACAAAGAGATGCCAACATAGGCAAGATTTGTTGAGAAAGACTTAATAGATTGTGTGGCTCTAGGAAGTGACTACCCCCCCCCCCCCCCCCCCCCCCCCCCCTTTTTTTTTTTATTTCTCCCCCCCCCAGATTATGCTTCAGTACAACATCCCAGACTACAGAAATTCTCTGGAGTTTTTGACCCTGCTGGCTAAAAAGCGTGGTTATCTGCAGAAAGGTGGTGCTCCCAACACGGAAATGGCAACCACTACTTTCCTTGCTGACTGGACTGGGTGAGTTTTTTTTTTTTTTGTTTTTTTTTTTTTTTTTAATGTTTATGCATGGTGAGCAGATGCAGCACATCTGTGGAAATGAAGACAAAAAGATTTTCTGATTTCACTGTGAGGACATTTGATCCAACTCTGATCCAGCAGTATGACAAGCTGCATGAAACCATGTAAGCACTGGGTAAACGGTTCAAGTATAAACACTGACCTCTGTTTGTCTCCGTCTGTCTGTTTGGTCTCTTTTCAGAAACAAACTGAGCTACCACTGTAAAGTACCAGGGAGCCACTGCCTCCCCAGCTACATGGCTGACACTGTGGTTGATGAGATGCGCAAGGACTGGGATCTGCACATAGTGAGGGCAGGAAATGAGGAAACTCTCAAAGGTACCAGTTATATTTTAGCTGTTGCAGTAGATGCAGGTGAAGCACATAATCTTTTGTTGCAATATTTACTTGTTCTTATGCAATGTTGACTGCCCTGACACAGGAGGAGGATCTCTATGGCCTCCAGTGGCTTCGGTTCTTTTGACCCAATAGATTGACTTTAGTGTGGCTGGAATTATTTCCCTTCATAGGTGTTAAATTTCCAAACAAGGCCAGTAGCATCAGCCTCACCTCGGGGGGTCCAACAGAAGGTCTGCTCAGCGTGGATGACATACCTGAAGAAAAGCCCGGCACCGCAGCCTCAGAGGGAGAGACGGAGCTAAACGATGAGAACGATGAGAATGATGAGGTAACTGCAGATAGACAACTGTCAAAGATGTACAGTTTACTTTTGTGGAAATGAGGACAAAAATGCAAGTCTTGAATTGTTCATGAAGACTTCTAATCCAACTCTGATCCTGCCAACTGGATTTTTCTTCTTTTTGTATCATGAGGAAGTGGCGATATTTAAATGGCTATAAACATCTGCTCTTCTTGTAGCCTGAACTAAATCCTGTGGACTCAAATGAAGCAGAGGAGTTGGAGAACCCAGAACCTCAGAAGACATCACTTAAAAGTAATTCTTTTAAAACATCCATTGTTCAGTTGCATACCTGTCACGGGTTTTAAACTTTTTGCTCTCCTTTCAGAGAAAAACAGCAGAGTGCAGTTTGAGTCTGTTTCCGTTGACTACAGCCTGTCCACAGTGAAGACAGATGATGCCTATGACTTCAACACAGATTTTAAATGAGCTTTCCCTTCATGCTGAGCTAATGCCTGAACTCATGTAGTTTGATGGATGTTCTGACCTGGATATAAGACACAAAAATACTGATGGTCACTTTCAAGATGCTTTTGACCATATGTTTATCCTGCTGTGTGACTGATGTCAGACTAACTCAACAAGCTTTTTTTCCACTTGAAGCAGAAGAAAAGTGGAATGTCACCACATCTGGATTTTACTGAATGAACTATATTGTTGGTGGAGATGTCCTTACATTTATTTTGTCTGGGACAGATAACTCCAGAAAATAGACCATGTTAAGAACTTGTGTGATTTTACATATCCAGTTGCCATCTTTTCCATGTAAGATTTCCAGTTGTAAACATTTGGAGGTCACTTGTAATAAACGCAGAATACTGTATATACAATAACCTGTAAATGTATTAAAAGTACAAATTGTGGCTGTTTGCTGCATTTTCTTGGTTGAATCATGGTTCCATTTCCAGAAATGAGTAAAGGGGAAAAAAAAAAAGAATTGCAAGATATACAGATTTTTATTTTTTTGAACACATTTAGAACAGCGTGGTATTTGCTTTTTATTATAATATAAAAGTTTGGATAATGGTCTGAATAGCAAATGTGTTTAGTTTCTGCAAAAGTTAGGTTAGTGGGCTGCATACAGTCTTGTACAAATACTGAAAGGCACCAATGATTTAGTTGCAGTTTGTTGTAGCAAAGCTCCCGAGTTTATGGGAAAGCAATTTAGAGTGGTTAACCAACAAGAAAATGATACAACACTACCAAAACAAGGGTCAGAACTTGTATGTGCAGCAAATAAACTTTTTCCACAGTGGGTATTGAACCATTAAAAAGCACCATCACTTTAATGTGATCATCTGAACTGGACTGATCAGTGGGTAGTGTGGACATTTAAACTGGGATGGCTACACTCCTGTAGCTCAACTAACTAATCAAATTACAAAAAGGTTAAAATATTTAGCAGCCTGTAACCATGTAATTAGGCCATAATTGTTATGCTGGCTTAAATTGTAGATGTTGGCACTCTGACATATGTAACATACACATGTTTGATAAAACATGAAGACAAGAATTAAAATCAAATGTCAAATGTTGATTTCAATAACTTAACATATCAGGGACACAATATTCTTTGGGTTAAGATTTCAAATCAATGTCCAAGGTAATGTCAGAGTCAGAAGGCCACATGTACAGAAGACACAAAAACGAAGCAAAAGAAAGGCCTTAGTCCCTGAGATGTAAGAAGCCACTTTGTGCTCCAGCTGGGACTGGGCCAGTCCAAAGGTTCATGAAACCCATGTTTCAGTCTGTGTGTCTTCGCACAGGATGAAACTTTCCTGTGGGGTCAGGAACAAACCACCTGTCCCACACATCAGAAAAAGAGGATGTTCTCCCCCAGGGCTTATAATGTCCATTCCAATGTAACAGTTTAGCAGCTTTCACAAACTGGGAGGAATAGCGGCTTCCGGCACCTGTAGAGCCTGAAATAAAAATTAAAAAAAGATTAATTTATGAGAGGGTTTTATTATTAAATGTCATTCAAAAACATTTTTGTTCAGTCCTTAATTTATATATCCTGCAGCAGTAGTTAAAAACTATTATAGGACAGCTGTGATGGAAGGATGGTGAAATGTTGAGTAATTCCTTTCAGAAGATCTGCAGATTTCTAAAGCAAATTCTTAGGGATTTTTTCAGCACAGTACTGCAACTTCTGTAGGGTAAATGTATTTTTATAAAATGTTCAGCTTTAGTTGTTTTTTTTTTAACATGAATGACCTGGAACTCACCAAGGTGTCTCACATGCCACAAAGGATCTATGGAGGAGTGACGTTTGTAAAAAGCAATGAGGAGTGGTGGAGTAGTGATGCTTTCTGCAAGTGTTTTACTGTACAGATCCTCCCTGAGGAGAGAAAAAAAAACATGTTGCTTAATGAAAACATTGTTTAATTTAGATTTTACGGTTGTATTTTCAGGCATTGTTTAAAGAACAATCAGCTGGAATTGATCCAATTTCTCATTTAGTTGTGCAGAGTGACTTCTATTGGATTCATTGTGATATTTGTGTGTTGTGTAGTTAACTTACTGAGTGTTAAGCTCCATCCAGTCCTCCAGCTGTTGGGTGATGTTTTGGTTCTTCCATTCAGTTAGGTTAGCAATAATAACCCCTGGGTTGAAAGAGCACGTGTTGGCCCTCATCCCTAGTTTCTTTATAGTATCTTTCTTGAAGTCCAAGAAACCTATATAGTTATTCTAAACAAAAATATGTCTGATGTTATCAAGCAGCACTATATATTTTATAATACTGACAACAGTTCTTGCATGAGATACCCACCTGGTTTCCAGCCCCTCGAATGATACCTTTAGCAGAAGCAGAGTCACAGTCATCAGAGAAGGCAGCTGCATGACCTGGTTTGAGGTTGGTTCCATAAAGTTCTTGAATGTCCCCTGAGATCCAAAAGAACAGGCATATGCTTCAGCGTACTTCCTAGAAAATGCTATGAAGCAGATTTTGTATGGCTTCTAATACAGTGGCTTTTTTACCTTGCACTATGATATCATCATCCAAGTAGATGGCCTTCTCTGCATCCGGTATGAACAAAGGCAGATAAAACCTGGCAAAAGTCAACTGAGAAATACACTAATGAAGCCAAATTACCAGCTTAGTCAATCTTATGTGGTTTAATTAAACTCATTTCTCTTACTGGTTTTGTAGACTCTGCCGCCTGAGAATCTTTCAGTATCTTCCCTTTGAGAAGTTCGGACCTGAAAATAACTATCTTATGTTTGACATTTTTTAAGTGTGTCTCGCTCAGCCACACCCTGTTGGTAAAATACAGAAAGTTACGTTAGCCAACTTAAAGCAAATACTTAAAGCTATCGTGTGTTTGATGCAATGTGATGCCAAGGTTAATCCTCTACAAAAGACTGTTTAACATTCTTACTTTAGATGATCAGCTGTGTCATTCAGTGTTACAATGGTGAAGACCACATTAGCTTTACTATTCTGGTAGACACTGTTCATGGCAGCAACCACAGCACCAAGTCTATCCTCTGCAGCAGTGATGAGCACAGGGATTTCCTCTCCTTTACGACCAGACTCTCGCTTAAGATCTGGAGACAACTCAGCCTCAAAGGGAAGAATCAGTCCAGCGTCTGAATAGTAACACATTCAACAGTAAACATTTTAGCGCCATTTAAATGCATTCAAATTGGTGTGATAATATTTCCACGACTACATTACACTTGGGGAATAACGTGCACCCTGAATGTGAGCACAGTTACAGTTGTGCTCATATTAATTCATACCCTTTCATTAAACAAGGAAGAAAAACAGCTGCCTGTAAAATAAGCTGAAATTGACTAAAGTAATAATAAATAAAACATTTTTATGAAAATCACCACATTATTTTCTAATTCTGGTTCAATAGATTTTTTTTTTTTAAAGCAAACAAATAAGATAATTTATTACATATTACATCACTCATAAACTAATATTTTGTTGATCAATAGTCCGGTGTTTTCTGTTCCTCTCAGTCAGACTTCTGCACCTGTTGACAGGTATTTTCTCCCACTGTTCAACAGAAAAGTGCTGTAATTTGCCCAGGACCAATTTGTTTGTTTGTTTGTTTCTTCAACTCAATTAAATGAAAAAACAATGTCTTATATTACTAATTTTTTGCAAATTATTAGTTATCATTCCTTTTTTAAGTCTCCAGTTATTTGAGTGACTGTTGTAAATTCAGCCTTTTCTTTAATGAAAGGGTCTGAATACATATGAGCACAACTAGAGATCTCTGACACACAAATATACCTGGGTTTGCTTTGTGCAATAAGTCGCTGAGGCTCAGGAGATTTCTTTGAATAATGATCAAGAAGGCCACAGCCAGGAGCAGCAAAATGACCACGTTTACTGTGAATCACAAGGGGAGAGATAAGATGCATGAAGCAACAGCTGTTACTCTGAATGGCATGCATCTTTTGGGTTGTGCCAACAACGTTCATGCCGATGACGCCTGTTTCTGTTCCAACATTTCCTTTTGTGTTTTCCATTATGGATAGGACACTCACATTGTGTTACAAACACAAAACAAAGATCACCTACCTCTCCTTAGTGTCATGGCAATCGTCTCATGGGCACTTCTAACAAGTCTAACAGAAATTATAAGAATTACTCGAAACAAAAAAAAAAGGAAAATTAAAGAAAGATAACCTGGCTTGCTTGAACTGGGCGCAGGTTATTTAAACGACAGTCTAAATGAAAACTCCGTTGCGTGGTGGCCGCATAAACACGAACGCAAATCAGTGGCTTTTAACTTTGTGTTACTATGCTTAAATGAAAAAAATATCGCATTTATTTAAGTTTTAAGACAAAATTTTTGTCACGTTAAAGCCAAACTGCCAACTCAACATCAACAACTTTATCTGTTCCCACATCACGGCGGCACGTAGTAATAGGTGTTTGTAGAGCGCCTGATTAAAAAAATGTCATAATCTTGCTTTCAGATCGTTATTGGATCGACTAGGCTTTTTTGGGGGGAAAGTCAATGGTCTCTGCAAAAACTATAACAAATTTAACCTTAAATAGCTGGAGTTTACCAGATTCTTATAATTTAACATTTTTTCCCCCCACACTTTATTACAATATCTCGTAGAGACAATTACAAAAAAAAGAAAAACAAAGAAGAAGCATTTTTCTTATGTAAAATTAACAGACATATCATTTATCGATCTATAAACGTACACTGCTGTGCCAAAGTAAAGGCACACGGAAGAGCGCAAATGGGTCCTTTTTAGTAAAACGAGTCTTTGTCAAACCGGAAGTCTAAAACTAGCATTCACTTTGCTAATTGAAGCTAATATAGTTTTGTTTGCTGCGTTTATTTCTAGTGGAGACATGCTGCCTATATTTAAATCTGTTCCTACGCACATGGTAAGAAATGACCACCCTTTTCATCTTGAAATCGCCAAGCAATTTATTTAAATTATCTTTGATTTATCATACGTTAGCCTATCGATGCTATGGTCACAGGTAACAGCTGCTAACATACAATAATCATGCAAAGCTTAATCCAGCCAGCTAAAGTTTTTCTTCTCTATTGAGCAATACTACATGAAATGCCATTATTTTATGAGAAGTAGATTTGTTCATCTTGACCTGAATTATGTTTCTGTTGTAAACGGTAGCAGGTTGCAACAAACAATAATTAAAAGTATCCCTCAGTAAATCATTAAACATTAATGTTGAAAACATTAATATGATCTCAAAAGTGTCAGTTTAACAAGACATGAACTGTTTAAATGAACCCACCAATTACACTTTATGCAGATGATTTTATTTGAACATTTTATTTTTGTTTTTCCCATCCACAATTTCTCTTGCAGGATTATAAGGGCCAGAAACTGGCCGAGCAGATTTTCCAAGGAATTATCCTCGTCTCAGCGGTAAACAAATCACATGTGCAGATCAGCAAAACATCCCATCAACAGTGCATTGGGCTGATTTACAAATCATTTTCTTTCCAGGTGATTGGATTTGTGTATGGTCTGATCATTGAGCAGTTTGGGTGGACAGTGTACATAGTATTGGCTGGTTTTGCAGTGTCTTGTGTGGTAAGTTATTTCTAGTCCTTTTTTTTTTTTTTTTTTTTTTTTTTAGGTGTATTATAAATCAGCATGTAACATCAAATAACAATCAAAGACAATGTCGATTCCTTTGTGGTTTTAATTTACAAGAATGACCATAAACCCTAAGAAGTTCACAATTTTATCCTTTATTTTAGCTGACCCTGCCTCCGTGGCCTATGTACAGAAGGAATCCTCTGTCGTGGCAGCCAGTTGTACCAGAGAGCAGTGGGGAGTCCAGCCAAAAACCTCAGGAAAACCTCAAGAAGAAGAAGCACAAATAACTTGGCAACCATCCCCTGTCTACCTGTGAATGCATCTTTTTTTATATGGGACTAATTTTCAACTGTCTGTCATCTCAAATTAGAGGCACATGGGAAGAAAATGGTAGTCTGAAGATACAGAAATATGTTTCAAATAATAAACATCTGATCCTGCCTTTGTTTTATAAAGTCACTGTTTCGTTTAGTCACTGTCTATATTTTTTCCATTCTGCAAAGAACCTGACAATAAGCAATGTGTAGAATAAATGTGAATTTGCAGTCATTTACATTACCTCTTTATTTGGAATTAAAATATTTTATTGTGGTTCTCAATCTTACATAAAATAGATGTGAAAAGTGTAAATGTTAATATCTACAACATATCTACTTTACATTATTTTTTTAAAAATGCAGTGGAGCAAAAAAAAAATCTTTAAAAAGGATCAGCAATAATGGAACAATTCTTGAAATGATTGGTTGCATTATAAACAAATGGATACAGCATTTAGGAAACACAATACTTAAAGGGTAAACTGCTTGCATAGCCATCCTGAAAACCATTTTCACATTTTTACACGAGATATAAAAAAAAAACGTTTTACACATATTTACATAATTGTCTCCATGTTAATTATTCCTAACAATAAAGCTTAAAACAATTAATCAGCACTTGGATGCTTACACAAAGAAGAGAGCTTCTAAGTGGTTTTTTGACAAGAAACCATTTCATGTTTGACATTCTCTTCAGTAAAAGTTTCATTCTGAAAGCTAAACCATTTGCATAAAAAAACTCAAGTTTTTAGTATTCTGTTTAAATATCAAGATTCAGAGAGCAAAACACCTTTTAAACAGTCTCAGGAAAAAATGTCCATGTGTACCCCCCATAATTCAATATTAGTGTTCTTTAGACCTTCAAGGCATTATCCTCAAAAAACTTCAGCTGCCTCACCATTACAGCATAAGCTTGGTACTTTTCATCTCCCATCTGGTTACGAAGGCACAGCTGAAAAAAAGTAAACAGAAATCTGTCTGGAAACCAAGTTTTTCCAATATAATAACTTCAATATACAAGTGTGCTGAAATAATTATTTAGAGATAACTTTTTCTATACATTTCATCCATTTACTACTTTACTTGAAGTTAGGAACTGACTTGGTGCCTTTGCATTGAGGTTAAAATTTAATCCGAACTATTTCACTCACTTCTCTTTTGTCCTCATCCTCTTCCTCCATAATTTCGAACACTCTGTCCAACAGCTTGACACCCAGACCTTTTACCACATCTGTTCTCAGGTGCTCTATGGCTCTTCTTATCTTGGCTGGACCAGATGTGGAGCCTTCTTTAAAGTCAATGTTTTTATTAGTACCTTGGAAACTGAAGAATGGATGGCTGACTAATGACAGAATTTAATCAAAGTATCTCACCTTTAGGTATTTCACCAAGTGACAAGTTTCCTGCTTCCCCTCGTGCCTTCCCATGAAGCACTAGGGTGTCCCTGTACTTCCTGTTCAGTTTAAATTCTGGCAGTGTTGTAGAGTCCAGTTTGCTTTTGTCCATTTCATTTACACACTCTGCAGCATCCATTGTCAACGTTTGTGTCATCATGTGAACTAAATCATGCATGTCGCGGGATTCAGCTTTTCTGCAAAAAACCCAGTCATAACCAACAAAGGAATACTGTACAGCAGTATGTGAATGTTTCTCTCTAAAAAAATAAATAAATGGCAATTGGTTATTTGTACCTTTTATTTTTTTAAAAAAAATAGTTTTCTCAAACTACACTTGATGCAAAACTACACTTGTTCCATGCCCGGTACAGTATATGCTCTCACCTTTCCTTGCAGTCTCCATCTAAGCGCTCTGTGGAACTTGTGGATGAGCTGCAGTCATCTTCATCGGACCTTTGTTCCAGCAACTTATCCTGCTGAAACACAAACAAACCCCACTAAACTTAAGACAAATAAAGTCACTGTTACATTGTCAAATTAGCCTCACTACACAGCCAGCATCTGCACTAAATGGTTTTTGATTGGCTTGCTAGGTGAACATCCATCTTTTCATATGGTGTAATTTCCTTTTCTAAACTACATGAAATGGATTCAGCATCACAGCGTTTGTACCTGAGTGCTGGAGTCTGTAACAGAGTAAGAAGCAGATCGAACAACTGGGACGTTGTAATACTCAGCTTTGGTGGAGGCAACATCATAAGATGCCCTTCGTGCAGCATTAACACCTGGAGAGAGTAGAAAATTAATTTTAAAAAAAAAAAAAAAAAAAACTCTTTTCCTTATGTGACTTTACAATGCTATAAAAATGAACTGAACTTTAAAATTAAAATGTGTTTCCTGCTGTGACCAAATAAATGTGAAACACATTTTTTTGTGATTTTTGGTTTGGTTTTTAGATTTTTAATTTTTAATTTTTAGGTTGATACAGCCACATTTATAACAAGTACCTGGTTGGTTGACACTGTCTTGGGACTGCCTCAGTCGTCTCCTCTCTCTTGCAGATAGAGGACGGTTCTGAAAATAAATTTGACATTCATTTTTCTGTGATCTATAATGGATTAAAATGCTTCCTGAACCATGAGCACTGAGAGGATTACCACACAGAAAGATAGATGAAAGTGACAATGTATCATGACAAACAGCTACAAAACAAATTTAAAATTAGGTCTCTATAGAAAATGTAAATAAAAACAAAAATTCTATTCCTCATAAAATTATATTTACTTCACAAGAAAACACACTAAACATATCAAATAGTGGAAGTCAGACTCAAGTATTTCATGAAACGCATTAGCTCATCATGAATCTGATGATAACACAAATCTGCATTTAAAACAGGAATGATTTTGCCATTAGAAGAGCTGCAAAAGCTCAACAATACTTCAAGTTCAATTCACTCTTTGACCCACAAATACAGGCCAAAGCTCTAACGTACAATGAGGAGGCCGAATGCAAACAGTTTCTCTGGACCATGATTCATTCAAAAAGGACAGAGGAAAGGTGGAAAACTGTTCTGTGATCAGATGCTTGCAAATTAAAATAGCTTTTGGAAATTATGCACCCTATGTCCTTTGGACAAAAGAGGAGAGGGGCCATCTGGGTTAATATCTAGGTTTTATTTCTGACAAAATGAGGACAATAAAGCAACCTGCACATATGAAAATCCCCAATCGACGCTGAAATGTTTTAGAATAACTTGTGTTTCTATTGAAATATCTATTTCAGGAAGGGCCCTGCATATTCCAACAAGGCAATGCTAAACTGCAGGCTGCATCTACTACAACTGCAACACTAACATGTCTTTAGAGTAGAAGTGTCCAGATGCTGGACTCGGTCGCCTGCAGTCTACAACTCTCACCAATCACAAATATTTGGTGAACTGTAACCCAGAACTGTTTAGCAGCTAAAATCCTGCATCAGAAAAGAGGAAAACATGCCTCTGTCAAAGGTCCATTAAATGGTCTCCTCAGTTTCCAGACATTTGCAGCCTGTTAAAAAAAGCCACAAAGTAGCAAACATACCGCATCCCATCTTTCTTTCAGATCCTTCCTGTCATAACACTCAAAATGATCTCTTTTTTTTGAAGAGTAAATGGTCTGTTTCAACGTTAAAAATGCATCCTTTGCTTATCTTTGAATATTGCTTTAACAGATTTAATAGATTCTATCCTAATTTATTTTTTACAAATTTGCCATTTTTTAAAAATAAATCTAGTAAGTTGTTGTTAGCAAGTAATGGATGGGAATCAAGGAATTTTATGACCAGAGTTTTATATTCCTAGAGAAGGTGACATATGACTGTACAGCAAATGGTTTACACCAGCCTTCCTAAAAACAAGAAGTAATGACATTACAGGTGTATTTTTTATTTAAACTTAATAGAAAGTTTACAACAATAAAATTTGTTGGACTAATAATTCTGGAGAACAAAGAAAAATCCCAGTATTATACAGATTTATATTTAGAGTAAACTATTGATGAGCTTTGGTCAAGTACTTGCCATAAATGCAGTATTACTTAGAGAAGGTGAAGGATGCCATTTCAGACTCATCCATCACAACTGAAGAAAATCTAAATTATGATATTGAGCATTTCAGTCTATTTTGTGAGAATTTAAATTAAGATCTTCAAAATATTAAGTGAGACACTTGTAACTTTCAGTGCTTTTATCACACCTGTGGTAGTGGTAGGAATCCATCTTTAAAAGAATTGACTGATGTGGAATCTGCAGCCACATCAGCTTTTTTGCTTTCTGTGGTCTTCCTCTTCTTCTTCTTCCCTTCCACAGTTAGACTTTCAGCAGGAAGTTGAGGTAAGGGTCTTGGAGCAGCCATCTTGAGCTGAGAGAAGACAAACAAGATGCCAGAATAATTTCAGTCTGTTTAGTTGCTGCTGAAATACAATCACAGGTGTTGGCCAATCATTGCAGCAGACTGACATGATGATAAGATGAAAACCATAACTTAAATACATCTCAGCGTTTTTCTTTGTCTTTTTCTTTTTTCAGGGATGGAGGTCAGAAATGATACGAGATATTTAGTTCAGGAAAAACAAATATATTTCTGGTGAAAGAAGATTAAGAAACATTTTGTTATATTTTATGTAAACTATATAATGCCATGATTAAATAAATAAAGAAGCGTAATGTGGCCTGTGGCAAGAAGCAGACCAGCACAGTGTTGTGATCTTTAAGGAGATACCAGAAGACAGGCTAGTATACCAGGAGACGTGGATACTGTCGTTGGGGACAACAATCCAGCTACCGGACTGCTCCTTTGGGGAAGGGGGTAAAGGAGGAATATTGCCACAACCCTACAAAATGACCTCCAGCAGGGCCCTAATGTGCATGGTCCTGCTCCAACTGGCAGAAACAGACTTGTTGAGGGCGGTATGAGGGCTTGATTCAGCATTGGCACCATGTAATCTTTCAGTTTCACACTAAGCAATGTGACAGATGTGAGATCAGTGGACTGGCAAGGTAGCCTGACTGCCATTAAGTACCCAGATGAGATCCTCAGACCATATGCTGCAGCAGTGGGATCTGGGTTCTTTCTGATGCATGACAGTGCTAAGCCTCAAGTGGCTGACGTACGCCACAAGATCTGGTACAACAGGTATTGATGACTGGTCTGCCTGTTTAACAGACCTGAATCCAGTCAAGCACCTCTGGGACATCATGTCTTATTTTTCCACCACTGCCCATTTACAGCACAGACTGTCCAGGGGATGACTGATGCCCTGATCCAGGTCTGGCAGGAGATCACTCTGGATTGTCTCATCAGGAGCATGACTAGATGTTGTAGAGTGCATACAGGCACGGGGAGGACGGGGGGGGGGGGGGGGGGGGGGACGGACACACACACACACACACACACACACACACACACACACACACACACACACACACACACACACACACGTCATGTCACTTCTCGTTTGATGTCATTTTCCCTAAGACTGAGGTTCAAAGGGATGTGAAACAAAAGCATTACAGCCAGACGGAAACACAGATTACTGATCTCAAACTAAACACGAACCGGAAACGTCACGTTCAAGCTTAATAGATTTCCTTTTCATGTATTAGCAAGAAATAAAAGCAAAGGAATGGCAAGAGGAGGCCTCTTTTGCACCCCCTTATATTTATCCTCTTTAAAAAAAAAAAAAAAAAAAAAAAAAAAAAGAACAAGCAAAACCAGCCTTTCCATCTCTCCATGTAGGAGAAGCCCATTACTATGTTCATCTTCTCAACATTTGACAGGTGGAAGTAAAACTTTGGGGTTTATGTTTTAATTATAAAGAATTCCAGATGTGGAGGGGGGCTCATAAATGAGGGACGACAAGCAAGAGCAAGGGTATGGCTAGAGAGGACACCATTTGACACCCACAAAAGCAAAGAGCAATAAATGAAAGTGGTTGACATAAGAGAGTTATTTATAGCTGTGCCGCATGTCCTTTAAATGTCCTATTCAGTTAAGTTCATCTGCATGGAATTGTTGAAGGAGTTTGAAATGATTCATGTTGTGGTGCCTCCATATCAAGTTTATTATATTAATAGACAGTTAACTTCTGAGAAACAATAACAATATGAGTAACTGGTTGCAACAATAAAACTCCAAGCAGATAAGAAGCTATTTAAAGAGAAAAGATCTTGCCCTGGGTACCACAGTGGCAGTTTTGCACATTTTCAAGCATAATAGCAGTGAGAGTCCCCAGGCCAGTCTGTAATTTTTTTTTATTAAATTTTAGGTCACCATAGCTCCACTTGGTGGCGTGGTCTTGTTTGTAGACAAATGGGGAATACTCAAACTGACTCATGCACTGGCTCTTTTGTACAAAATATCAGCAGTCAGTCACCAAAATGTGGACAACAGCAGGGTGCAAGTAGTCATGCTGGAGTATTTGGTTATTAGGCTCAGCAACCCTGCACTGTCCTTATTCAAGCACTCCCAAAGGAGCAATAATGCAAAGTAAAACACACACACACACACACACACACACACACACACACACACACACACACACACACACACACACACACACACACACACACACACACACACACACACACACACACACACCTGAACCTTATTACGAATTGTCTTGAGCAATTTCCACAGAAGTTTTGTCAGCCAGAGATCTGGCTTTTCCGTTTTTGTTTTGAGCATGATTCTAATCCAGACCTCCATGGGTTAACAATTTTGATTTACATTCATCATTTTTCTGTTATTTTTTTCAACACATTAATATCAATTAATATTTCATTCATCAAGATCTAAGATGTGTTTTTTAGGTGTTTCCGTTATTGCTGTGAGCAGCTTCTGTATCCATGTTTACCTTGTTCTCATCTCCTTGTGTCCGTCTTCCGTCCTTCTCTTTGTGCTGCTGTGACACAGAAGACTCTGAGAAGTGCCGAGGACTTTGGCAAATATCTTTCTTGGTGGCTTCGACAAAAGATTCTTCCTGAACAGGATCCTGAAAAGAAAAGAATTACTAGTCTCTCACTGTACCAAAAAATAATTGTACAATACAAGAAAAATTTAATATATTATGTAATTTGACTGTTATTTGTGTTTCACCAAAGGAGATTTATCCAGATTACACCAGGCAAAGAGTTTTACATAAAAGCATAATACTTACCAGTTTTGGAGGCTCTAACAGCTTTTCAGTGGCTTCTAGGTTGTCCTTCAAAGACGTAAATAATTTTTTTTTTTTTTTTAAAAAAACAACAAAGGGAGATAGCTTATCAAATAAAACAAGAATGGATTTGTGATTTTAATTACTTACTTGGACATCTGAGGTAAGTAAGTATTGTGTTGGAGCTTGCTTGATAAGAGTCACAGTGTCATTTTCATTGTCCCTGTTCACATCCAAAAACACTCCAATGTTTTCTAGATTTGGGTTGTGCACATCAGCCTCTTTAAGTAACTCCATGGTGTCATCCCTATAATCCACATCCAAGAGCTGTTTCTCCTCAAAGACAGTGAATGTATCCTGAGGGTACGGTGTGGCTTGTGGCTGAATGTCTGTCAGCTCAGAGGATGCCGTCCTCTCATCACCTACCTTGCTGCAAACACCTGATACAGCTTTCAGAGGGGGGCAAACTGGGGAAGGAGGGGGTGAAGGATCTAGTTTCCCTCTTTCTTTGTCGTTTTTGTACACAGAGTGAGTCACAGATTCACTAGTTGGCCCCTGGTGTGATATAACTGACTGAGGTGCAAGTACTTGTCTTTTCATCGTGTCATCATCCTGCTGCAGCTGGATATCAATATTAATGTTGCTGACAGTTGCCATGGAGACGATGCTGGCTTTAACAACATCGGGTGCAGAAGGTTTGGATGATGGCAGTGGTGTCTGGACTGGAAGGCAATCTGTCACACCGTTACGGCTTTTGGACTGTTGTGACTTTTCTTCTTTCTAAGAACAAGTAAATATAAAGTTTCCATTAATTCATCATTACCTGAAATACAAGCAATAAACAACAATTTGTTTTTCAGCTGTTCTTTCTCAACATGGCTATTTTCATCAGAAAACAGATGTACTATGTCCTACCAAACCAATAAATAAACAGCTTCAAACCCACAGCAAAAATTACCAAAGTGCTGCGCAACTGATCAAATCATAGCAGACACAGACCAAAAGTAAAAAACATAAAAATACACAAATAGTAAGAAAAAAAACCAATAACAGAATAAGAAATAATAATAATAAAAAAAAAAGTATACATAAAACTCAAGTAAAATCACAATCAACCTCTCCCGCTAAATTGAGGGCCAAGGAGAAAAACTGAGTTTTGAGGCAGCAGCTGCAACATCTCTGAGTTTAGATCGTATTAACAGAGCGGATAAAAGTCTCCGGCCTTCTGATCGGAGAGGGTAGGATGGTACATGAGTGCAGTGATTCAAATAGATACAAATGGAGAAAAGGGCCATGAAGACACTTTAAAAAGGCTTATTTATGGCATCAACTGAAAAATCAGGATTTCACAACTGCTTTAACATTTTTACCAAGTTTTAGACTTGGGCCAGATTTGTAATCAGACTTTTTTTATAAGGGCCCAAAACCTGAAAGGTTGATGCAGTGGGTCCTGCTATTACTGCTGGGCCTGAACAACGTAACATCCATCTTATTTTCATTATTCCCTGAGGCTGGCAGGCAGGTAATAATGAGCTGGACCAATTGTGCAGATCTGCTTTTTTTTTGTCTAGTAGATTGTTCAACCAAGGAATAACTTCCATGTTACTATACAACTTATTATAAAAATATTGATAAATATAGTTTAAAGAATATCTGTCAGTAAGTGTGATAAGCCTTGGCATTAATACCTAACTCACCCGTTTACCCCGAGCTAGAGGTTCAGGCTGGGGGCTTAGAGGGAGTCTCTCAGGTTTTGACTGAAATGAAGCTCCACATGATGCACTGTTGGACCCACAATCACCACTGCTATCTACGACTTTTTTTCTTGATTTGGCTGTTTTTCTGCAAAAGTTAAGAACCAAAGCAAAAATTATCTTTAAAAATACAAAGAACAAAACTCAGCATTTGTAACGGTGGACAAACACTAACATGGACATTGTCTAAAATCAACATCTGATTGTATAAAAAGATTCCATATAAAAAAAAAGAATTGATAAATAAACAAATGAAAATACTGCTTTGGGACTTTGATGAAAAGGTTTGTTGTCAGTCACACATACTCTTTGGTGGCCTCTAGGAACATGGCAATTTGTCGTTTTATGTAGGGCTGACGGAGGATCAGTTTGACATCAGGCCGGTCTTCAGGTCTCTTAGAAAGCATGCTTTTTATCAAATCTCCAAGCTGGGGATCGTAACGACTCGGCATCTGAGGCAGCTGATTAGAAAAACAGAAAATGTTAATAAAACACAGCCCTGTAATAACACTGATTGCCTTTATGTACAACTTGCAGCAGAAATAGTAATGTGTTCAATCTATGCAAGTAACTTTAATGTTTTTGTTACTGTTTGTTACAGAAAACAAGGGACAAAAGTACATATTGCCATTGGCTACTCTCATAACACGAGCACTAAAAAGGTTTGTTATAAATAAAACCCATCTTGTAACTAAATAAGGCTAACACTTGATTTTAAATCTTATTATAAGAAATGTGTGAATATAAAACCAACCTTTCCCTCGACAATGCGATACACAAGTGAGTTCATGTCTTTGGCATTGAAGGCGTGTTTCAGCGTGGACATCTCATACACACAGCAACCCAGGGCCCACACATCAGACTAAAGACAGAATGGATTCAATTGTACAACAGTCACAACATGTGTAGAAAGGTCCATATATCAAAATCTCTAACATGAACTTATCAGCAGCTCCATGGAGCATAATGCTATCAAACCCATTCAGTATGTATCCGAGACCATGGAAACTAAATAGTGCTAGACTGAAGTGTAAAATTTTTGTTTCGTCCTCAGCTTAACAAGTTATGTTCATACATACATCCTAAGCATGTGTACAGGATTAAAGCTTTCTGATACATCAAGAAAAGAACGACCACCTGGGAAATAAGCAATCTGATTTCTTTCTTCTGCTCAGATAACTTCATAGACAGCAATGTTTCTCTTGAAATTACTAAGAGCAGGAAACCAAACTACCTTGTGGTTATAAGGTTTATTTGAGAAGAGCTCGGGACTCATGTAGTATGGTGTTCCAATAAGTGTGCTGGCCATATCATTCTGGTTCTCCAGTACTCGTGCAATGCCAAGATCCCCAACTTTGATGATGTTGGTTTTTGTCAGGAAGATGTTCTGGGTTTTTAAGTCCCGATGAAGAATGTTTCTTTCATGGAGATACTGCAAAGCAAAATGCAAACAGTGATTTTCTATGTCTAATTATAATTGTGAAGAAATACAAATTAAATATATGCTTAATATAACAATACACCATACCTGGAGTGCCATGGCTATCTGGACAAACCACTCTACAACCTGTCTCTCTGGAAAAAGTTCTCCTTTTTGTTGTTTGAGTCTATGATAGAGGTCACCCCCTTCACAGAAGCCCATCACAATGTAAAGCTGACAGTCATCTCCTTCCCAAGACTCCCTGTAGGTCACAATGTTGGGATGTCGCAGCTGAGACAGAAGCTGTGCCTCTTGCTCTGCAGCACGCCGCTCCCTCTTGGACGAACTGATCAGATTCAGCTTCTTTATAACATACTAAAAAAAAAAAGACAAAATCATTTGCCAAAAGAGACGAACCATATATCATCTGATATAAATGAAAAAACACAAGAATAATTTATTTATATAATAAAGGAAGAAAATAATGAATCAGGATTTCTTTAAGTAAGTCAACATGCCAATTTCTTAAAATCAGAAGTTACAGGCTGACTGTAAAGCAGAGATTCATATTCTGAGAAAGGAAACTATAGTCTTTGAAAGGTTTTTAATACAATAAGTTCAAGTTTATCTATATAGCACATTTCTACAGCAGCAGCTGCCCAAAGTGCTGAATAGCAAAGCAACAAACAACACTGCACATTAAAAAATAAATAAAATCTAGACACGAAACAAAAATCTAAAATAAAAGTTAAAAAAAAAAATTTAAAACATTAAAATACACAAAAAGCTCAGGTATGACCAAATGCCAGTGCAAATAAGTGGGTTTTAAGGACAGACTTAAAATCAGAAACAGATTAAGCAGCTCTGATGTGAAGAGGAAGGCTGTTCCATATCTTAGGAGCAGCAACCGAAAAAACCTCCATCATCCCTGGATTTTAATCTGGCCAATGGGACCTTAAGTAATAGTTGAGAAGAGGACCTAAGATTCCTGCCTGGAGCATGTTGATGTAACAGCTCTGACAATGTACAATAAAAAAAAACATTGTTGGTGTTTTCTGGATGACATTCCAACAACAAAACCAAAAAGGAGAATCAGTGGAAGATGATGCATCATCATACAACTAATACTGTTGATACTGTAATTTGACTACATTCAATCTCAGGCACATCGGGAGTCTCCGTCAAGAAATACTGCCGATTATCGATTGCCATATTGACAGTTAATAACCAGAAACCGATAATCACTTAGGTTTTATCTAAATTAATGTAACTGTAAGGTAACTGTACTATGGCGAAAAAAAGAGTGATTAGATGATTTGAAAAGCTTTGAGATAATAGTTCATTACTGCTCACCTGTTTTCGGTCTGTTTTGTTTTTCACTAAATTCACCTCTCCGTAGCTTCCTTTCCCAACGACCCTAATGAAAGTGTAATTATTCATTATTTTACAACCTTTTATAAAAGCGACCAGGTGCACTAGAACATTACACGATCCTCCCGGTAAGCGTTTCTGTGTTATTTCCTTTCATTTTACAGAAGGAAGGAGAATATAAACTGGAGAAATCCGTGCAGAAAACTTCGCTTTAGCTTCAGAGCGAGTGAAGAGATTTAGAAAGGGCAGGAAATCAGCAGCAGCCAGGAGTTTGTCATCACTAGGCAACTGAGAGCTCACTGCTGCTGACTGTGCTGAGAGGGGCCACCTGGCCAGAAACAATTATCTGTTTATTCTACAGCGCCACCCAGCGGCTGGAGTGTGGCACAGCAGCTGTTTCAGAACACAGGTTATTCTGTTCTCCTCCACCAAGTCTACCTACAATCCGGGGTTGAGTTGCATCAATGGTACTGTGATGGCTGTGCCTACAGCCACACATAGGTGATATTAAAATGCACCACACATACACTTAGATTGGTTGATTGAAAAAGTTTATTTGAACATAATAAAATCTAAAAACAAAAACAAGAAAAATTAAAAAGAAATAAAAGATGACAAAACGTTCAAAAGGAGTGGGTAGAAGCATAAGCTTATCCCACCCCAGTGACAAGCAATACATGATCAATAACAACAATATTAACCCATAGCAATACAACAGTAGCAACCCAGTATATTAGTAATACCTGTATAATAATAATAATAATAATAATAATAATAATAATAATAATAATAATAATAATAATAGATTATTATTGATTATATAGATTAAAATATATTTATTTTGTTTAACCAGGATTTAATTTACAGACCAATATTTTTGACATTAGTTTCATGTAGAATCACAACTATTGTGAAAAAGCTCACATTTTAGTTTATGTTGTGATGGTATGTTTTTTTTTCTTTCCTTTTTGAGTTTCAGTAGCTCCAGTCCCTTGGCTGTGAACCAGCAGGTGGAGCCAGCTAATTGGACCACACTTGTGGCAGGAATGGGAGGGGGAATTTAGGGTTATCTTTTGTTCATTTAGTAAGGTTTTTGTGTGTCATCCCCTTTGTCTGTTTTTGTTCGTGCTGATCAACCACTATTTAAGTTTCCCCTTGTGTGTAATTTGTTATGTCAGTTGGTTTTATTTTGTTGCTTGAGTTATTTCTGTGACAAGTTCTTTAATTATAGTTTTGTTAAATTGACCTCTTTTATAAGCCAGATTTATTCATTTATGTTAAAACAACTTTTTTTTTCTTTTTTTGGTCATAATAAAACCTATTTTTGAACTTTAAACCTGTGCCTGACTGTTTTTCACTGCTCGGCCCATCACAGGTACCAACTATAGGTAGGTATTTAAATCCCTTCACTCTTTGGAGAAACATAGGCTCCAGCTTCCCAGCGACCCTGAATTGGATTAAGCGGTTAGAAAAATGAATGAATGAATGAATTAACCCTTTGGAGAAAATTAACCCTATTCATATAACCCTAAAAATGTATATCACAGAGGTTTCTTCCTTCTCCTATTAAGTCCTAAATAAATAAATGTTTGATTCTATTGATGACATAAAATGCATTGTGATAAATTCATTCATTTAATTTCACAAATGTTGCCCTAATTCCTTCTCAATCTACAGAAGACAACCGACATATTTTTTTAAAAAGCAACTTGCACATGAACAAAACCAGTCCAATGTCTTGTTGTGTAGTTTTCAATAATTATCTTGGATATTTTCAAGTTTTTTTGTCAACATTTTACATCATGTTCAGTATAGAATAGTTTCATTATGAATTTAAAGCAAAATTTTCATGTTTTTATAGTATGACTGTAGTCAATACTTAACAAATTATACCATTGTTTTTCCTCGCTATCCCCAACTTCAAGGTGCTAGCTGCCAGATGTGATCCGAATTGCATTAGGATTTAAACTGTAATATCATGAGCCTTCTATAGGAGGTACACATCTTTCTTTTTTCTTGGCTTACCTGTGCTGCAGCGCCCATGTTAAATCTGATGGAAATCTGTCTGAAGGGAGGTGATCTGGGTTAATTGTTGCGACCCTGTGAATGTTTTACACATATTTCTTTGTTTAAACAGGTTAATGTCGGCTTTGTTCAATTCTTTAACAATCTTAACTTGTTCAGATACATAGGTAAAGGTTTGTGGGGCTATATGAATACCAGCAGGTCTTGTTTTGTTACATTAGGTTAATCTTTTAATCATATCAAACAACCTTATTTCATTTCCTCCCCACATTGTTATTATTTTTGTAACTGGGTTGAACTGTTTGACAACTAAATAACCCATTATCAGCTGAGATTTTTATCCTGTTTTACCTTGTGTGGGTCATATTGTGACTTGCTGTGGCTCCATTAAGTTTTGATAACTGACCACACAAATCGGACTCTCCAGCTATTGTATCATATGAGAAAAATGTTGCCCTCTCATCCCTGGTTCATTCCCTTCAAAACAAAGTCTGAAACATTTTGGAATTGCATTATCTCATTATTTGTTCTTCAATGTTCAAGGAGTTATGGTGATCTTTTATCAGTTGTTGCCCAAAAGCTTCATAAACCACATTAAATAGCAAATGAGCTTTTCTGTATCTACATTTTCTATCTTTAACTTTGACATTTTAATACTGACAACCCCATTAAATCTAACTGCTTTCATTTAAGCAGTGGGCTTTCATTAGCAAATCTAATTCCAGAAAAAGCATTTTTATTATTTAAATGTCTGTGTTTCACAAAATGCTGATGGAAAAGTCCAGATGGGACCAGAAGGAAGTTTCTCCAAAGGTCACAAATGCAGCTGAAGTTCATATAATATAGATGGATTTAATTGGCTTTTCCTGCCATGTTTGCATGGGAGACTTTAAAAATCTCTGTGATGACAAATCCTTCATTGGCTTTTGGAAGCACTCCCCCATCCTTCCCAACACAAGTGTAATTTTGACTCAAACTGTCATGACTTAAGGCAGTTCATAGAGAAAATGATATCCATATCTATGCATGCTAAAAATGTCTCTGGGAGGAATTCTTCGAACGTGCACCATCACGCTGTTTGGGAACCTGCCAGCAGGCCTTTACTGCAATCTTAAAAAACAACACAAAGATGATGATGGAAAAGATGTCTGAGTGAATGACCACTATTGGGACACACAAAGCACTCCAAAAAAAGAATCTGATAAACCATAAAATCATTAATATATAAAATATGCTTATTCTTGCACTATAACATGAGCATTGTGTCTATATGTGTCTTGGAATAAAGAGGGGAGGGGGGTAGTCTAAGGGATCACCAGAAAGCCAGAAAAGAATGTCTTTTGTTCAGTTTGCACCAATAAAACAATATGAAAATCACATGCATAATGGCTGCTTTCCATACTTAAGATAACTGTAATTTTACTCAGAACAAAACTTGATTTGATGTTCATTGTACTATTTCACATCAAGAATATTTACATGTGTAGATGTTGAAACTACAAAAACAAAAAAAAAAAAAAAACACAAATGAACACGAAAAAAGAGATGACGTTATTTCATTTCATTAAGGCAAACAATGTTACAGAACATCTGCGCTACAGAGAAATTTCATTCAGACACACTCATCTCTAGTTGTCAAGAAAACATGTTGGAAAGGAAGTCACAGCTCATTTGGGCCGAGAATTTTTTAAAGAACGTAGACGTACCAGTTCAACAAACGCAACACTTTCACAGATCTGTAGACACAGTGCAAAAAGAAACCATAGCATACAGTAAATAGCTGGGTTTGCTCTTACTGACAGTTGAGTAAATTAGGAAGCATCGAGAATATGAAGCTGCTTTCATATCTGACAAAGTCCACCCAACAGTCCTTGAGAAAATGCCTCAGTATTAGGCCTGCTTATTACAATAGCTTATTTACTGGGATATTATTCCCTCTGCTGGAGAATACAAGGATTAGCTATAAGCCCTGCATGTGTACCAAATATTCCAGGTCTTACACTGCAGACAGTAGAAATGTAGCCAGCGTTTTACCTACCTATATATATTCTAGGACGGATTTATTGTTATTTTAAACACAGCAACCTCAGTGAGATAATGCATTTGGCTTGTGCTATTTCAACATTGATATGTTTATGGAAATGTGTGTAATTAAATCTTAACATAGTTGTTTTAATGACTAAACCTGCATCTGCAATAAGATTATTAGAAATCTTCATGTTGGTATTGGCTGATGTGGGACACAGGAGTCTAACACAAACAAAAACACAATAATAACACAACAAGAGGAACATACCGGTGCATCCTGTTGAGCAAAAGTATGAGACAGTTCAAGTAAAGGGCTTGTGTTAACATATTATCGTCCTCATACTCACAATGCTGGGCTTAGGTTAGGTCTCCCCTATTCAACCCCAAGTGGAAAAAAAAAAAAAATCAGACAAACTAACAGTAAAAGTGCTTTGGCAACAATTCAAGTGTTTCATTTTCACTACACATACAGGAGAGGAGAAAAAATTGGCAACAGTCCGGTGCTTCCATATCATATCTTCACAATAATGTCAGCACTAATAGATTTTACATCCAAAGTTCCCCCAGAAACAAAAGGAAACTGAAGACTTGACATCTTCCAGTGATGCTCTGCTCTGTGGAGTTCTGCATGCTGCAATGTTTGTGAATGTGTGCAAGCCACAATTTTTACATGATGATGGCAATTATTACAGGCACAATTGTTTCATACAATCATTACGTGTCTAATCCTGTGTTACATGAGCTGGATGATTATTTCAGACACCCATTTTCAATGTTTTGTTGTAGATTTCATTAGAAAAAGAGAATCTCTGCAGCCCTGCTGTGGGTACGTTTTGACTTAGCAGGATGAAAAGGGGGAGCCCAATAATTTGGAGGAAGGCTTTTGTTAGATTTGCCACAAAGACGTGCATTAAATTAAAAAGAGAAAATAAAACGACACATCACCCAGTTCACTGGAGTCACAACTGCAGTTCAAAGCTTTCGTTGTAGCTGCTTTGTGCAAATTTAACGTAGAAAACCTACAAGGCAAATATTAATGTCAATTTGGATTCTGTTAATTGCCAATAAGTTGTTCTTTATAATGCAGAAGTGCATTATTAAGCCATTATTACAGATAAAGCAAGAGCATAACACAAATTGTAAAAGAAGATGAATGCAATTATTTGTATGATAAGTATTCATCACCATCATCTGATCATATTTATATCATCATCTATAATTTAAAAAAGTCTGATTCAGATTCTTATTCTGTGTGGTCAGTACAGAGTTTCATCAACGAAAACCTCATTTGTTTGTTAAAACAAATCTACGAGCACAGGAACGTCTACATTTACAGCGTCTACTTTACATTATTTTATTTCATTTTATTTTTTGTGGGTCACCATAAAATTTCAGACAGATTACAGTGTTAATTTAAATTAGTTCATAATGACATGGTTAGAAAAAATAACAAATAGCCACGGCTAATAATGCTATATTGTTAAATTTGTGTGAGGAATGGGGGGAGTATCAGTATGTGATAAAATTCCTCCAACAGTTTTATTATATTAATCGCTGCTTACTGAACACTGAGGTCCATGTGAATCTGTTGGGATTTTATGGTAAATTTAAAAAAAAAAAAAAAAAAAAAAAAAAGGCATCACTTATAGAAACTAGTATCACTCAGTTACTTCAATTAAAAAATACTTTTAAGAAAATATAGTGAATATTCAGAGGTGACGGGTAAAACTGACCCAGAGTGTGTCTGAAAGGCCAGGACTGTATCTGGCATGTCTTACATTAACAGAAAACAAAAACTACTTTAATGATGGCAGGAAAAATTCTGAAGAAACAGAAAAAAAAAACCATATTCTACTCTTTGTTCTACTGCTTGGCTGCTCCCTAAAATGTTCTGACAGCCACGTATATGCGGCCTCTGTAATCTGAGGCCATCTCTTCTCAGACCAGCATGAAAGGAAACATACGGAGCACAACAGAGGCACATATTAATACTCAACGGTCCTTACAAAACGTTCTGTGACGGCAAAAACAAAAACTCTTCAGGGAGCCCAGAGGCTGTCCTTTGTTCTGCTCCAGGTTTTTCCCCCCCTCCCTCCCCCTAAACCCAGGAGGAGCCACAACTGGAACAAGGAAGCAATGGAAGATGTTGCCCCGCTGCTGCCGCGTCCTTCAACCAGCAGGGGCATAACAAGAAGTGAGAAGCAGATGTTAATCAGCATGTGTGGGCAACAGGAATGCCCAGACCTCGTGTGAGCCTTTCAGTGGGGAGAAATCTTATTCTAAGAGGTCCTAAAGAGACACAAACACAACATAATAAAGCTTAAACATTTACAAAAATGTCTAGTGACAAAGAGAAGTCGACAGTCTTACACACCTGATCAGAATCTTCATTAAACTGCGCTTTTCCTGTCTCCATGTAGTGGGTGTCAACATCATCTACTCCTTCGATCTTGTTGGCCTCCACGTGTTCCCTCATCACAGAGTATCGGTGCACGAGGAACCTGATGAAAACACAAGTGACCATTAGTGAGAAAAAGATGAGAAAGGTCCACAATGTTTAGAGGTGAAGGTGGTGAGAGGAGAAAGAAGTTCACTGACCGTCCGCCGCAAACGTATTTCTTTATCAGCCAGACCCCTGCCACCGCACTCGCTAGCAGGATCGCTATGACAACTATCACGATGATGGCAGTGTTTAGTGAGCTGTTCTCTGTCTGTGGTTTACAGATGTGGAGAGAAAAATGTACAAATATAAAAAAAACAACAACTTTTTTTCAGATCTTGTTGTCCCCAAACAATGACGTAACACTTAGGAAAATGGAAATATGTTGGGGTGAAAGTGTATGAAGTGCTGCTTTCTGTTTGCTCCCTGCTGGTGTGTATATGTACAGATGCACGCAGCACTCATATCAACACAATAAGAGACCTAATCTGCTGATTTTTCCAGAACATCTTCAGATTTCATGTGCAAAAACAGCTTGAGCACGAGGAGAACTGACCAGAGAAATGGCATGAAGGGCGCTACTGTTGCACATCTTCCTCAAGTCTGTTTCTTTCCTGGATGGCTGAAATCCTCCTTCACATTGGTTTCCTGGGATCTTCCGGTAACTTCAATGTGAGGACAGAAAAACAGACAAAACGTCACTAAATATATAGATTTAAGACACAAGAAATGCACAAATGGAAACATGTGGACCTGTCAGGAAAAACTATTACCATGTACATATATGTGTTGACAAGCTGCAGGATATCAGTTTAAAAAAAAAAAGGTTAAACAGCCTTTTTTCTGCTTTTTACTCAGTAAAAGACTTACAGTGTTTCCATCAGAAGAGGATGCAAAGTAAACGTGTAACATTACGGCCTAAAACTCCCTACAAGTCTGGTATTATGTGTATAAGGGTCCTGAAATCATTAGGTAAGTTCATCTTAGAACATTATATATACTTTACATCTCATGGTACACAAGGCAAAATCATTCTGGTTGGCAATGCGTCGAGCACAAACATCCTCACCCACTGGTCTGCAGCTGTTCAACGGTCCCATTTAAGCAAAACTCCAAAGCATGGCCCTTCATCTCCTCCTGGATCACACACTCTGAGCTGTTCTCTGGCCGGTAATACCCAAAGTCGCTGTGAGACAGAGTGAGGTCAGCTGCATACAAATGCACTCTAAAGGAAAAACAATGTCTGGGCACGTCTGGATAGAACTGAATTATTTTAAAGTTAAAGAAAATAAAAACAGTAAGTAAAATCTCTTAAAATATTAGTGGGTTGTTGCTTTGAATTAAAGTGTTTTTAGGAGTTTGGTAATAACAAAACCGTTTAAGTGTCACTATATAACTTTATGACATTATGATTTTCATTTCTGACGCTGTGACATTTATTATGTTCCTTCCTGGACCTGTCATTGCCCAGCAGCATCCCAACGATGACAGAGAGGAAGATACACAGCAGCACATAAGACTTTAGACTTTTGCTGGCTGGAGAGAGCTCACAGTACAGACAGGATGCAAGATGGATGCAGAGTTTGCCGTCGATAGGAGACGACTCGCTGAGAAAGTTCAGCAGCGTTGCTTTAAAATGCTGATTAACTCACACCTAATAAAAATTTGCTAACATATCTTGGTCACTTGTCAGGAACATGACTGTGGTATTGGGGAAACTCCACATTGTGTAAAATATCATTTAAAAAAAAAATTCATGAAACTGTAGCTTCAGGGGGAAAAAAGCACGCATTAAAGGAAGGGTAGGAGATGTTTCCCTTTCTTTTTTTCTTTTTTTTTTTTTTACAATTTTGCTAAACACACCATGATTGCAGCCAGTTAATAAAATCCTCTTAACAGAAAAATGAAAATGTTCAGTCACATGTGTAACAGAAGGACTAAAAAACCACCATCCAATCATTGTAACCAGTCTGTTCTAAACTATTAAATGGCGATATGTTTGTCAAACTCAACTGCCATTTGTCCCTCCCCCCTCCAGCCCCTGGGAACAAGCGTAATATGTTTCTGTGCTTTGGAGGCATGGCTTCAGAAGTAAGACTGAAGAATAGGGTTTGGACTTTTGATTTGTGTATTTTGAAAATGGAGCTTTCTCGAACCGTTTTCCCAGGACATTACCAGTGATAATCAGCCGCTGTACACGGACACGGTGACAGCTTCTTGGTGACGGCAAAGTCCCTCCCATTCCAGCAGACCGAATCTTTCTTCAGACGCAAGAAGTTCTCCTTATAGCCCAGCACGCAGCCGTCATTAGATCCGCTGGGGTCTGAAGAGTGAGCCAGCCACTCCTCATAATCCCTGTCTCCGCCTGCACCAGAATGCATTCCCTGAGTGAAAGCCGTCTTGTACGAACACTGACTGAGCCAACAACAACCACGTTCTCCCACATACTCACAGACTCTGGTGAGGAGCTTCCTGAAGTCTACAGTGATCACCACCCATTTACTGAAATCGTTCCTGTAGCCCCACAGGCTGACATTCATGGAGTGAGAGCCAGGCTCACTGTCCATGCCACTGAAGTGAAACGGGTCATTGGTGAAGTTATACGTGTGCCAGCACTGCCCTTCATCTGTGGAGAACCTGACGGGAGTCGAGACACTGTATCGGAAGAAGCCCATCTTTCAAAATAAAATACATTTTCCAGTAAACATTCTCACTTTATCTGGTTGATGGGTAAGTTGGCATGCTCCACAGCAACCAGCAGGCCTCCAGAGTCAAGGATGGCATAGTGATGGGGGCCCTTGAGGGCCAGCGACCACGAGTAGCCTCCATCATCAGATATGTACACGTCAGGGGAGAGAACAGACTCTGCATCTCCAACGCTGCCTGGAGAAATGAAATGAAAAATACTTTGAATTTCCCTTTGGGGATTAATAATCTATATAATTAATTATAATTATATAATAATTTAATAATAATTATATAATATATGATATATAATAAATAATATATATAAAGGGAGAGCATATTTACAATATTCAGAAAATATCATCAAATGTTTAATAAACTATTTGTGCTAGAAGACGTTCGCTGCGTTTTACCGTGAGCCAGGATGAGACCCACTGCGTTGGACTGTGAGAGAGGTAACATGGGGATGTTCATTCTCATGGTGGTGCCGTAGGAAGCATGGATGTGAAGTCTGCACTGTAAAGACCACAGTGGTAGCGGAGAAGCTCTTACTTATAAATGTTATGGTTTTACAGTTAAAAAAGAAAAAAAAAAAAAGAAGCTGAATAAAGGAAAATTTCAAACACATGCACAGAGAATTAACATTAGCATCTGAGTCTTACTCCATTGGGTCTGTTGGTGTGGGTGTCTGTGTCACAGCGGCTGTTCCGCGGTCTACGAAGTGCCTGCCAGCTGGCTCCTTGGTCGTATGTGATCACTGTCTCCACTGCACCGTCTGAGAACAGCAGAAACATCATCATTAAAAGAAAATGATGGTCAGTTCAGATAAAAACTTTCACCAAAAATATTTAAGTCAATTCTAACTATCCAAAGCCTTTAATGATAAAAAAAACTATTTCAGTTTTTTTTTTTATCATGCCAGGAGCTCCGTATGACTAATACAGGATATGTTGAAAGTTTTATGTACTCCTGGAAGAGGAAGTGGTTAGATTATTTACTCCCTGTTTTTACAAGTACTTTAGCTGGTCACAAAGGAAAATTGATCATTGATCAAAGTATAATAAACTACTTGAACTACTTTAAAAGTAGTTAAAAACAGTTTAAGTAATAAGCTACTTAAACTGTAAAGCTGCATACTGCTACATACTCCATTAGTAGGGAGAACTTTTTTCTTATTATTGAGGCACCATTTGTTCTCCTGGATGTAAATGATGACAGTTCTTGACACATCAGGCTGGCAGAACTTTTTTCTTGTGAGGCTCCAAGAAGTATCGAGTGATTGGTCGGACATTTGAGGTGGGCGTGGTTAACACAGAAAAGCACAAAGCGGACAGTTGCCACGTCTGCATTTTTGCTGATGCAGGTAAAAACCTTTTTGTAAAAATGGTGATGAAGGTGGTGAGAAAGTATGAACATTTTTACATGTGACATTTAAACACATGAACCCAGCTGCTTACACAACACACCCAGCTATGGACGAAGTTTCTCGTCAAATATGAAATAACCGGGTTCATTGCACATAAAAGCAGACATCCCTCCCTGCTGCAGACAAAGCTTCGTATGAATGAATCAGATGAAAAAGAACATAGTTTTTTTGTAGCCTAGAGAGTCTCGAGAACAAAGTTATAGCTGAACTCATCTATTCCCTTATGATGTAAAACTCCTGGTTTCTTTTGCCGATTGCTTCATTTAGTAATAAGCAAGCTGGGGTTCTCAGGGTTTCTCAATCTTGTCCTACAAGAACTGCAATCCAGCAGGGTTTCAATGCACTCCTGCTTTAAAACATCTAAATCAAAGGAAATTGATCTAATAATGATCCATGTACACAATGACTCATTTGAATCAGGGATGTTGGAGCAGGGATACGTGGAAAACCTGCTGCACTGCCACTCTCGTAGGACTGGACTTCCTGGTTTATATTTATGCTTGCTGAATCACTTTCATGTCACAGTGTTTCAATTTTTGCATTATTGATAGTTTCTTGGGTTGCATTATAAAAACACTAACTTTCCTCTCCTCTCCTTGTGCTATTCACCTCCTCGCCTCATCGTCCGTGGACTCAGACGAAGGAGGGAATAAACGCTCTGAGTTTAGCTCCCTAACAAAAGTGCACTGGTTTTAACAGTGAAAAGTTTGTTTGCCTACCTTCTGTGAGTATACTTGTCATGTAGACGCCTCTGAGTGAAGCAATGGTGGTGAAGTCTGTGTCGCTTCCTGTGATTGAGTAAAGATGTCGCTCCAGAGACTTGGAGAACACGGTACCTCTGTCATCTGACACATAGATGCTTCCAACTCCAGAGTCTATTTCCCACAGTACACACATGGCAAAGGCATTTGGATTAGACATTTACAGATTAATGGATCTCTGCAGAAAAACACACCACAACTTTAATGTAGTGTTTCTATGTTTTGATTTTTAAAAGATGGTCACTCAGTCATACTATTGTTCCAATTTCCCACCTCAGCCTTCACTAACAGTCACCACAACTGACCTCCAGGATCGTCCACGTGCATGAAGATCATGTCCTGATTGGCTGCGAGGATGGAGTAAAACTGCTGATGGTTGACTGTAGGAAGCTGCGCCATGTTCCAGTTCTCACCTCCGTCCACTGAGACATGGATCATACGCTCTGAACCCTGACACAAGCAGCACACTGGTTTGAATATGTGGTAATCTACCTGCACTTTTTCATCCAGCTTCACAGGTGAATTTACAGTAAACAACTTTTATTAACTGCAGCCTGAACTACAGAGTGGGATTTTAAGCCTAAACACCATTACTTCATTGTTTTAACAGTAAATTTTCAGGTTAAGCAGAGATTTTGACAACCTACAAACTGTGAAATTTCACGGTCACACTAACAGCTTGGTGGTTCACCAGTGCTCAAGTTCCTTTAACCAGCATTAAATCTAGCGGCTGTCTAGTGGGCTAATCCAGTGGTTGCAAAGTCCAGTCTGTTAGTGAGGAAATGTGTGGGAAAATGACTCAGATTCTTACTCCACATGTGGGCTTGGTTTTAAGGGTTAGGGGTTAGTCTTAATAAATGCAGCATGATGTCAGTTTGTGATTCATGGTCCTATTTAAAGCAGGCGGTGGAGTAGCTATGCTTAGGATGGGTAGGCATTGTGATTGACAAGCAGCTATCCACAGGGAGTGTGAAGCTTTTTGTGACTCTCATGGTTCTGGGAATACACAAAGATGGTAACAGCCAAACAGCCAAACTTCAGACACGAAAAAGTGACATGTGAGGCACAAAATGGGAATTTTCAAAGTGATAATTAACTCTGACTGGTTTTATAGAGTGCAGATGCTTTGCTTAACATGTTTTTCATCTCATCTTGGTATTTTTTTTTAGCTTAGGTAGTCCACATTTTATATGTGCTTTTATTATGGTTGTAAGTAGTTGTAATACTTGTGCTTTGTGATGCTGCCGTCACAGCCAGAGATTTTTCATTTCAACCGATACCAATATTTTTGGAGCAATTCATATTTTGTCATTTTGAGTTAGAGAAGATGTAGCTGAAGAGTTTGATATATAATATGTGCATGTTGTGTAAAAGGTGTGTCATTAAAAAATTAAAAACCAATACAAATGATATCAGATATTGATTTTTAATGTTGATATCAATCGATGAAGTCAGTATTTTGATAATATCAGACATCTAGACTTTTTTCATATTAAATTAAAAGTAAATTATTAATGTAGAAAATGGGCAACATGTATCTATTTCATACAAGTTCTGAGTGTGTGTCAGTCTGTGGTATGTGCAAAGTAAACTTGACTAACTTAGATGTTTTATGTAAAGTCTTTGCATTGTAATACTAGTTTTGGTCAGTTACAAAAACCACATCTGTTTCTGTACTTTGCAATGTGCCAAATATTATTTATTTAAAGTAATTTAGAGTAAATTCTACTTTAGTAACATTTCATCACGCAGATATTTGTAACAAGATTGTGCTTGTGGCTGCGCTGCCATTTAGATGAAACCAAAGTTGTAAAAATGACTGGACATGTTGTTTTATGAGCTTGTTTTGTTTTCAAAGGATAGAAAAAGGCTACTTAGTGGTTAAAAAAGTCTCCATCAGACTGTAGTTACTCGTCCCGTCATGCTAAATTAGTCTGTTCACAATGTGTGAGCTGCTATTACATTGCCTTGTGAAAGCATCCACACACTTTATTTTGTTGCCTTCAAGTCTGTAAATAAATACTTTTAAATATGAAACACAAAGGAAATAAAAAAGGAAAAAAAAGTGCATTAAAAATCACTTTTTAAAAATTTTTTTAAATCTTATAACTCTGGCTGATCTAGCCGGTGGGCTCTTTGCCCATCCTTAAAGACAGAACTGCTCCACTCTGCAGCTCCGTCAAGCCAAATGGGTTTCTCTGGTGTCCAAGCATCTATAAGTCATTCCACAGATTCTCAGCCAGATTAATGTCTGGAGCTTTCCCTGGGCCATTCCAAGACACTTAAATGCGTCCTCTGAAACCGAACACATGTTGTTTTAGCAGCGTGTTTTGGGTCTAAATTGTGAACCTCAGCTTCAGTCTCAGTACTCTGGAAGATTGCAGCAAGTTTTCTTCAAGGTGATGGTCGTATTCAGCCATTATTTATTAAATTTACCAGTTCCTGGTAATGAAAACCATCCTCACAGAATGACGTTGCCGTGGTGGGGGCGATCCTCAGAATCATGACGATGAGACGTGAGAGGGTTGCACCAGAAAACAGTCATTTCTTTCCAAGTTTTACCGGTTTAAAGCAGTGGTGTTTATGGGGCACTTTTCCAAGAAGCCCATCAATATGAAGGGTACGGCTTCATGCTCTTATAATTAGACACTCTAATCTGCGTTGTGGAACTTTGTGACATATCATCTTTACTACTCACCTCTCTGATAACATCCTTTTTGTTTGTATTTTCTGCCCTTTCGTGGAAGATTTGTTATATTTCTTATATTATAAGCCTATCGATATTATTAGCTGATATCAGAATTAAGATGCAATATTGGAAATGATCAGTATTGGTTTTTACATTTTTAATGACAAACTTTCCACAATATGCATATATTACTTATTAAACTCCTCAGTTTGGTCTCCTCTAACTCAAAATGACATCATATATGAGATGCCATCTATAGTTTTCTGGACATTTCTGTTTGTATCGGTTGATATCAGAACTGGAAATTATGAGTTGGACAAAATCGGTACATCAGACATAAAAAACTAAAACTTTTCCCCTGACCAGTTTGATGGTACCCCTTGTTTTTATATATAGAAGCTGTTATTGTTGGAGTTTGAGGGAAGTGACTCATTAAGTTTTAAGTTTCCAAAATACACAAAAGATGATTGACAAGATAATTCTAAAGTTTGTAAAAATAAGGGTTATGAAAAAGCTTCCCACACTCAATGTAAAGCAACAAATTCAGTAAAAAGTCATGTGGAGTAGACACACACACACACACACACACACACACACACACAACACACACATACCGTTCCTGTCATGATGGAAGCAAAGACATATTTTCCTCCCAGTACAAAGGAGTAGACCCTGGTTGCAATGGTCTGGAAACTTCTGCCGTAGTCGACTGTTTTCTTTAATTCTAACATTCCTTTGACATCTGACAGGAAACAGAAAACACCACAGCTTAATCTGAAATTCCTGGTAAAACACAGGTGATTTTTATCACGTTGACTTACTGCAGGACCCGTTGTTGCTGGTCGTGAAGAAGATGCTGTTCTTCGGACCCCTGGACAACAAAGATGTGAAATGAAGACATGAGAACGAGAAAAAAATTCAAACATTCTCACATTTTTCAGCATTTCAAAGCTTTCTGAGTTTAAATCTAATTTGTAGAAACCACAGATTAAAGTAATGGTTTCATCACAGACCTTTCTGAGCCAGGTGCACATTGACCCTGGGCTGCACACACACACACACGCACACGCACACGCATGCAGATTCTGTGGGCTGAACAAGAACGCTGTTGCTGACTTGTGATTCAGTCCGACAGTAACCTCAGCCGGGGAGCTCTGAAGGCAGTTTAAGCTGAGGCCTAAATGATTGCAGTGGTCACACAGAGCTACAACACTGCAACCACAACCTGACACCACAACCTCGCGTGAACTCAGAGCTCAAATGAAAGCAGAGTCGGGAGAGGGATCCGAACTGCGGTGAGGAAAACAGCTGGAAAAACAACAATGTGCAAACAAGACACACATTCCTCGGTTAGCAGAAGAAGAGAGGAGAATGTAAACTGTGTGGAAATGTGGAATTAAAGCCGGCTTACAGCGTTTCATGCTGAACTTTAATGCACTTTGTGCTGAAGACAAACAGCTGTAGCAGAGATGCCACCTGGGCAGAGCACACACTGTGTAGGGCCTCATTACGTGACAACTGTGTGCACCGCAGTGTCACTGATCCAAGACGTAGCGATGCCCCAAAGCCACCACATGTGATACAAACATGCATCGAATAAAATCCACTGAGAGAGCTTAGGGTTAGAGGAGAGAAAGGAGGTCTGAGGTCTGTCATCTGCACCACTGCATGCATCGCTACAGTGACTGAAAGTCAACATGAGACTTCTCACTGCAGAGCATCACTGCTCCGACTAAATGTTTTGGATTGTAACCGTACACAAAACAACAATACTGGAGATATTAATAACTTTATCATACTATCATTAATAGTATCATTATTACTGTTAATACATTTTTATCCTCTCGATCCTTGTATTTTTATTCTTTAATTCTAAAGTGCATCTACTACTAAGTCTGAAGTGTATAAACTAAGCCGGGATGACACCAGAAGTAGACGCCATTGCTGAGATGGCGTTTCTGTTCATGTCAGAGCAGAACGTCTGGAAGGAGGAAGTGTTTGACAAGGTTTGATAGTGGTGTGTTTGCGTCGTGTCGGACGACCGGAGCAGAAGAGAAACAACATGTAAAATCTGGCACTGAACTGTACGTATCCATGGTGCTTTAAACGTGACACAACGGATAACGTTTGTTCTGCTAGTTAACGTTAATGGACTAAGAGACAAGAGGCTGCGGTGTCGCTGAGTTAATGTCAAATTTGAGGGATATTGTAAAATGAAAGTTATTTGCTCTTATCAGGGCAACACTGTGACCTGAAAGTAAAAATCCTTTAGTCAGTAAGTCTAACAGACCAGGTACACAAACACACACACAAACACACTAAATGGAAAAATTTACATCCATAGCAAAAGTTTGAAACTTTTTTTTTTGACAAACTTTTCTCATAAGATTTACGTTTTATTTTCCAATGTGGATTGTCAGTCCTCAAAAGCAGTTTCTAACAGATGAATCATAGCTTACATAGCTAATAACACGTCTTACTAATATGAACGACAGAAAAACTTTGAGGTGTCCAGATAAGATATCCTCATCCATGGACCACCGTCTGACGTTGTCAGTCCAGACCTGCAGGATGCTGCTGTCCATGTCAGCAGATACGAGGTTAGCAGGAGTCGCTACCTCAGATGCGTACTGTAGGAGCCATATTATAAGTCATAAATGTCTGCGAATATGCTGATGTGCGCATGCTTGTCACTTTGGGTGTGAATGCACACGTTAGAAATAGTTGCACTCACCTGAGCGCATCGCTTGGCTGTAAGGATGCAGAAGTTGGGTGAGCTCAGGAGTGAACTTTTTGCTGACCACAATTAGATGCTTTTGTATAGTGGCCTACTCTGCGTATTGTTTGTTCGTTGTAATTTATTTAAAGTAACGATGAAAATAATCAAACGCAAGAAGGAGAACATACATCTTAGTGCGCGTCATCAATATCTCCCGTGTTTAGCCTGCAGCAGCTGAAGAAGATAATGGCGTTGGACAGATAGCCGCAACACGTACCTAAGATGTACGCACAGCGAGATGTCGGGACACAAAACGCCCACCAGCTTTGTCTGTACTAATTCTGCTTAAATGATGCAGTTATTTAGTCATTTAGATAAGCAGGGGTAAAAAAAAAAGAAGTAATGGCAAAGTAATAATTAAAGGCCCAAGATGACCCGATCATTTACTAATAGGTACTGGTTTACATGGATTTGCAGTAGTCCCACTTGAAAGAGCCATACGAGGCTACTTTCATAGCATGTTTAGGTTATATTCCTGCTTTTGATGATCTGTTGAAGAATCTTATGTTTAAATGCATCTGAACACTAAAAAAACACAAGCAATGAAAACGGGATCTACCATTTATGTCCAAATACCAGATACCAGAATGTTTCTTGTTCACATCATACGTGATCAGCGCGCCATCAGATCATCTGGGGTACTTTAATGATTGTTCTAATAGGTTAAAATCTCACCCTCTTCATCTGAAGAGCCTTTAAATATGATTCAATTGGAGGGAAATGCTTACCATCTAACCAAACACACATTGTCATGGACCTTTCTCCAGGTGGCGCCAAAGTCCTCAGACAGCCAAAGCTCCAACTGAAAAGAAAAGTCTTGTTTAATAAAAAAAAAAAAAGAATTCAGATCAGGAAACACTGAGTATCTGCTGAGGCCTGACTGAGTACTTGCACTAGTTCAACATTTATTTAAGCGAAGCAGGTAAGTCCCCTTCAAACTCCTAAAACTAAACATTCCTGGCAGACTGAAGGCTGCTACCATGAGACTGAGCGTCACGAGTGTGTTGGAGTCTCCAGGGTTGTACAACATCTGAATTAGGGGCTCAAACGGCAGGTCGGTCGGCATAAAGGTCAAGCCGAAGTCCTGCGATCGAAACAGTCGAAATCCACCGACATCTGAGACGTCACCTGTCAGGATCACCTGAAATAAAAACCCAGTTGGCGAATTGTCAGTAAAGAAAGGAGTCTGCAGACATGAAAATCAGCCCAGCTTCACAAATATGAATGTAACATTTTCATATTAAATCTGAGCAAGACAAATATATTTTGGGTGTGTGGTGAAGAAATAAATAAAAAAAAATCCCATTTTAAATGTGAATCTTCTACTAATGTTTTGTGTTCAAACAATTTAGAGATTTTTTTAAGCAAAAATAGAAATACTGACTGCTGCAGCGAGCTGCGTGGAAACCTGCAGCTGATCACTGAAAGGCTCACCTTCCCCGAGTGGTCCGGACTGATGGCGATGCCGAACTCCGTCTGGATGAAAGTGTGGTTGATTAGATGAGTCACATCTTTGAACGTCTTCCCATAGTCTTCACTGACACACAGAGAAGCTTGTGGTTAGAGCCCCGCCGTACCGTTAACATCAAACCCTCACTAATCCCGCAGGCGTTCCTCACCTCCTGTAGAGGTTAGACTGGCCGAAGCGCATCATGAACAGCGGCACCTGAAACGTCGTCAGCACCAGCAGCACCTGCGAAGAACAGCGCTTGAAGTTTTCCCTTTACTCGCCTTCTTTTGCATTTGTACACATGAAGAAACTCACCCCTGATCCATCTCCCACCCAGGCCAGCGACAGAGAGCCCATCGTTCGCACTTTGAACGTGAACTGAAACAGCAGACGATCAGAAATTAAATCTTTCAGAACATTTAAAAGATAAATCAATAAGAAATTACAGAAAAATTCTTCTTTATTATCACAAATATAAACTCCCACTGGTTCATTTTAAACTTGGGAGTTGATCTGACACTATTTCAGCTCAAATACACACAAATAAACACATTTTAGAGAAGAGTTAAGTCAGTAAAACACAAAAGAATTTGTCTGAGTTGTTTCCTACACACTGGACATGCCTGCCGAGAGGACAGACTGTCCATCGTGTCCACAGTAACGCAGCCATTTAGATGGACAATGCATGTGTGACCTACTTTCTCAACACACACCTAGTGTAAAATAACGCTGGATGCATACATTTATTATAAAAAACAGACACTAAATACAAACAGGAAGTGCTTCCAGTACAAACAAGATTCCCATCCAAACACGTCTGGTCTTCAGAGCAACATATTCACGTTGTTGGAACCTAAAAGAAGGTTTCTCCCCTCATAGGCCGAGATGTTTACAAGGCGAACGCAGCTCTGCGGAGTCTGAGTACAGCTCTATTAAAGCTACAGAAGATGGCCGCTGGAAACTCCTTGTAAACAAGTCCAGTGGAAACCGGCCTTCTTTCCACTGTCCAACTCTGTGAACACAACTTTCCATCTCCCCTGTATTAATCACCTCACCACGCGCTCCCTGTACCCATCTGGTATTTTTACAATTCTGATCATTAAGATCATTCATAACTTTGTTTTTTTCACTTCCTCTGCAGCCATCTGTCAGATTTCTCATTCAATTTTTGCAACGTGTGACGCATCCTCTGCTCTAGCAAATGCCTTACACCATTAAATCTCAGGGATGTTGTCTGTAATCCGTCCATGGAAACAAGCTTGTAGCTCTTAACCTCTTCAACCCTCAGCTGTTCTATTAAACCTGCACCAGAAAAAAAGTCAAGACAGGAAAATCTCTGCAAACATTGAAGCCAAACTAAACAAATTTGGTGTCCAAGGATAAAAGATACGTGAAAGTGTTTAATTAGCATAAAGCAAATATCTACAGAACTTAATTATAAAGTTAGAGTAAGACTGGAAAAGAAAGAAACTGAAAGAAACTTCCACTTGAAGAAAGTTAAGTAAGTCAGAGAGGACATAACAGCCTCTGTAAGTCAGTCATACTGGTTTAGTTATGCAATCCCTCCTGCTGCAACAGAAATAAGCACTGGTTTTTTTTTTTCATCAAGAAAAAAAAAAAGAAATAAGCACTGTTAAAGCTACATCTTGTTTAGTCGCAGCAGCACCAACCGATCTCCCCTGCCTTAAAGGAATACGGTCAGACCCAGAACGGATGTCTCCACTAACGGGACAAGCTGAGGAAAATCTGAACATTCGATCACTAAGGGCATCTTTCTGGCAAGGTTTAGGACCATTTTTCTCAGCAATTAACTTCAATTTGGATCCCTGAATTCTCTCTTTATAGTTTTAAGTTATGAAGCACTTTTTCCAAACATCATTTTAGAGGATCCATATTGTAGACGCCGTACATCACACCCAATTAAACACTTAATGTGGATCCAATTACAATCTGTTCATGTCAGCACTCTGCTACCTCTGCTAAAAACATGTCTTTGCCACAGTCTTCTGCCATCGCAGCATGTACATGGTAATACGTGTAAAGAAAAGCCCACAGAGACACACACACACACACACACACACACACACACACACACACACACACACACACACACACACACACACAAAGTCAGACATTAATACTGCAAGAGAGTAAGAACAGTTGTGTTGCGTTTAACTCTTTTTTTTTTTTCCTACTTCCGATCATTTGAAAACATGGCTGGACAAGTGTTCAACATCGCATATATAGATACAGCAGGCAGGCCCAAAATCTTGTTTTATCTAAGTGGGAGAGAATTAGGATGTACTTGTGTGTGCATCAAATGAAAGCTCATTTCTTGGTTATGTATCAGCGAGCAAATAAAACTAGGAGATAAGACTCAGTCGAACACAGTCACACAGTCCAGACATGACCTCATGCTGTGTCACATGTTGAGTTTAGGGCCTCGGTGAAAAGTCTCCTCCGACCTCCTGCTGCAGCTCAGTTACTGTCACAAGCATTGCGTGTGTGTGTGTGTGTGTGTGTGTGTGTGTGTGTGTGGCAACACATCTGAGAAGTTATAGTGAACAGCAACGCCAGATCAGCTAGCGCAGCACTTTTAGCCACACATATGTCCCTGAAGACTCACAAACAGTCAGTATGTGGAAGCACATCCACTGACTGTGGATGACGTCCTCTCAGAGAGGTCAGATGCCAACACAATGAGCTCCTTATTCCCTCTGCTCTGGGTTTTAACTTCCTGCTCGTGTTTACACACACACAAAACTTCAGATGAGAGGAGGTCAAACACTCTGATCAAACACTCAAAGCTACGTACACGAAGCCCCGATTAGTGGACGGATTCATACACTGGCTTGCAGTAATGCACACAGGATTCTTATTCAAAACAACCAGGAAAGACATACGACGAGGGCTGCAGGAAGATCTGGAGGTTTAACGGGCTGTTCCATGTGGAGAAATACCGGCATTGCAGTAGTTGGGATTTTTAGTTTTTGGTTAAATATTTTGACACCTGAAAATGATGCACAGACTTTGATTTGCCAAAAATTTGCATTTAGACAAAACAAAAAGCAACCATCGGCCTCCATTAAACATAATGTTTTATACCATCAGCTCAGCAACAGCTCAAGCAGATTTATTTAGATTTTATTCCCCCAATATTACTAACCTTTTGCAGATACAAGCACTAATAAAAGTTGCCAAATAAGTAACAAATTACATTTACTCAAATTACTGCAACTGAGACGTTTTTGTGAGTAAATTGTCCTTTTAAAGTAATTTTTTAAATAAGTAATTTTACTTTTTTTTATTTTACTTTTACTCAAGTACTTTTAGACCAAAGTATTTTACTTCACTGCATTTAAAACTTCCCATTACAGAGTCATGGATTAAATGCGGGGAAACATCAGCCTGAACAGGCGTTATGCCGAACATCACAGATTGTCCATCTCCACTGCTGTCCTGCTCCTGTCACGTTTGATGCCCACTGAAAGGAAAATGCGTGTGCGTGTGTGTGCGTGCGTGGGCGTGCATTGTTGAAATTTTCACTGATGAACTGTTTAAAGTTTATCAAAAACATGTTGGATTGTATTTATGACTCATCCTTTGTTTACATCAGATAATTTAAAGTAAATGACCTTTTAAAGTCAGTACTATTTACTTTTACTCAAATAGATTTTAGAACGGTACTTTTATTTTTACTTGAATAGAATTTAAGCAAAGTAAAGATATTTTTACTTAACTCCAAATTTTGTGTACTTTCCCCCCTCCTGAGAAATAGTGTAATCACACTGTCCAGTATCGTCCGTTCCAATCATATGCAGCAACATACACGTCTCAGCTGAGCAGATGGCGCTGCTGCAGGATCCAGCAGTGTCTGCACTGTAAGTTGCTGCTGGTTTTTATTGATTTTACTGGAACTTTAGGTGTCAAAAAGCCAGATATGGTCTGTGAATCCAAAGCCGAGGAGCACGTTCTCGCAGACATCTTTCACAGGAACTAAATTGGCTTTATTAACATTTAAAAGACTTCAAATATTTTTGTTTTTTCATAATAATTTAAAGAATTAATTCGCTGGTAGTCCGTCATGATTGTTTACACCCCAATTTAAACAAAGACATTAAAAATCAGAGGGATGGGGAGGACAAATGCGGCACAGACTGATGTGTGTAAAATCTGCCTTGACAGAAAAAAAAACCTTCAGTGTTTGTCATCAGCTGTTCAAGGCGAACACATTAAGCAAGAGGGGATGAATGTTTGTGTTAAATTCAAAGCCAAACTGATCATTTGTGATGCAAAAGTGATTCAGAAATGTTGGTTTGAACTTCATTAGGTTGTTTAGGGAGGCTTAAAACCGTTAGAATGACAGGCATCAGGTTAGGAAATGTGAGGGAAGGGAAAGGCAATTCACTCCAGGTCTCAGAAAGCTGTCAGGTTTACTGCACGCCTCAAGGAGTGCTTTAGTTTAACTTCTGAGAAACCAGCACATGCTCTCTTTCATGAGCAGGGTACAGAGAAATGAAACGTTATAAAGTATTATAATGCTTATAGTAATAAATGTGTGAAGTTATTTGATTATGAAGGAGGAAAACTTCTTTGAATTTTTCCACTACTTGGAAATGTTGTGAAGACTTGCTTTACTTTCCTACTACAACCAAACGCAGCACCACGTGGCGATGAATGCATATATTTACAACTGTCCGCAAGCGATCAAACCTGAATATTTTATATCATCACTGACCCAGAATGCATTGAGCACTGTAAAAAATATTGGATATGCATTAAGGATTTTGCAATTTCATTTGTTTTTGACCAAACTTTGTAGGAAAGAGTAATTACAAAGCTTTAAGGTCCAAATACTACCTATAATCTACTGCTGAACATTTCTCTATGACCTTGCCTGTAAATGTTTGGAAGTTGAGAAAAAAATTCATGTGGCTTTGCAGCTATTTAAACAGTATAATAAAAAAAAAAAACATACATCCAATAATTCACCTAATGCATTCTTTCAGTGTTTCTTTTTGTGAGGCTATTGTATTAATATAATAAGCTGTGACTTAAAATATGACTTTAACATCAAGGTTGGTAATTATCCTTATGGAGCCCAACCTGACATGTCTGATCCAGACAGTTTGAGACATTTGGCACCATTTTATGCTTAAAATCTTGTTGAACTTCATCTGATACTTCTCTTCTACCAGGAAAATGCCAGGAAGTAGAAAATATTAGAATAATTTTAACAAATCAAATGTTAAATATCACCCTAAAAAACAGTTAATTTGTGTTGTTCTTATATTTTGTTTAAAGGCAAAATAAAGACCTCTTTTTTTTATTTAAAAAGGGGAACTTTTCTTTTTTATTACTTTTCATGGGTTGGGCCTTAAAAGGTTAAAAATGATTAAATAAAGGAATAAATACATGTTGATGACTTTCTTGTCCTCATATTAACATAGTTCAATAAAAGTTAGCATAACTCTGAAAGTAATGGAGTACAATTATAGATCCTGCGGCTGCCAGGAGTTGTGGGACGGATTGATCTCTTTTCCTGTTACAACCTCGGAGCATTAAAGCTCTCTTCATTAAGAAATTCAACAGTTCCTACCAGTTTGCCACTTAAATACTTCATTTCATTCAGGAAGGAGCCTTCCTGAGCAAAGAAAGACTACTTGACTTGTAATTCAGCAAGAACCTCTTAGTTTTCTAGTTTGTCCCTTTTAGTGGATGTTTCCCCCTGTGCATCAACAAACACACACTTTCCATGTCCTTCTTGCTTCCACACACCAAGTGGAAGATCAAATCTGCTGCTTTTCTTGGTGCTCCAGCAGCTGGCCGGGACCCAGCTATCCTTCAGACTGAAAGCACAGCTTGTTTTTTTTGTTGTTTGTTGTTGTTGGTGTTTAGCCGAAGGTGACATAAGACAGGAAGGAGTCAGAGGAGGAAAAAATAAATAAAAAAAGAGAGACAACAAGTTGGTTTGTAAAACTGTCAGAGTCGACAAAATGATTCTCAAAGAAACGCGCCAAGAAGGGAAAAGAAGGAAAAGCTTGAGCTGGCTGAGAAAACACACACACACACACACACACACACACACTGTGCGGGCAATCAGGACTAAAACTGAACATCAACCCGCACAAGCAGGAGGATGTACACCTGTCTGATCTTTTATTCTACACAATCATCTAGAAAAAAATAGATGTAAAAGCTTCCTCTGTCTTGTCTGATCTCGCCCTGCAGGTCTGATAACCGCCAGCTCAGACTCTGGTCCGCAGTCAGATCAAGCTGAGCACAGGAACGTGGGGAATGTTTGTGAGGGTTACAAAAAGGCCCAGAGGAGCTGGGAGGAGTCTCTCAAGGCACGCTGAATCGTTTTCATGCACAAAAGCTAGCCCAGGTGTTTGAGCCACAGGAATGATGTAACGTCCCCTCCTAGCATCACACACACACACACACACACACACACATCAGGAAAACTGTCCCGTGGAGCTTTATATAGCTTCAGACTGCGTTGCTATTGCTGAACGCTTGGACATCAGCCTCGCTCCGGTAATGCACTCCAACATAACTTTAGGATAAGATTTCAGATTTTAAACGTGCATCAAAAAAAGGGGCAGAAAAGAGTTCGACATTCCAAACTTTTCCACTGAATCATCCTGATCCCAGCTGTAAGACCTCAGAAAATGGCTTTGGTTGCATTCTCCATTCACTCTGCATCATTAGTCCATCAGAGCATGACAGCTCAGGGTCAGCAGGCATAAAAGAAGTGACCTGGACTCATGGCCTACATTTCTCCAGATCAATTAACAAATAGTGAAGCAGATAGAGCTGGAAAAATGATTACCAAAGATTACATCGTACTCATTTTCTCAAGCAGAAAGCACCCATATCTCCCGTCTGACTGATTTCTGTTTGTCTTTTCTAACTTATCGTTCCCTAAGTTAACAGGATGATTTGCTGCCTTTGTTTTCCTTTTCTGATGAGAAAGTGTGAGTCCTCTCTGCGCTGTCCTTGACTCTGTACGCTGTATTTCTGATTTCACCAAGAGTATCTTTGCTGTGATGATACAGAGAAAGATATAATCCCATTGTCAAAGAAGTTCTCACATTTTGTCCTGTCGATGACAGGGTGAAATTCTCCTTATCCATTAGGCATAGATTAGCCCTCTGCGATGGTACCTTCCACAAGGAGTAAAAGTGATAAAAGTGCAACATAATAATCTTCATCTGATGCTCCAGATCTCTTTATGTTACAGACTTTCATGATACTTTGAAAGAATAAATATTATATTTTGAGGTTTTGTAGTGGCGTTCTCACAAACGCCTTATTTTTAATCACCATTTCATTTATTACAATTGAAAAAAATCAGCCTAATTAGCCTTTTATTAATTAATTACATAAAACAACATCAATAGCAGCCTTAAGGTTTTGGAAAAGAAATGTCAAGATGTCATTCTACTCCCATCATTTTCTCTTCGATACTAATACCAACAACAAGGACGTTGCAGAGAAAATATTTGTTGACTAGGTTCTTTTTATTTTTATAATTATCAAAGGTAAATTATTTTTATAACAATCAACGGATTTATGAGACATCTGGTAATTGTCTATATTCACTCAATTACCTTTCAACAGTTATGTTTCTCTAAAATTTGAGCAAATTTAAATATGTAAGTAAGCTCAAGGTCCAAGTTGACGCTCAGCTGTAAATGAAGCCACCGGGCCTGGACTGGCTCTCTGGACAAGCGGGACCTTGAGAGGGCTTACTGGCCTCACGATGATCTGAGGTGAGACGGCTGGTGATGAGCAGCAGATTTTATATCTGAACATCACATGATGATCACAAACTCAGATTTTTTATTAGCTGTAATAATGACCCTGGTACATCTTACTGCCAAACCTCCATTGTTTCGTTGTCGTAGTCTTTTACAGTACAGTTCAATCTGCTGGTAGCTGAAACATAATACTCCAACCTTGGATATAAAAGTAGGTCCTATATGGGAGTTCCTCGTATTACAGATAAAATATCAATTAATATAATGTGTGTTAAACTGACAGGTTGACATTTTGGCTGCTTGGTCTTTACACAGGTCCACATCTGTCCACATCAACACTGTGCCAATGAACAACATTTTATTAGTCCAGATTAAATACTGATGATGGAACCTTTTCATGTAATTGGTGTCAGTGTGTTTATCTGGTTGTACATGATGTGACTGCAGCTTTTTATGATTGCTTCAGTGCTGGTGCCTGAGGTTTTTGTTACCTCTGTATGGCAATGACATGGCTTATTTTACAGCATGAAATATTTGGTGGGTCCTGCTGGACAAACATGTTAATACCATCATTAATACAAGAATCCTGTTAAGACTATTAAGACAAGAGAAAAACACTGGTTTTTAGTTTTATATGAATGTTGGTCTGACGAGTTTTGGGGATTATTTAGATTTTTGTGTGTGCATGTATTCTTCACAAGTGTTTACGGGGGGGGGGGGGGGGGTACAAGGTACTGAGTGAGTGTGCAACTCCCAGTTTGATTTTGTGCACCACTCTGGCCCTGAAAACCACCGCAAAGTATTTACAGTTGCAGCTTATGATGACCTCAACAGATATTTGTAGCAGTCAAATGCAGCAAATGTTCATTCAAAAGTCTTTCCTTGTAATACACTGACAGGAAGGGAAACAAACAACAAGCAGACCTTTTACATTTCACGCTACCAGGATATTTGCAATCAAACTTTCACTTCTGCCCATTTTTTTTCTGCTTAAGTTCTATTCGGATAATTCATATGAGTTTATTCCTTTTAAGTAAGTTTTCATTTACTACTGACAGCATAAGGAGCTTATCTTTTCACATATTACAGGGCTTATTATTGGATCCGCATGCAAGCAGCAAGATATCACATCTTACATATGAAGCAGCCTTTTTTTCATAATTAATTTCTTTATCCCAAAAATAACGTAAATAAATAGATAAATAAATAAATAGATCTAAAAGTAGATTTTCTGAGCAGCTCCAAGCAGGATAAACTAAAACAACAGTGTATTCTGTGACTTATAAGCTTGTTAGGAGAGTATGAAGCGATAAGTTTGGGTTTAAAGTCACTTACACTGCTGGTGTTGTTTTGCAGAGCTGACTCTACTCCGGGCAGAGACGTGCATGTCTGTTCATTCAGTCCTGCGCTTCGCTTCGACAACTCAGCTTTCTCTAAAATATTTCGCTCATCATCTCCACCGAACCCCCCGTGCAGCCTCCGCACGCGGACCAAGTCGTCTTCCCCCCGGTTCGGCCTGCCCAGCGCCGTCGAAAACAAGCCGAGCGCCAAAATGCAGAATACAGAGGTCATGATGAGAAAAACTTGCATAACTTTGGACACTGCGAGGAACTCTCCTGTCCCACCAGTTGCTTTTACATGCCCCCCTCTCATCACCAGAAGCATCTTCAACAACGGCCCATCCACAAGAGCACGGGATTGGTCAGAAGTAGAATAACCTCCAATCTGATTGGACGATAGGGATCCTCTTCATACAGACGTCGGAGTCAGTTTGTCGTCACACCGCCCCCTGGTGGAAAGACCGCGCAAAGGCCATCATGCGTTTCATTAAAGGAGGATTTATTCCCTGGATCTGTTTTTGGATTCCAAGCTACAGAAAACCGGAAAAAATAGTCTTACACAAGAGGATTAGTTGGGCATCTTTTAACTGAGAAACAGAGAATGAGATCTTTCCCTATTTTTTAAAAGTGTTTTATACATATGTAAAACCTTGAATGACATTTAAAAAAAAAAAAAAAAAATCTTTTTCCAGACAAGTACGAATTAACCTGTCATGAGGTTATGTTTTGCTGTGTCCTTTTTTTCTGGTTTCCTGATTTATTTTATAGGTGGTTCCTGCTTTGCCTTTGTCTGTGTTCAGTAGTTCACCTGGGTTCATTCGGTTAATTTGTTTCACCTGTGCCTCATTGTGTTCCATGTATTTATACACCTCAGTTTTCGTTTTGAGTTTCTGGATCACATGAGTTTTTCTGTTTGGACTAAAGCAGACTTTAACCTGGATCCCTGTTTCTCATCTCTGCGTTTGGGTCCACACCACACCTTCACTGCAACCGTGACATAACTAATTTATTTGATCTAAATTAAATTGAAATATTGCCGAGCTGTCAGTTGGTAAAAGACTTGGGAATAAAACTTTATAAATATAATCATCTCAAAGGACATTTGAACAAATCATTTTAAAGAACGATTTTGATGAAAAGTTAATTATTAGCCACTTTCATTCCCAGAAGAAAACATTTGATAATCCCGAACTAGCTGTAAAAGTCAAATAAAACTTACTTATACTAACTTAAAGGTTATGTATGGTAACTAGTTATAAGGACACCAATGTTAAGTTGTACATCCTTGTTCAGAAATGATGTGCAGTAATACTAGAAAATCATTGGTGGAAGTTTCATACAAAATGTAATCATCTGTTTACATCACAGCTGCATTCATAACTTTTTTTTATCTACATTACTTTTTTCAATATATTAGTTACCTTTTGTAGTCTGTAAACTCTGCACTTCACTATTGACCAGTTTTGTTTATTGGAGAAATGTTGAAAAAAATCTTGAAAATAACTGGCTGACAAACTGACTAAAAAGTCTATTTTGTTTGTTTTTGTTACAATTAAATGCAAAAAAATAAACATGACTTCCCTCATGCACATAACTTTGCAACCATGTAAACATACGCAAACTGGATATTTAGCTGTTAAAATACTGAACCTTGTAAAATAAATAATAAAAATAAAAAGTTACCAAGAGTCGGTTACTTTCTGAATACAACAATTTAATTGTAGTAATGATCCGTAACAAAAAATGAGCCGCCCCCCCCCCCCCCCTCAACCCCAACCTTTTCTCCTGCCACTCAGGTCTAGGTGCCGGTGACACTCCTGTACAGAGAGGCACAGACACTGAGCAACAAGAGAAAAATTACCACATTGGAAATAGAAACCTTCAAAAAAAATCTGATTGCAGCAGGTTTGTTGGAAAATTGTGGTTGTTGTGACATTGACACTTTCATGTCGTCTCTTCAGCCCAGAATTCAAAGCAAGTCTTTTTCCGCTCTAGATGTCCTTAATTACATCTTCCAGTTCCTCTTTGGAATACATGTGGAAGGTTTTGCCGGGCTCTACTGTTGCCAGCTGCAAAAAACACAGAATAAAACTGCATTAAAAACAGGAATTTCAATGGATGTGCAAAGTTAAAAAAAAGTTCTCTCCCTTTTATCACAAATTCAAAAGTAAAAGCAACACTCATGTTCCTTGAAAAAACTCTATCTTACTTCTACTTTTACTTTCAACATCGACTGACACTTCGCAGTATTCCTACGAAGTACTCAAAAAGGAACAAACCTCAATGTTGGTGGCATTGAGCTTCTCCTCCATCACCTGCTTCAGAATGGTGAGAGATGACTTGATGGCGTCTTTTAATGTCATCGACTGTCAGTTACCCAGAAATGGAGAAAAACATACAAGTCATCAGTTCTGGTAATATGCGTGTCTCTTCTTAAAATGAATAATAATAATAATCTGATGACAAAAGTCCAAAATTTTCATTAAGCTAGATTAAGGCATTAATGTTCACTTAGTGTTGATGAAAATAAACACCAAAGGTTTGTCATTTCACCATTATTTACAGAAGTCACCAACAACTTCTGAAATAATCCCATAACACTTGAGAATATTGTTATTAAAATAATCTTATTACATAACTTAGGTCACTATCAAATATAATTTTTTAGATAAATATTTTAACACAAATAAACTATATTTTCAGGAAATCAACGTTTTGTTTAGTAAATAAAAGACTCAGACACAGTTCATCATGTAGTCATGACTACCCTTATTTATGATGCAGCTGTCTGTACCTTGTGGTAGACCTCCTGCAGGGAGCTCTGTGCTCCCTCTGACGCAGAGCCGATGGCCCGAGCGTCACACTGCACAAAGGTTCCTGATGGGTCCATGTGGTAGCTGAATTACATGGAAAAATGTTGAGTCTTTCTGTAAAAGTTATCCTTCAAAAATTCTAATGGGACAAAGTTATCTGTACATACAGTTGGGGTCCTTTTTCATCAACGCCCCCAAACAGTAGAGCTACACCAAAGGGCCGACTCTGGGTATAACACAGATATAAGACAAAAAAAGAATAGAGGTAGTTGAATACAGCTTGTAGTCATTTAATCATCCCCAACAAACCAATCTGCATGAAGAAAGTATAGAGATTAGTTGAGTGACTAACCATGGCACCAGGGTCTGCATCCTCCTCTCCAAACTGCAGCGCCAGGTTGGACACAGCTTGGGTCACACTCTCCACTGTCATCGTCTCATTGTAAGTGAACCAGTGGTTCTGCAAAGGAGAAAGTAGAAGTTAAAACTGCACAACCCACAAGTTCAGCACATTTTACGCCATGCTAAGAAATCATACCTGTGTTTCCACTCTTGCTTTGTCGATTAGAGTTTTAGCATCAGCTATCAAGCCGCTCATGGCACAACCTGAAAAGGAAAAGAGAAAAACTTGTTCACCTTTCACAACCACCACAACTGTCAAACTTGGAAATTTAATGTAATTACATGCCCACATTATCTGGTGCAATATTTCTTGCAAGAATGTGCTCGTAATAAAATAGCTGACTCCGACTGCACTATAAAGGCTCAATATATTTTGTTACATAGGCAATAAATAAAAAGTCTTAATAATAATAAAAAGTCTTAATGCAAATGTACTCCAATGGTACATGCAGGAATGCCAGAAAAATTAAATGAAATGACAGTTTTATAAAGAAGAGTGAGCTTAAATTACTTCACAACAATGAGACTGATAGCGTCTGAAAACTGTTTAAATTCCTGCTGGTAATGGTGGTTCTACATGCTACTGAAACTTGAAGCATATTTGCTTTCTTATGCAGTACTTCTGCAGTGTGATGCAGTTTTGTTTTGTTTTTTTGAATAAATAAACCATAGTAGTGTGAGTAGTTGCTCAATTAACTTTAGTTTTTAGTCAATATGAAACCAAGTGCTGTAATTTCTGGCTTAAAAAGCACTACTTGTTTCAAACAATTTGAATCCTACGCCTTAATACATTGAAGCCGAAGCCTATTTTCCTCAAAAAAGCATTCCTTTAGGAAAATGACCTTATCTCTGCAACCGCAAGGTGTATCTGAATACTTTTGATGTCTTACTAAAGGAGACACTCAGGAGATTTGCTATAATGTATAAAACACAGTATATATGTTACTGGTGAAGAAATAAATGAGGGGCCTTCAGGGCTCTAAGGTTTAAACAATTATTTTTATGCAGTAACATCTTAAGGGGCTGCGTGATGAAGAGAACAGCAGAAGTTCAATGGCAAATTTGCCTCAGGACTACATGACATTTAGAGCAACCACAAAAGAGACTGAGGAAGTGTGTGACGAAGAAATTCTGAGGCTGTTTAATTCCAACACTGAAGAAGATGGCTGGAGTGGTTTTAGTGCACAGGAGGAAGATTTACCTAGCAATGGTAGGCTGCAGTTTAACCAGCTGTGTTACCATCACTACTCAAGAAAAAAAAACATTTATTTAATTAAAAGTTGAAAAAGTTCTGTTTAAATGCTCCATTTCACACCATGGACACCAGAACTTATAGACAAGTGTAGCTTTTATATGTACAAAATTTCTCTTTTTAAATTTTGTAGCTGTGGCTTATAATTACATGCACTCAATAGTTCGGAAATTATGGCAATGACTACATTGTTTTTATCATGTCATAAAATGTAAATGACATAAGACATTTCTTTTTACCATAGTACCTGAAGGACTTATTTATTTATGATGTTTTGGAACTGCTGATCTTCTCCTTAATATGCCAAAATATGACATAGTGCACCACGTAGGCTGATTTCTTCCTGAAGTCCCAGAGTTCACTCTACACACCACCCAGAAGTATTAGTACAAGTAATCAAAATGTATTCCACTGTTTTTATTTTGCTCTGTTATTGATTTATTGGTACCTAAATGACTCTCTGAGCTCCATAACACCTGTCTCAGGTCTCCATAAACTTTTCTGGCAGTTTTTAAAATGATTTTTTTTTTAACTGAGATGTCCACTAAAATGTAAATTAACATTCTTTTGATTAAAACAAGTATTGCTTGCAACGTTGAACAGCTGTTTGTAGTAATAATAATAATAATAATAATAATAATAATAATAATAATAAAAAGTCTATTTTTTTGTATGTCACAATTTTCTGGACTTCAAAATAAAATCATGTAATGGTGGTATTACGTTACAGATGGTCAACTGATAATATATGCAAAAATAAACAAATAATATCAACTTAAAATCTAAACACTGGATCAGAAGATTTTGAATTTGAGTAAACAAAGTTTGCCCCAGATTGCTTTTCTTATGTTTCCACATACCAATGTGACTGTCGATCTCCACAATCTTCTCAATGCTGTTGGGCTCCATCAGTGGGGAGGTGATCCTCTTCTCCACAGCCAAACACACTCCTTCTGATGTCTGGATACCAATGGCTGTGGAGCCCAACTGAGAAGGCAAAATCAGACCAATGAGGATAAATGGAAACTTTGCAAACAGGAGAAATTGTCAGTGAATTAGTATTATACTCACTTTTATTGCCTCTATGGCATATTCAACCTGAAACAATCTTCCTTCTGGAGAGAATGTGTTCACCCCTCTGAAAAAATGAAACATTATTATAATAATATGTAAACAATAAATGCTATACAATCAATGTCATACTCATCAATGATAATTGTGTTTATTTTCTGACAGAACCATTTTAATCACACAAACTAAGTGGTAAAGGTTTTAAAAAATAATAAAAAAAAAATAAAAAAAAAAAACATAACGAAAGTGAAAGTAAGGCAACTTTTTTTTCCCCTGCACAATTTTTTTTTTTTTTTTCAAGTTCTTAGCTAAGTAGCATAACAACAAAGTTGCATAAATCTGCCAGGGTAAAACACGTATTTCTGATGTAACTTAATTATAAAACTGCCTATAAATCTGTGTATAAAATAAACACCACAGTCCTCTGAACTTTTTTCTGTCCCAGATAAGCGCAATAAATGACAAAGCAATTTGTGCTTTCCTACCTGTCATATTCCGATCTGGTCAAAAACATCTTTAAATGTCCGGTACAGAACCTGCAAATAAAGAGGAGGAGTTTATGTAGGACTCTTGGATTACAAAAACATCCTAAAGACATTAAAAGTTGAGTCTTTGACTTGTTTTTGCACCCGGTTGATTAGTTAGCATAGTTAGCTGCCACACGCTGCAGGCGTGCTAGCAAACTAGCGCAGCTAGTTAAACAAATAACTGACTGCAAATATTTGATTATACATAACATTGATATCAAAGTAGTTTAATTGTGTTTTAGGTATTCTTTATGAATAACTTTACTACGTTCTCTAAATAAACTGAACTAGAGACAGTCATTTACCTTCAGCCACAAACCCTTGAATGAGTTCGCTTGTTTCAGAGGAAGTGCCCTGGTGTAACATCTAAACCAAACGGTTGTCAGCGACAAGGAAACAAAGGTTCCGGTTTGCACATGGTCGCTAACAGGTAGATTATACTGATATACAATAACGTGACACTGCTTTAAATGGAAAGGCTTACAGTAGTGTTAAAAATTATATTTCTTTTTTTTCTCCTTTTTTAAAAAAATTGTCTTGTCCAGCATTTAAGCAAGCAGACCGATGTTCTGGATGCTGTGTTCTGCTGAGCAAATCTATTTTGCCCAGGGGAGCTTTTATAGATATAATGATCCTCTTGTATTTCTGGATTCTTATTTTATTTTTCTAAATGTTTTGGATAATTGTTCGTATTCCATAAAGGACAGAAAGAGAACAGAAATGAAAACAGAGAAAACAAGAGAAAGAGATCAATGCATACACATATATAAACATACATACCCACCTACATACATATGTATATACACAAAAAAATATATATTTCTTAATAAAATGTAAAATATTGGCTCATTTGGACTATTTTAACTAGTATATACATTTGCATAACAGCCCTTATTTTAGCTAAGATATTTCTAAAAAAAAAAAAAAAATCATTTATAATATACATGCAAATAAGACAGGTACAAAGCGTGAAATTTAACAATATTATGATAAAAGGATAATTCTTAATTCGGCATGTTGTTGAAGAGCTCAGCCACTGGGGGTCGCCACAGAGTCTAAGAAGTAGTTACGTGGGAACGAATTTGCTGCCAGACTGCAAGATAGAAATGATAGCAATTGCAGTCTGGCATTAAGATTTTGTTTTGTTATATGAGGAAATTAAGTATGTTAATATGCTAAATGATTGGATAATAACATGGTGGACTCCCTGTTTACAGGTTTTAAAATAAGACATTATAGAGCCCTTTTTGCAGTGAGTGTACTTTACTCATCCAGTTGAGACATGCAAGCTCACAATACTAACTTTAGTGTCCCCGAATATAATGGTTACTAGAAACTGTGGTACTGGGAAGAAAACGTTTTAAAAAATTCTTCCAAACTTTTATTTAACAGTATGAGGCAGCATGCCAAAGCCCAATAAAGATCCAGATCCCTACCAAAATAAAAATGTAATCACTTTAAATTCCGCTATGCCCTTTTCTTTAATTGCAAATGTAATACCTTTGTGAGTAGTCATGCTAACTAACAGAAAACCAATCATACTAGTATAACTAAAACAGTATAACACCTTCGCAGAGTAAATAAATCAGGACAAGAAAGTCTAGATACCGTCTTTCTAGGACATGGCTCATGGTTTGTTGTGACTGTTGTTACAGAGGGGAAAAATAAAAGCACCTGCAAACTCACAACTACATGGAACAAAACAAGGAAAATGTTATAGAACTCAAAGGGGTTATTAGACCTCTTGAGAACTGGTTTGACATCAGCATGTTTCATAATAAACCCATAAAGACCCAAACCACGAAAAATGGTAAGATAATTGCAGTTATTTTATTATGAGGATCTTATTTATCCCTTTAATCTTTTTTAGTAATATTTATTCCCTTTAACAAAATGCAGAATAAAAAAAGTTACAATATTTATTAGGGAAATTTACCTTTTATTATTATGTATTATGTGAACTTATTTTAGTTTATTATTCTGCTTTCTGATGACCATTGAGGGGCAAAAGACAGAAAGATTGAGTTACACAAGAGCAAAGTTTGTACCTTAAAGTGATGTAAAATGTCTCAGAAACTGTATCATATAAGTCGCACTAGGTTAAAAATGTTTTTGGTTTTTTTTCTTTGTTGTTGGGTTTTTTGGGGTTTCTTTTTCTTTTGCATGAAATGTGTTTTACAAATGAACGCCTTGTTGCAGTTTCGCAGCTATTACAGTTTATTTGGTCTAAATGGTTCACAGGTATTTATATGTTCTTTACTAAGATCAGTGAATATTATTACAATTTTATGTAATGCATACGTTTAATTTCATCATTTAACGAAAAGAGTAACGCCAGCAATCGACTTCTTTCAGTAAATACACGCAGTTACTGTATTTGTGACCGAGTTAAAACAACTTCATTTAAGCATAACACAGCAGCCAGAAGGAAAAACACTCCCTAAATTGAAGCATTTACACTTCTTTCCTCATTTGCATGTTTTTATTCCAGAAATCTGCTTTTTGAGTGAAGGTCAAGACATCATGTAACTAAGATACAGTCTGAATTAAACGGAAAAAAAATATATTTGTGAAAGCAAATGTCTCTTTCGAGGTGTTGTTCTGTGAGAAATCATTTTAGAGGAGGGGTACCGGGTGGTGTCGGGTTTCACTTTTCCCCGACTGGGATCAGTTCCGTTCGGTCCTGTCTTGGTTCTGGTTCGGGGTTCTGCGCCATGTAACGCTGAAATTTGAATAAAACAAATTGCTGCTGCTGTCTTTAGGATGGAAACAGGACGTGTTTTCTTCCGTTTCGCTGTAGACTTCTTACAATTAGAAAAACCTGTCATGAGGAGGAACATGAGGTTGGATGTTATTCTTCAGACTCTCCTCCTGATCCACAGTAAGTAGGCTCAAGTTCACTGTGTTGCTTTAGTTGCAAGTATCCATAGAAAACCAATAGAAAAACTTAACATATTTAGTTTAAAAGTAGATCTATTCTTTTGCTCAGAGATATGAAAATTAGCTAAAAACTGGGGGGGGTGGGGGGGTTTCTCATCACCTTGATCTGGATTTAATGCTATACTTGCACTACTATTTTAAAAACTTAATCATGTCTGACACATAAAAAGATAAAATATTAAATTTACCATCTCTGGGCTTAGAATAAAATCTGTTCTCAGGGCTTTTCATAACCACTCCAACTTCATACTAAAACACACGTTGCACAGTGTCTTTACCAGATGACAAACACTGAATCAGGGTGTATCAAATCATAACAGTATGAGACAGTTAAACTGTGCAGTGATCCCAGAAAGCTCATGACCTCCCAATATCATATCCAGTTTCACATCCTTATGTTAATTTTCCTTCCACAGCTGCAGATGATTATTTGTTCTTGATTTCTTTTGCTCCTACCATGACCCCAATTAATTCCAGACTTGTAGTTTCATCTGAATCTAAGATAAATCTATCCAGCAGGAGATAGACACAGCATCATGCTGTGGTTGTCTTTGTCTGTTTAAATGATTAACATATTCGCTTCTTCTACTATTTCTATTCCAGTCTCTGCAGCCTTCTTCTTCACTGCAGGTATGTTGCTTTTCAGAATACACAGCTGTGATTCACATAGCTTTGTCCTCTGAGTGTTTATAAATGCTGGCGGCTCTCTTTGTCCTTCAGTGTCATGTCAGTCTGACAGCAGCAGTAGCGTGGTGGTGGCAGGTTACAATATAAGTGCCCCAGCGGGGTCCAAGATGGTGCTGCAGTGTGTGAGCGGCCGCATGGTGTGGACCAGGGACAGGGTGAGGGACAGACAGAGAGTGGTCCACTGGGACATGTACCGGGACTATCCGGACTACGCCATGGAGCGTGTGGTGGACATGTTTTCAGCGGGAGACCAGAGGCTTTACAACTCCTACAACCTGGGCAGGGTCACCCTCAACCCAACAGCGTTCAAGGATGGGAACTTCTCACTGGTCATCAAAGGTCAACCTCAATGTCTTTACACTCTCTGTGTTGCTGGAACTTAACTCCATTAGCATGTCTCATCAGATCTTTGCTTGACTCTAAAAGGCTAACTTAGCTTCTTTATTGAATAAAAATGCCGTCCACTGTGGTTCAGATAAACTTTTAAACATTATTAGTAGAGCTGTAATGATATGCTTTTGTCCCGATTTGATTCGATTCTGATTTTTTTGGGTGCTGATTCAATTTAAATTGCAATTCTCAAAATTGTTTAATATTGCTGATTTTTGTAGATTTAAAAAAAAAAAAGATAAAACTTCTTTTTGCTAATAATTTTTCTTGATTTCAGTCAGGAGAAAACAACCCAGCAGCCAGACCATCATTCTGCTTAATTGAAAAAAAGTTTAATTGAAAAAAAAAAAATCAATTTTTTAACAAAAAAAAAATTGATTTTAAAATTGTGAAACAAAAAATCCTGATTTTCGATTTTTCGACTAGATTTTCCCACCCCTTATTATCAGTGTAAAAATGAAGTATTACAGCTTCACATTTAAACAAACCCCACAAAGTGTTAGAATTAAATGTTAATTATGCATAATCAACATCATTATATTTACACTGTGCAGTGCTTCAGTAACAGACATGACCATGGCTTAACCAACATAACCAAAATGTTCATGTTTTTTGTTTCGTTTTGTACATGTGATGATAGGCGTGACAATGAATGACAGAGGTCTGTACTCTTGTAACCTCCACCATCTGTACTGCCACTTGTATGAGACAGTCAGAGTGCAACTCAATGTGACGAAATCACGTACGTATCACCCTGTACTAGTGAGCTGATGTACACAGTAGTATTAGTCCATATAAACGCCTTCTTAGACAGCTTTTTTTGTTCATCTTTTTTTGCCACAAAGGGCGTAAAGAGCAACGCTTCTGGGATGGACAGAAGGCGGTGTATGTAGTGCTGCTGGGGAGCACCGTGGTGCTGCCGTGCATCAACAGGAGGACCGTCTGGACCGACTGGAGCAATGAAGAGGAGGACCAGCAGGTGTGTGTGTGCCCAGTCAATCTGGACTGAGATTAACAAATTACTTTATGCTGATTTAAAGATGCTTCACCTATCTAGGTGGTCCACTGGGACCGTCAGTCCCCTGGAGTCCTCCACGACCGAGCTGATCGGCTGGTGGACCTGTACGCCTCAGGGGAGCAGCGGAGCTACGGACCTTTGTTCCTCCAGAGAAAGATGAACATCAGCAATCGAGCATTTTCAGAGGGAGACTTCTCACTTACCATTTCAGATCTGCAGGTATGTACGTCTGAGTGTGTGAAAGTAGACTAACATAACACATGAGCAGCAGATTCCTCACTGCGGTGGTCAGAGTTACACTTCTGATGGGTCAGCACTACTTTGACATTGTGTGTGGTAATGCACTTGGTTAGAAGAGCTTTACAACATTATGCATGTGTGTGTGCATGCTGGGCTGGCTGTGAGCAGAGTTTACTGCCCCAGGCCACATCTGTACCTCCGGTGCTTCATTTTTACCGGTGCTTGATCATTTTCTGCACTGGAAATGTAACCGATCCATTATTTGTAGTTGGCTTACATCCGTCTGACTGTGGTAGCCTTTTTGGCCTTATCAGGGGTAGCTAAATTCAGATGAATGGCCTCGTATTAATTTGCACTTCTGAATATGCAGTATGATGTATGCATGTGATGTAGTGATTTTGCATCGAAAATTAAGAGAAAATATCTGCAAACAAGATGAAAAAATATTTAAAATAAACAGTTTAACAATGTTTGTTTTTAAAATATGAAACAGAGATACAAAAAAAGGGCAAAAAAAGCCGTTTTCCACAAAAATATTGTTTAAAACTGTTGTGAGCTTGACCATGACTTCTTATGTTAGTGATCCTCCTAGATTGTACAGCACTGTGCTGCACAAACAGCTGTGCATCTGAACAACAGAGGCAGCAGGAACTGGTTGAACTAGTGTTATTAGCATATCAACCACAAAAATATCAGTGTTAGCATGCAACTGTGATTGAAATTATATAATATTTAGTTGTTTTTTTGTGCATTATCATTTTTATCTAAATTATTCAAAGATGTATTTGTATTTTCACCTCCTACAAGGAGGTGGCAGAGGTAACTGATGCATGGATATTCATGTGTTTTCTGAGAACAGGTCTTGGTCTAACTTAAATTCCATTAAATTTTGGGATCACAATCTGGATCCAGGAATTCTCAGAAGGATTCCTTATCATTGTGAGATAGGGTCATAATCAGCATAAATGGGTATAACTCCACAATTAATAGTCAGGGGCTTGGCCAAAATATCCTGGAGAAGTTGCCAACAGGTTTCACATGATATCAGGGACAGATCGTGATCCAGACAAAGTTCTGGATGGTACGATCCAGGAAAAACAGGGGATCTTTTGAATTTTCAGTACTGCAACAGAACAAATTAGGATATAAACATGCAACAAACGCCAAAATAAAGCCAGGACATTGTGGATTTATTATCAATGTATCTGGAATCTATTAGTGTATCCAAATCAAATGAATATGGTACTAGAACATCGGCTGGAAATCACTATGAATGTAAATCAGCTCTTTGGCTGAGGTCTACATGTTTAGAGTTCTTTTCTAGTTGTTATTATTATCCTAATTTTTTTTTTGTAATAAAATATCTTGATATTTCAAACATATTTTTGTGGAATGGGTGGTGTGGCGACCCCGAGCAGCTTCATCTACCAGCTCAATGTGCATGTAGTACAGTACTTCTGGAGCATATGGAAGGTTCATTAGTAATGCAGCTGTTGTCAAGTCAAGCTTTACAGCACCAGAGGGAAGCACAAGTTGGCAAGTTGTGCAATCCCTTTAATGAAAAAAGGAAAGAAAAAGCAGCAACATTTGTTACAACAGCAAACAGAGGAAGGTTTATGGATGCAGTCTAGGGAATCTAAACGGTCCCTGTGGTTTTGCAAAAGCTTAGAAATCAGGAAATTTAGGTCAAACTCAGGCTCAGGAATCACATTGTGGGTTGAGGGAATTATGTCGAATCAAAACAACGATCAGCAGACAGAGTTCTTGTCTTTTGTTTTACCTACATGGCATCTACTTTTCTAAAACATCTGCAAAAAATAAAAATAAAAATAAAACAGGAGGAATTTAAATAAAACTGTAGTAAGACTCTGGAGTCTCTGGATAAGTTCTGCTGACATTAGATCACCTTTATGTAATTTGTAAATATTTGGGTCAGAAAAAGGACCAAAATCTTAACATAAATGTCCTCATCATTGGGTTAAACCAGAAGTTTGCAGCCTGCATCTCTGGAGCCACAATTGGCTCCTTGGACCTCCAATAATGGCTTTTAATAGCACTGGCTAAAAAAGAAAAAGAAAAAATAAATATTTTTGAATATAAATAGAATCACAAAATACAAATTTTAAATCAATTTTCAGTTTTTTTAATTAAATAATTGCATTGAATTTTCACAACATAATAAAGGAAAGATCTATTGATCTTCTAATTAGGCTGCAAAATATGGGCTTTTTTTATAACATAATTTGAAAAAAAATAACTACATTTGATAAAAATATGTCTATCTTCTTTTTGCAAGCTTTTTGTTTTCCTTTATTTTAAAATTGAAAACAGAAATAAAATGATGGTTTCTGAAAACCGGTACTTTCCTATGACAGATTATTCATCAAAACTTATTTCTTTTTTTAAAATGTCATTTATGTCTCTAAACAAGTTTTATTTAGCTGAAATGAGGGAAAATGGCTCTTTTGACATTTTTATTTGCCTGAGATCTGCTCTGTGTTGAATGAATTAAACCAAAAGTTAGCAGCCAAATCAGCGAAACTAATATGGCGAATACAGAAACCTCATCAACATCAATCTGTTGACACTTTCACAATTCTCTGTTTCCGTTCAGGCTGATCACACCTGATAACACTAGGTGTGAAATCTGCCTTTACATTTCTGTTTATATATCAAATAGAGTTAAAAGTTAATGGATGTTTTGGCAGCTTACAGACCAGGGGAAGTATTCCTGCCACCTGCACCATCATTACTGCGGCTTACATGAGAGAAGGGAATTTCAGGTCACAGTCGAGCCGCCGCTGATTCGGACCAAAGCACAGCCCAGCGAAGACAAAGGTGAGCACTGGGAATCTATCTTCACTTTCTAACTACAGTTGCAGAGAGGATGTTATATCACTTAGTGGATATGAACTATCATGTGTACAATCAAGAGAAAAACACACACATCTGGTCTTTCCTTTATTCCTGTTTTGTCCTTGTAAATGTGTCTCTGCTCCAAACAGCAGAGGAAGAATCCCACGTCTCTCTGTTTCATGAGAAATAGGTCTTTTCTTGCGGTGTCAGCTTGTTTGATGCCAGATTTCTGAAACCACACACACACATGCACACACACATATACATCCACTCACCCTCAAACTTTCTTTTTGTAAGATAATCGACTCTACAACACATCACACTTTTTTAACTTTCTAACTTGCATGTGCAAGTTTTCGCAGTGCTTTGCTCGGCTGCCTCTAAAGGTCTTCCGCTGGGTGGATGTTAGAAAGATTGAAGTGGTGGATTGGCATGTTGTCTTGCCATCTACCGACAAGAAACTCTTTCTGGTGCATGCATGTGTCTGCTTTTTCCACAAGCTAACTCGAGGAAAAGCCCATAATGGCAGAGGGATTATTGGGGGAAATCATTGGAAGTTTTTATTTTTTTTGCTCGTGGCTGTCTCCGTGCCAAGTAGTGCTTCATTTCTGTGGAATCTCCTGGAAACAGCCTTTTGACTGAAACCCAGCTCTGCCCCCACAAATAATCTCTTAACTGTCCAAGCTGTAATGATGCAGGGAGACTGCACCGTCGGAATCACGCTGATTACATTTATACTTGTTCGTTTCCAGCTGAGTTTGTGCACGTCGTCTGCAGTGGTCCATCGCCTTCTTCTGCCTTCTTATCTGCCTTGTTTTCGTCTGTCTGCTGCTCTGTTGACTTTGGCTTAACTCTGACATTCTGCAGAAGTTTCCCACTTCCTTTGCCCAGTCTTCATCTTCCCTCTGCTCCGTCTCCCTCCTTTGATGATTCCACATGCTCAGGTTTATTTCCATCACAATCCTTTAATTCTCCCTCATCCCCCTCTTTTCTTTTGTATATAAAGAAAAAGAGTGCTTTTCTTTAGTTTGTGAACAAGTGCAGGATGTGTATTTCATCTGCTCATCGACTGACCGCACACAGAGAAAGAAAAAAGTGAAAGATGGATGGACGGAGGAGTTTTGTTTTACTTTTGAGTTGGTGAGAACAACAGAAACAAAGAGGCAAGGTCAATGAAACAGAGAAGAGATTTGTGTAAATTGTGTAACTATGGCCAGTACCCTGTCTGTGAGAAACACACATGCAGATGAAAATGGTTTCTTTGATAGAAGGATTGGGGAATCTGCCATATTTTTTTTGTACGCTGCTGACAAGCAGAAAGTTTACTTCTGAGATGATGGGGTGAGGTCTTCTAAAGCTGGTGTCTGGAGAAACCTCTCGCCATCCTCTTCCTCCTCCTTGGCTCTCCTCCTCCTCCATTCCACCCTTCTCTGTCCTTCCTTCACTCCTCTTGCTCTCTTGGATTTTCTGTGTTTTAGTGCCAGGAAAAGTAAATCACAGCACGACACCGGTCTGGATCTCATTTTGGCTCCAATATGTTGAGTCTGAAGTCCACAGCTGCTTCTTAACTTGCACTTTTTTTTGGGGGGGGGGGGGGGGGGTCTTTTTACAAAGCTACGTGAAACCAGGCTTTCTTCTGTGCTTTTCTTCTCAGCATTGAGCTGAACCACACATTTCACCCGCAGCAACGCCGACAGGCTAAGCGCTCTTCACTTCCCTTTTGTGTTCAGCGTTTTGTACCCTTGCTTAAAAAGAAATAAATGAAAAAAAAAAGACTTGTCCATATGTCAGACTACATGTGTGTGTGTGCAGCTGTGCAGCCAGGGGGAGCATGTGTTAGAATGACATGAAACCTGCCACAGACACAGTAAAAAGTCTGATGAGAAAGACTAAATAATTGAAGGAATGATACTTCTCTGTGTGAAGCTATTGGTTTTAAACTATAGATGAGATGGGTCTTTACTCATAAGGTGAGTCATGTCAGTTATATTTATTATTCCTGTGAACTTTAAGCTGTTTGTGATAGAAAAGATAAAGAAAAGAGAGTTCACAGTGGTGAATGTTGGGGCTTTTTTTTAACCACTCAGATTCCACAAATGCTGAATCACCAAAAGTCATCACAGTCGTCCTGCCTGACCAAAGACACTCCTTTCTTCTGCCCCTGGGCTACGTCCTCACCTCCTTCCTGCTCCTGGCATTTATCATCCTCATCATCATCCTCATCACACGACGACTTCGAGCCAAAGGTCTTAGGTGCACTTTCTCCATCCGATTTCTTTCAGACTCACCAAGAATATATTATTCTCATCAAATGTTCTTTTATTTTTTCATGCTTTTAGAATTTTATCCTCAGGCGTCCGTGAGGTGAGCAATGAACACACAAACACACACACACACACATAGAAATAGTTTTACACCTTGAGCAAACATGTGATATGTTTCACTGCAACAGGTCCGGCAGAACATGTAGCAGCTCAGACGAGTATGAGATGGATGTCAGTGAGCCGGGTGTGTGCAGACGAGAGGAGAGATTTGGTGAGATACTGTGTGTTTTCCGTCTTGCGTTGTCCTAAACGATATGAGAAATGCAGGAAAATTCCCCACTTTTCTAACAACAGAAATAGCAGAGTGTGAAGGCCTTTTGGTCTGTCTTTTCATGGAGTGTAAAATGTTTATTTTTTCTGTGTTTAGACTACAAGAACAACCTGCTAAAAGAAAAAGCCCACGCAAACACTCAGCCCAAAGTCATTGATCTTGACAAAGGTATGCACACGCATGCAAAATCAACTGCCTTGAATTACCATTTTCTCCTCCAGACTGAGCCTTGGTTTGTCTCGCAGAAATGCAGAAGTTTTCCAAGTGAGAAAATGAGACAGAAGCGAAATCTGAGTCACTGGCTGGTCCAGAGGCTGCGCTCCAAACTAAACACATCCACATCGCCTTCTGTCCTGGAAGGAGACACATGACAGCAAGTAAAGCAAATGTGCTGTCATTAAAAGCATTGTGTTATGTTGTCTGTTTCACATACTAAAAAAAGTTTTTGTTTGCTTTTATTGTATTCTATGAGATTTAACGAGCCAAGACAGGACCCACTGTTCACAGTGTGAAGCAAACCTTGACTTTATGGAGAACCTTGTAGCCGAAGAGGTTTTACTGAGTTGTGACCAAGTAAATACAGATGATGCTCCTGCAGCTGGAATCATTGTTCATCTGTTTAGATGATGCTTGTTTCTTATTTTTCTTGCTTCTTTATTTGCTCTTTACACCAGCGTCCCATATGGGCTGGACTGATGTTACTATAAAGTGTTGAAGTTGCTGTGTAGGATTCCTGTAAGCTGTAACTGTACGCTGACTGACCACTGAGGCAGTTTTTGCTTTTCCATGTTAAATCAGATTTCTTTTGTCTTCATTCACACAGATCTTAAGGATCTTTTAATAGTACACACGTTTTAAAAGTTGCTTTAGTTCAGCTACCTTGATATCACACGATAAAGTCAGTTATGAATGAACTTACTGCACACAAAAGAAATGTTTGGTAACAGGCTGTTTTTTTGTTTGTTTTTTTTAAACAAGATGATCTGGTCAGGTTGTTGAATGTATGTTCTGGTCAAGTTTCCCATAACAAGGCAGGAAGGTGTATAAACACAAAGACTGAATATGGAGAATTAGTCTGCCAATTTTAAACTTTATGCTTTTTGTTGATGAATAAATCTTGCTGCATTGTGTTGGGATTCTGATGTTTGCAGCATTTTTCACCTTCTTATCTCCACTATATTTTTATAGTCATAAGCGCCCCCTGGTGATGTGGAACATTAATGTAGCTGTTACAAAGTCTATTTTGGGGTTCTTTACATTTTGTCATGCATTATCTGAATGTAACTAGGTGTTTTGCTACTAAATCATATATCTAAAAACATAACGTAATAAAGAAATATTCCTGACATGCTATTCAGTAGTTTACGTTTCACTTTTATAGCTAAAAGACAGATACTGAATGAACAAAAACATTATTACAACTTTAAAAACATACCATGGGAATTGGTCCGTACCATTCAAAACAATGATGTAGTACTTTAAAAGTTGTTTTTAACATACTATTAGCACCAGTGAATAGTTGACTTGTACAACTTTGCAAAGCCGGATTTTAGTTTAGGAAGCAAATCATCACGAGAAAAACATTTGATGTCTTAGGTCATTTAATCATTCCTTTGTGTCACAAATAAACAGTCCCTGAATTCAAGATAAATGGCTTTTTACACACTTTTTAAAGTTTGTTTTGTGTACATTTTCTATAAAATACACAGTACTGTAATATACTTCGAATCTAAAAACGTAGAAAACCTGGTCTGTCTTGCACTGTCAGACAAGCCTATCGAAGGAAGCAGCTCGCACTCTCTCCCTCACACACACACACACACACACACACACACACACACACACACACACACACACACACACACACACACACAAAGACACCCACAAGCTCACCTGCAATGCAACTGCATATACAGGCAAAGGGACAATATTCATGGAACGGTACAGGTAAGTCCTACCTGCCGCTCTCTTTCATACAAGTCCACACACGGTCAGCCAAACAGACAGCTACAGGGTCTGGGAGGAAATTTACTAAGTAAATTGGTGATCATTGGAAATCTTGGGCTGCGCTGTGCCTGATCACAACTACCGGCAGGTTAAACGTATTACAGGATGACAACAAAGCGGGATACTGGGTGCTAAAAGGATTTACTACTGGGTTGTGAGCAATAGGCTGGACTTATGTGAAAGCAGCAATTTCTGTCTGAAATGATCAACTGGATTGCTGTTGTTCGTGAGTCAAAATGGCATAAAAAAGGATGCTCTGGACAAGAACAAACCAGGCTATGGAATAAGAATAAACTCCAATAACAATAATAGCTTACAAGATATAAATCTGAACATTATAAACAGAGAACAACAAATTTGTCTTTGTCTTAGTGTCCAGAAAAACAAAGAAAACACTCACAAAAAAACAAATCAAAACAAAAACAAGCAAAAAAAAAACCGCAATAGGTCTACCACTGCATGTCACTGAAGGAGTAGCTATGGTACATATACTGTACAATCTGCACACCATGGCATTTGATGAGCCCGGCGTGTGTTCTGACACTGAAGCTGGACCTTCACTGCTTTCGTCTTTTCACCCAGCATCCCTCGGACTACACAGGTATAATAACAGGCGTTTGCACAGTGCTCATGTCATGGGGCAGCAACTAAGGTCCCTTCTCACTTACTGAGCAAACTGGTGGCTCATAGTGCCAAAGGATGTAGAAAGTCTTAAATATGACAAAAAGCCCCTCAGGGGAGTTTATGAACAACACAAGAAGAGAGGTATTGTATCAGTGGTCCGGTACATTAATCTGACTGAGACAAAGTGCCAGTAACATGCCCATTTCTCGCCTCCACTGCTCCCTTAGGGCCTGGTCCATTCTTTGTTACCTTTACAAAATGGATTAGGATCCAATACTCTGGACTGGTCAGAAGAGATGCATGACAGGTGCTGTTGAGGTTTCTGACAAGGCTGATTCATTGTGAGATGTGTGAGGACTGTTTTGAGTTCTATGTCTTAAGTCTCAACCAGAGGTCCGATTGAGTCCTGCTGAGGTCTCTCCAGAGATGATGAACTGTCTGGGGCAGGTGGGTGAGGGGAGAAGCTAATGCCTGCGCCCGAGTTGCAGCTCACACAACCCTAAGAGACACAAAAATATGTTTTACGTCAATTCATGGTCACACTAAGAAGAACATGAGTGTAGCGGGAGCCATGAGTTACCTGTGTGTCTATTTCCTGTGGGATAGTTTGCTGCTGGATCCAAGGATGGACCTGAGCCAGCTCTTCTCTCTGGTCCTGGCTGAACCAGGGCTGGAGGGGCTGAAGCACACGAAGCTTCTCCCTGTCTTCTGCCAACACCTCACTTTGGTCTCTGTGGATAAAGCAAGACAAAAAGTTAAAAAGGTGCGGGATTTGTGAAGATATGGTGACCCAAAACATAAAAGTTTATATTTAAAGCATGTTTTTTCTAATGAGGCATTCATTTCTAATATTGTTGCATCCCGGCTCGCATAAAAAAAACAAACAAACAGGGCTTCCTCGTGGCCCGTCATCTCTATTAGAGGATACCAAGTTGGGCAAGTTGGTCAGGTAAACTGAGCCCCTGTTTGTTTGTTTTTTTTTTGTGTCCAATGCTGTGTGGGAGGAATAATCAGAGAAAAGTGGTGGCAGCTGTAACAAATATCAAAGCAGGTGTTTCACCCAACTAGTACAAAAAGAGTGGTTTTCTCTTTTACAAATCAGAAGCAGGAAGTAAATAGGCAGCATGTACCTGGTGTGGATCTGGTATGTCATCATGACACGCTCAGGTGTGTGCTGGATCATACTCCACAGGGAGTTCTCCACACGACTTTCAAAGTTGTGCTGGTGCTCTGCAGGTGCCTCCTGACTCTTCCGAACTTTGCGTGATGTGTCTGATGAATCATTGCTAGCAAAGTATTTGCTGCTGTTGCTGCTACCTGTAACCCAGGCAAAACGGCATAAAATCCATTTTCATCTTGGCATTAAGTGTCGCTCTGCTACCTTGCATTGTCCTTGGCTACAATGTTTGATTTAGGGTGCATTCACATCAGGATAGTCCGCTAGACTCGGTCCCGATTGGGGACTCGGCTCAGTTGTAGAGGCGTGTATCCATACAGACTGAGATAGCATTTATGCTGCACTTTTGTCAAACACGTCAAACCTTTACAATAATATATCCCCATTCCCACCAACGGTGGCGCTGCACTAGTATTTAGCAAATGAGAGGACAAGACCTGCATGAAGAAGAAAACTCCATTGTGAGTTAAACATGGAGACAAAACTATGGCTGTTTTGGGTTTTTATTGTGTCTTATGCAAGTATACTGCAGAAATACACTGCAACAATGGATGCAGTATGAACACCAGACGAGGCAGAGGACTCCTAATGCCATCGCTATGTATTTACAAACAATGCAATGCTAGGTCAAATGCAGTAAGTGACTTTTTTTGGAGTCCGCTTCCTGTATTTGGTTTGCTTGAAACAGGCCGAGACCTGCGTTTGTAGGCAGATCGAGTCGGCTTCTTTGGACTGAAACAGAATTCGTTTGGCACATTCACATTTCTCCAAATGAAGCGGATTTTCCGAGCAAACGGACTCGGATTCGAATCAAAACAGTGAAGGATGAAATCAAGAAAACCATAAACTAAAAACACTACGAGTGATAAGCTTGTTTCTTTTCTTACCAGTGTGCGAGGTGGAGGTTCCATTGGAGCCAGATCCAGAACCCAGTGATCCTCCAGACTCTCCTGATCCAGATCCTGAAGCATTGGAACCAGTCCCTGACCTGGCATCCTCTTGCAGCAGCAGGTCAAGCAGTTCACTGGATGTTGACTGGGCATCATGGTTGCCAGAATCACAAGGGGCATCAACCTGACCAAGGAAAAGGTTTACATCTTAAAACTAAACCAACATCTTATAACGTGAATACGGTGTTTTAACAAACACTAGCTACATATGAGATACAAGGTGAGGCTTGATAAGCAACAGCAAACTAACCTCATTGACAAGTTTTTCATGGAGGCTTTCAGCGTGGTTGTGTCCAGTGCTGCTCTGCCCTTCGCTTGGCTTGGGAAGTTCCTCCTGTAGCAGGTTAAGCTGCAGAGGAGAACTTGAGCGAGAGCTGGAGAATAAAGCCCGAGGTCCAGCTGCTCCTTCTTCTTCTTCCCCTACAGACGAGCTGGCTCTTGGTGAGCAGAGAAGAAGACCGGGGGATGTCTGAGTCTGGAGGCCAGGCTGAGCCTGGAACTGCGTCTGAGGGAAGGAGGCACTGCCAGGTGCATAGCCGGGCATGTTGAGGGGGGCCTGGGGCACCACTGAGGGGATGGACTGTGGGTATATAGATGGGAAGCCTGAGGTGAAAGTTGGGAAGTTGGGCAGGATGACAGCCATGACTGGAGCCATATAAGGGTTAAAGCTCTGGGTTGAGGCCATTTGCTGCACATTTTGAAAGTTCTGGATATTCTGCAGATTCTGAATGGGCTCCAAATGAACTGACTGCATGCTGGGCTGGCTTTGACCAGATTGCATAAAGTTAAAGTTGTAGCTGAGCTGGTCATGAGGTTGCAACATCACAGGAGTTGCTCCAGGCGGCGGTTGTGGTCTGGGCAGTTGCTCTGGGCCCGTTTTCCCCATGACACTGACGAACGGCATCTGGAGCGGGGACGTTTGACTGTAGGGTACTCCCACCTGGGCCTGCGAGGACTCTGAAGATGGCCAGGAAGAATCGGGAACACGGTAAGGCTGGCCAGGTGGGGAGGCATAACTGTCTGAGGAACCCTGTGGTTTGGGTCTCTTGTATCTGAGCTTTCCTCTTCTGGAACGATTCCAACCTCCACTCAATGGACGAAGGTAGTCTCCTGAAACGGGACAGACGGATCACAGATTAGGACTAATTAAAAGTTGCTCAAATGTTCATCGAAGAACTGCATTTGGCATTTAATGCATTTCTAAAATTAAAAAAAAAGATTTTTCTGCACAGATTTGCACCTACCTGGGTGATGTGACTGGGCCATTGAGCTGTTGTCCAGCTGCAGATAAGACCTGTAAGGGCTCTGAAGGATGCGATGGCGGAACCGATCCACATACTCTTGTTCCTCCTTCTGGGTGTGAGCTGACAGTACCTCCTTGGTGAGACCTACAAACCTTCGCTCCTCTGTGGCGGGGCTTGGGGTTGGACGGACAGGAGTCGTGGCAGTATCAGCAGGCTCACTGCCCATTGGGGCATCCTCCAGTGCTGTGGCTTCTGTAACAAGACAGAGGTGGGGGAGAATGTTTTAACAAAATAAACACTAAAGCTTTTTTCCCTGTTTAAAACAAACAATAACAAAGCCAGTGTACAGTTTTGAAAAAAGCAAAATAGTTATCTATATTGATAACTTATAGGTTATGAGAGATTAGTTTTCTTACTGTAAAACCCCTTACATAAAGGGTAAGATTTAGTAAAAAGTAGTGGAAAAAAGGCATCTGAGCTGCTCCCATGATCTGATCACTGAAGCAAGTTTTTTATACCTGACTCAGGCTGTGGCACATGGACGATGGTGCTGCTGTATGAACACTGGCTAGTGACCGAGACAACACTCATGGCCTTAGAGGACATGGGGATGTCTGTTAGAGGGGCCCCGACAACAGCTGCAGCTGTAGGGCCCACTGACACCTCACTGTCCAACACAACCACTGGAAAGTGAGGTGAAACATAGTTATAAGGGGCTAAAGTTGTTTTTAACAAAACATTTGCATTAGAAATGTATGTTTTTACCATTTGAACTGGGTGGAGCCGTGTCAGTAGCAACAGCAGGCTTGTCATCTTCTGAGGTAGAGGATGAGGAAGAGGAGGTGGCCAAAGAATGAAATTCACTCTTTCGCTTAAGGACGGGACCCGTACAGCTCTCCAAATATCTGGAAAACACAACGGTCACCAAACAAAGTCATGACATGTCCATAAAGCATGGGGCGGAGTGCATGGAAAAGACACAAGTTTAGCTTAAAATTACCAATACACACCTTATAATATTGTCCACGCAGTTGATTTGCTGATAAGAAGGAATGTGTGTTTGCTTTCTGCATTCTCCATTTTCTCTGACCCCAAGGTTGGAAGCTGAGGGAGGCGGAGGTGCTGCAAAACAAAGGTTCACTAAAGTCAATATCTGTTCTCTGCCAACTTAAAAACACATTTCCTTACTATTTGTTCAGTAATTAGTGTGTTGCTTCACCTGTGGCAGGTTTACCAAGACGAGCAGTTTTGCGGCTTGAATCCAAATATGCCTGTTGGCCCCACCTTTGCACTCTGTTTACATCAGCACAGATCTGCTGCAAGGTCATCTGCAAACCGACATACACATATATACACACACGCAATTTATCAAGGTCATAACTTTGGCAGAAGTGTTAGAGAGTGTACACCTGGCTGGTCGGTAGTTTAGTGATATCTCACCGGCTCCCGGTGTGAATCCTCCCACAGGTTACCGTTGCTGTCGCTTGAGGAAGCAACACTGATGTAGTGCTCGTGAGAGACGTTACTTCCCAAACTACCGTATCCACTAGATCCATTGTTGTGGACCGGCTGCAGACAAGAAATACAAAGAAGTGGAGCTACTGAGAACTTATAATGAACACAAATAAAAGGGAACCCATCGCATAACAGACTATCTATTAATCCAAACTCATAGAGAAAACTATAATGGAGTTTGTTGACTTTATTTTGGGAACATTATTGGCTGCCAAAGACATGTTTTGACAACTTTTCAAATCCAAACGTTCACTGCCAAAGAGGCCAAAAGACATCTTTTGCACTTTTAGTATATAAAAAGCCATTTTGGCCGGGTGGGCGTGTCAGGGTGTCTTCAGAGTGCGCACTCCCATAAGACACCTTAACACATGCACCCGCCCAAATCGGCCCTCCATATTCATAGTACCAGAACTCAATGTTGTGTGTCCTGAAAGATGAGCCAAAATGCTCCAAACTTCTCTAGCTCTCTCTGGTATAAACAATGGCTGGCAGCCAATGAGTTAAATGCATTATATTATATTGCAACATCTACGATGGACTGGTGGCCTGTTCAGGATGTACCCTGAATCTCACCCAGTGATTGTTGGCATAGGCCCCAGTTTCCCCATTACCCTTAACTGGAACAAGTGGTTAAGAAAATATAATGGATGTATCGTTGTATGGATGGGTGGGTGGATGGGTGGATGGATGGGTGGGTGGATGGATATTCTAACGAACATTTAATCAATTCTTAAACATCACTAAATAAAAGTGAGATTAAAACAAATGACACACATGCAGTTGCTTGAAATGTTTATGCAATGAATCAATAAAATAAGAGGATTTATCTGTTGTTATTTTTAACTAACTGAAACCAGAATTTTTGTACATCTTTAATGAGTGAAATACTCACTTGCAGCAAAAGCTTATAGATCTTTGCTTGGAGATCTTTAATTTCCTCATGTGTGACTGGAACATCATCGTTCATCCGAGCAGCAAACACATCCTCATTCAGAGGACTCCTACGGAAAATGACAGCAGCAGAGTGTTTTAGTTACATAACTTCTCTAAAAATAAAAGCACCCGTAGCTTTGACAGAATACAACAGGACGCCAGCAGGCTTATTTGTTTTCATTTTCCCACTTACGTTCTGACTTTGTGTCGTCCAATGATGAAGGCCACCTTGCGACTCCATGGGTTTATGAAGCTGGACCAGCTGGTGTCCAGTGTGATGTAGTCTCCGTTCTGACAGCGCAGACGCACTGGAGAGTGCTCAAATGGAGGTTGGCCTGCGTACTTCAACACTATGAAAGGCATGAAAATAGAGAAAAACATGGGATGTGAAAGGTGGAACCTTCTGTCAGTCAGGTTTTTGTTTTTGTTTTTATCAGCCAAATGATGAGTTGTTGACTGTTTACATAAGTTTGGTCAAGTATTTGGATTAGTTTAACCTGCAGATAACCTGCAAATCTGTGAAGAATATGTAAGAAAACGTGAAACCATAATCTGCATGTAATACAATAGAAATATCTTTCCATCATAAGAATGTTTGTGCTGAACTGGCCTGTCTGCATTCCAGTCCTGTGAAAGTAATAGTTAAAATATGTCATAGAAATTCCAGTTAATTCATGTACAACTAGTCTTTCAACTAGCTAAAATTCTACATCAAGCAGACATGCGTAAAGTCTTTTTTATCTTCAAAACTACAGAAATCTTTCTTCTCAGTTCCCAGTTTTAACGGTGGTTTGCTAAAAGACAGGGTTATATGACACAGTAGTAAAGATGCCATAGTCACAATGTTGAATTTACAATATTTTATGCTTAGCATTGCAAATTAAATATACTATTTCAATTTAAACGAATTGTTTTCTGCTTTGTTTTTGTTTTTTTGTTTTTTTTTACAATTTCTCACTAAATATTCTACTAAACACTCACCTTTCCTGTGCATCGACAACATGAGAGGACGGTCCTCAGGGTGAATGCAAGTCAACAATGATGTGCCGATCAGGTCTTGAGGAAGGTATCCAAGCAAAGGCACAGCCCTGTAGTTAGTCAACATTAGATTAGCTTTGTAAGCCCACTGCCATGTTAAAATAAAGCCCAGTATAAATTCTGACTGTCCATTTGTGTGAGCATTAACCTGTCATCAACTTCCAAGAATACACAGCCAGGGGAGTGTGTTGTGGTGAAAATGCGCTTGTCCATGGGAATCCGAGGAGCTGCATATAGAAAGCACATAAAACTCATGACACCAAAAAGGTACATATGGCTCCATTCTTCTGCATACATCCATTCCTCTGAGTCCATGGTTTACACAAACATAGGTAGTGAATTAAGCTCTAATATGTATTAGTTCACAGTAAAAACTAACAAGACTATTAGATTAGTATTAGATATGACATATCTAATATATGTGTATTTCTACACACAAGTATCCACAAAAGTGGATACTTGACTAACTTGACAAAGTGGTTTGTGGTGTATGCAGTGTTAATCCTCATACCCTCATATCCAGAAATGATCCGTTCAGCCAAAGCTAAGCAGCACGGCTCCTCTTCCTCCCCACTGCTCCCAGTTCCCTGCACCTTCAGCAGGTAAGGAGTGACCCGGAATGGATTGTATCGCATCTCACCCTCACGATCCTTCCCACCCCTAAAACATTTTTAGTTTCATTGTGATTACACATGAAAAAAAAACTGTAACAAACTAATTTCGAAACACAAAAATATGCTGTTTTACCCATAATGCTACATTATCAATTTGTCAAATCAAAATGAGTGTTTTAGTTATGTTCAAACGAAACACAAAAAACTATTTTAACCCCAAACAATGTAGTAAAATATAGTCTAAATACAGACCATTATGGAAGAAAGTATTTCTAAATATGAGGAAATGTGTAAAATACTGACCTGATTCTGCAGAAGTAGGATTTGACCTGGGCACTGTCGAACAGAACTCCAGCTGTAAAGGCAAAGAGAGAGGTTTCTAATCATCCTGCAGTAAGGTTCTGTGAGTCCGATAAATAATCATAGACATACATGCACACAACATTTCACTTGAAAACAAAAACTCCCCACAATTTAGTTTAATATAAATCATACTGAAATCTTATTTGTTTAGTTTCTCTTATACTGAGTTCCAAAAGAAATGTAATATCTCTGTCATCTTACGTCAGCGATGAACATTATTGTTCCACTGCCTCTACTGGGTTGTCCCGAGGATTAGCACTAAGGCCCCTTTTTCTTTGGAATATGCACAACCTCCTTGGGGTTGGTAATCCCCCCCATGCCTTCTAATACCACCACCATGCAGATGAAACCCAACTGTACCCATTATTCCTACCAAAATGCCCCAGTTTCAGTAATAACCTCTGCTAAACTCCCTGACATATGCACAAAGGAATGACATCTTCATCTAAACCACTCAAAGACCAAGCCAGCAATTCCAGTCAAGACAACACATAAATCACCACTGCAACTACATATTCAACTAATTCTGAAAGGAAAAAAAGAGCCCTGTGTATGACAACTTGTTGTGCTCCTCTGAACATGTTGCATTTGTCAGTCAGTCACGTTGTACGGCACTTTACAACATTAAAACATTAAATAAACTCTGTGAGTTCAGACCTCCATCAAGCAGCAAAGAATCCTTTTAAAAAAAATTCCTATAAACACAATTCCTTCCAGATTTTTCCCAAATTTTATGGAAACTATAATAGACCAAGACCTATTCTCAGAAAAGAAAAGAAGAAAGAAAATTCATAAAAATCTACCCAGTAGTTATAGCAGAAAATTTCTAACAAAGATACAGACAGACAGACAAACATGGGCAAAAATATAACCTCCTTGGTTATTTGCAGCCTGTTAATGAGCCCTTTATTTAATTCAAGTGTGTTAAGGTAGGGTTGGCTATAAAACATGCAGGGCAGGGCGTCCTGATGACTGGAATTGAGAAACACTGGTCTAAACTCACGCAAGCTTATCCTCTTCCTCAACCACTGTGTTACTTTCTGGGTTAAAATATGTAAATGGAAAAGGCATTCTTCAGGAAAAATTTTAACATTAAACAAATAAATTTAGTTCTCTTAATTCGAGAAGTCTGAACGTGTAATACATTAAAAGTGAATTTTGTGGGTTTTTTTTAAGAATAACTCACTTTTAATGTTTAACACATTAATGTTTTACACATTAAGAGTGAGTTTTGTCTGTCTTTGAGGAATCTATATTCTGTTTGCATAGCAATAAATAGTCATAACTATCAGCAAGTACAATTCTTAGACAGCTACATTACAGAGACAGTTAACCCAGCTCATCTATAGTCACCAAAATAATGTATTGCTTTTAGGTTAAAGACAAAAATCTTCCATACATTAACTCTGACAGTTACCCACTGTTTGCATGATTAAACAACACAGACAGACTCTAAACTCCTTGTCAAAGAGCTACATTATATTCTCACTCACAAGCTCTCAATAGGATTTAGTCATGTGAGAAGAGGGGAGCAGTGATTCGTTATGCATCTTTGGGGCATTTGCAGATCCACTTCATCATGTGGATCTGCAGTAACGTCAAGGAAGTGGAATTAAGGTTTGTTATTTGAATTTTACTCCAAACTTACTCATCATTAATGATGGATGGCCACATAGAAAAATATTTTCTTTGTGGCCACTATGGATTACAATCCGCAATGGCCTGATTGTAGTCCATATTTTACTCCATCAAGGGTGACTTTAATTTCATTCATCCATAAAATCTTTTGAAAAATCTGCTGTTGTGTATGTCCACATTTAAATAGTGTCTTTATTTACTTTTTACCTTGCCTGTGTCTCTGACTATCTGATAACATCTAGATACTTCAGGTAAGTTTAAGTTTGTTTGTGTTAAGTGTTATACAGTTAAGTGTTTATTTTTCTACATTCTCTACTTTAAACAAGCCAACACAGGCAGGAAAAATCAATTCTTTCAAACAAAACTATTGCAAACTAAACATAACAGACACCTTAGAATCATACCTTTGTATGAGTTGCTCCACGGTGGCAAATGTGGCTGTGCCGTGTGTGAGTAGAAGACATTAACATCTTGGTGAAAGAGAAGCTCAACAAACTTGGCAGACTCCAGAAACTTCCTCTTGCAGCACATGATGCTGGGAGCCTGCTCTGACGCGTAAAGGACACGGCCGCTCGAGAGGGAGAAAACCACCACGAAAGAATCCTACACACAGACACACACGCGTGCACATGTAGAAAGACACGCACACAAGCAAACCAAGTCACAGACACACAAAAGTAGTATACACACATACACTCACACACCCACTTGGGTTTGAGGTAGAAATAAATGTGCACTTGTGTTTGCTCGTGGAAGTCTGCCAACAATGGTGATGGAGCCTTCAAGAAGCATCAAGTGCAACAAATGCTCATTGTCTAAAGAAGGGGTGGGCAACTCCACTCCTCAAGGACCACCGTCCTGAAGGTGCAGGAGATTCCCTGTTGCAACACACCTGACTCAGACTTAATTAGCATGCTTGTGCAGAGCTTGACATCAAACTTTGCACAAATTTGAAATTACCCATTGATGCAAGTCAGATATGTTTCAGCAGGGAAACTCAAAACACCTGCAGGACCCTGGGGGACTGGAGTCACCCACCCCTAGTCTAAAGCATCTGAAATGTTGTATGTACCCACAATAGAATGATAAACTAACAACTTCAGTAACTACAAGAGGTGTATGCGCATGTATGTCTGTGCATACCGTGTTTTTAAGGGTGTGCTCAGAGGTGACTCTCTCCAGTTCTTCCAGAGTGCAAACAGTGGCATCTCTCCGTTCATCCTGCCCATTCCTCATTAGCAGTTTGTAGTACTCACTGTTGGCTAAGGAACAAAAACACACACAAACAGCTTATAAACAACAAAACCTTAAAACATTTAACCTTTTTTTTTTTTTTTTATAGTTAATCAGATTACCTTGCACTTGCTTGACACAGTTGAGTGCATAATGTAAGGCCTCCACAGTGCTGGCTTTGCTGCGGTTCCGTTTGTCAGATGGAAGCCTCTTTTTCATCTCAGCCACTGTTGTCATCACCTCTTGGTGGGTCTGCCCTCTGCTACCATCTGTATTTTCACTGCTAAACACACATTGACACACATACAAAAAAACACAGATTTTGAGGTCATAGTTTAAAGAAATAAAAGAACACAAAAACACATAAAAATTCCACTAAAAGTACTTGCATTTATGAGCTATGTGGTTGGAAAATAAAATAGAGAAAAGGACTCTTATCATTTTGTTTGCTTAAAACTAAACGTTTCCCCTGTAATTCAACGTAATCTACATGGAAAAACAATTTATGACAAGAAGAATATTATTTTGTATCTCCTGTTTTGTAAATTTAGGTATGATGTATCAGATCCGCTTGCAGGTTGTATTTATTTAAAAAGGTGAAAGGCAAAGTTATACCTTTAAATGTTTGATAAATATTTGATGCTCATCCCATTTTAACGATCGACAGCATTTTTCAACTTTGACCTACTGAGGTGTAGCAACATGCAAAATCAACATCATTGTGGTGGACAAACAGTTTGCGTACTTCTTTGTAACCTTAAAGCTGACATTTAACTCAGAGCCACTGCTGTGATGCGCTGTGGTGAAGTCTGCTGACAGCCTGTGTCACAGGTCTGATGTGAACATATGCCAAAAGGTCAGGACATGCAAGCAAGCAAGTACCTCTTTGTAGAAACTGAAATGGATCCTATGGCGCTCCCAGGGCTATGATTGGCTGAGGATGAAAGATCATGAGAACCGCTAGTCATGTCCTCATCTTCCTGCCCCACTTCTCCCCCTGAAGCTCCGCTTTCTTCTCCCCTGAGGCACTCAGACTGCCCCTGTCCATCCTGGTGCCCCGACAACACCCTCTCTTCCTCTTCACCTTCTGCTGTGGCCGACGGCAATGCAGAATCTTCCCCATTTGAACCACTGCCACCTCCTGGCATCACCGGACTTTGTTCACACATTAATAACATTTTGTCCAGTTGACGTTCCATTTGAGGGTCTTCATATGTTCAACAAAGGGAATGGTTTCCATGTGGTGACAATAACTTAACATTCATTCAGTTGGAGCGCAATCAGAGATGCAGTAGTCAGTGTTGAGCACTGCAAAACAGAACAAATAAAAACAGATCATAAAAAACAGAATTACAACAACGTTCTTAATATTATTGTCTACATAAAATAACTAACTACTAGTTAGGACCAGACAGTTAATTTCTTGGAAAATTTGGACCAAAAAAAGAAAAAAAGTTCCATTAAAAGCTTGTTAAAACCATTAGAATGTAAAATGACTTGCAAAAGTACTGTTATGTGAAGTGTGATTAAATAAAAAAGGTAAAAAGAATATAAAATCTTAAAATAAATAAAGAAAAATGTGTGTGTATATTAGGGCTGTGATGATATGCTTTCGTCCTGATTCGATTTGGATTTTTTTGGGTGCGGAATGTATTTGCTCATCATTTTTCTTGATTTCAATTTGGAAAAAACAACACAGCAGTCAGACCATCATTCTTCTGCTATAATACCAAAGAAGACAAGTAAAAAGATCAATTAAAACAATAAAACTGACCAAAAAAATTATGGATTATTTCATTTTGGTAAAAAAAAAAAAAAGATGACGCAAAAAATCCTGTTATTAGATTTTTTTAATTTGATTTCCCACCTGTAGTACCTATGTATGTAGTGCCAGTCTACATGAGCACTGATCAAGAGGCACCACCAGGCAAGCAACACCATGAACTCCAAGGAGAAGTCAAAACAGGTCAGGGACAAAGTTGTGGGAAAGTAAAAATTTGAGTTGGGTTCGTATAAGAATATCCAAATCTTATGGAGCACCATTGAAGCCATTACCACAAAATAGGAAAATTACAGCACAGCAAAAGAAAAAACAGCCAAAACAATAGCAGAAACTAAAGGAAGAGACTGAAGACAATGGTTATCTGGCCATTTCCATACAAGCAAGAGTTAATGTTATTCTACAGTAACAAAGAGAGGGAGAAAAAAGGAAAGTATTCAAGACAACTGGCATTTTTTTCCCCAGGATTGGACGTCCAAGCAGGTTCACCCCTTAGTCAGACCATTCAGTGCTAAAAGAAATGTCAAAAACCCTGTGAGTTAGATCTTTTGCTCTCCATGCCTCACTCAGCATGTTAAATGGTAAAGTTCAAGACAGAAAAAAATGTGTTTGTTCATAATGGTCCTGTCACCATAGTATTGCAAAGTATTCTACAGGCAGTTATGAACACATTTGCCTGACAGCTACAGCTTGTAAGTTGAGTTACAAAAACTCTGCAGAGTTTTGGGACATCCACTACTTGGAAAATTTGCAATCTTTTTGCTTAGAGACCAAACACGAATGTAAATGTAAAAATCAGGCAAGTGAGTGCATGTCTGACTCAAAGTTGTCTCTGAAGTCATTACGACAGCTTAAGCTGGGCTTTAAAGATACATGTTTGAACCTATAGGAGCCAGAGATTTTGACTTTACAACTGACAATCAGACAGGTCAAACTGTCATACAAGGTTGTGTCATGGTGAATTACCAGCTGGACTCTGAGTGGTTAAGAACAAAGCAGCTGGGCAGCTTAAAAACCTTCACCCAGCTTTCTGTCAGTTACATTACATTAAACTACAATCACTCATCTGATAAAGTTTGACTTAAATATGTCTACCATAATTCCTTGTTTTGGGGAAATGCTCCAGGGCCAGTGCAGAAGTCAAATGCATTCACACTGCCTCAAACATAAAGCTACATGTCTGATGGTTTAATTGTAGCTGAAAGCTATCAAGATTGCTATTTTGGATAGCTGTCTATAGCTGACAGCTCCAGGCACATAAGCAGAATTACAAATGAATGGCTAAAGAAACAAGGTGTTGCAATGGCTTCGACCAGGGCTGGGCAAGCTCAAATATAGAGAGCCACAGTTCGCAAGTTTTACATATTTCCTTAGGTTTAACATGCCTGATTAAAAAAAAAGTGGACGCAACAGCTTATTAAGGACTGAATTGGGTGTGCTGAAACAGGAAAGCATTTAAAACTTCAGGACTGTGACTGAAGTCCAGACCTCAAATTGACTGCAGTATTGAAGTTAGACCTTTGTGAACATCTTAAGGGGAATGTGCTGATTAGATTTCATCCTTGTCTGAGGTGTTTGTTACGTTCACGCTACAGACTGTCCAGCCGGTAAATTTCCACAATTTCAAGTTCTGTTTTTTGCGTACCTATGCATTGTGTTATTAATTCATTTCTTAAAACTGTTTTTTTTGTTGTTGTTTTTTTTTAAATATATGGACGTCGATTCAGATTCAGAAATTCCAACATCTTCATCATGACGCATCTGAAGAAAAAAAAACATCTTTCCCCCCACCCCTAATAAATACTAACTCTCTATAATCAAACTTACTGTCAAAAGCCAAGTAATTGACAACCACCTTTCCAGTTGAATATTAAATATGTAAGATTTCATGCTACATCATGCACTCTCGGGTGGTAATAACATACATCAGAGGTTACTGGTTATAGTTTAATCAACCTAATGTAAGATTTCATGCTACATCATGCGCTCTCAAGTGGTAATAACATACATCAGAAGTTACTGGTTACAGTTTAATCCTGAAATAGACACAGAGCATGGAAGAGAGGGCTGGAGTGGTGTTAAGTGGCTCACCTGCTGCTATGAAAAGAGATGCAAAGGAATAGCTGAAAAGAGAGCTATTGTACTGTAACTGCAAGGAAGGACATAAAATGATCCCTTAACTGGACAGTTAATGATCAAATCAAGATATTTGACAAGCAACCATCTCATGCCATACAGGCCTCTTACCAATGTGAGCTCAATAGCCAGTACCAATGTGAAATCCCCTGCTGGGTCTACTTGCACTGCCTGCCAGCATTTAAATAAACAACACACTACCAGATCACAGAAATAAAGTGTAACTGTTACAGAGGACGCTCATCCTTTATTTATGCAAAAAGACCGCTTGCTACGGAAGAAGGATGATGCATATTCTAATGTAAGGGAAAGTAAAAGACTCTATAGATTAAAAACAAACAAAAAGAAAGTTTATACAGCAGCTTTAGGTTTTCTGTCACATAAACAAAGATGGTTTCAATTGTCATTACAGCTGCCTGTCTTCTTGTCTGTGCATTCGCTGCACTAAACAGCCAATTTCACTGAGCAACCTCATGATGGACAAGATGCAGATTCTTAATTTTAATCAGCCAAAATAAATAGAGCAAAAGTAAGAATTAAATGAAGCGAGCAAAAATTATGTGGAGTGTGACATTTGTGGCAGGGTACGTAAACACCAAAGAACAGCAATGAACAGATTTTTGCCAATTCACCAGTCATGCCCAATGGCCAATTGACAGCTTTGCTTGTGAGGGGTCAAAGAGAGAAAAAGAGACCTCTAACATCCCACTTCTACGTCACATATGACATACAGTCCAATCTTTATGGCAATTTTCTGCAGCTAAAATATAAAGAATTCAGTTATAATTTAGAAAAAAGTATTTATATAATGCCAATAAAGTAAGTAATTTCCACTAGAAGCCAAAGTTTTAGCATTACATATGGCTTTCATTGAATATTTCTAGTTTCTAAAGGCTGACATTACAACATTTTAGCAGAGAGTTAAGCTTCTCAGGAAAACTCTTATAAAAACAGCCTAAAAGAGTTAACCAAACAGTGCCAGTATTAATGTTGTTAGCCACACCTGTCTTTTCCCACTGTGCCTTGCTCAGAAATGTTTAATTCACAAGCCTTAAATATTTTTAGTTTAGTTTGATGTGTGGGGAATAAAACACATATTTTGAAAATCACCGGAATATGCAAGCAAATGAAATGTTCTGTGCTTTTAATTTTGAAACATGAACAAACACAATCTGCCTTGTTATCTAATGCTACTGGTGTGACTGGTTAGCAAACATGCTCTGTGATTTCTGACTCATCCCCATCAGCCACCATTTACACATATGGACAAATTTCATCCATCAATACTGCCGGGACCAGCTGCAACTCTAGCAATCATTACACATCACAAATAAAACATTGTTGCATAATGCCTTTAACTTATAAACATTTAGAAGCAGCTCACATTGAACCATTTTAGTAATCCACCCAAAAAGAGTTTCAAACCTGCAATTGCTACTGGAGGACTCTTAAGTGAGCCTGACTTCTAACTGCCTCTTCCCAGATTTATCTCACTGACCTTAACATGAGTAATAATCATAACAAAAACTGCAGCTGCAACCACATACACATGGCAGTGAGGGAGGGCACCTGACAAGAAATACGCTGTGACAAATGCTGAGACATAAAGCCAGACCAGGGAAAACATTCTGCATCATTCATCAGAATTACCGCAGAATTACATAACCAGGTTGCTCAGTTCCAAGTGTAGAAATGAGCAATTACTTGATATGTTAGAATTGCACTGACACCATACAAATGCTGGTTACTTATGATGCTTTGCCTTAATTCCACAGTAAACAAACTGGCTTGGACCAAATGTCCACTCTGTATTTTTCTCTTCTACTTTTTAGAGAAGAATTAAATGGGGTTAGGGAACATGCTCAAATTTCTCATACAGCAAGCCTTTAACATTCCACTTATATAGAAAACATTTAGAAAATTTCTCATTTTAAAAAGGAATTTGAGTCAAATATAAGAAAACTTTGAAAGGTGTACTTTATAAATGGTCAATACTTACATAGCACCTAACTATAACTATAAAGAGCAAAAAAGTACCATGTGATTTTTTTTTTTTTTAATAAAAAAAAAATCATTTGTTTACCAATGACGGGAAAACTACTAGACAAGGTGCTGGCCTGCCATAGAGTTCAGTTCCCAAGGGCACTGTGCCATGTGATAGCCTGTGGATCAAACCTCTCTCCTCCCTGTAAACCACAGCTGTCACAAGTTTGTAGTGCTGTTGAATTGTTTTGCACTGCACAGAGCAGATTTTACAATGCAGTATGTTGACTTATTTAGAAACATGGGGGACATGCACCTGAAAGTACAAAATAGTTCAAAAGCACCAAACAATACATCAGTCTAAAATTATCCCACATTTTAACTATTTTTTGGCAACGTTTGAATCTGGTGCACTTCATACACTTCTAATTGTGTGGAGCATCACTATCTGAGCAACAACACTACAGCACAAAACAGTGTATGTGTTATTTTATTTAGCTTCTGGCTTTAGTTTGTGTGGATCAATTGATTAATATTTACAATTATGAAAGATTAAGACATAAACAATGTGGACTATGTATCTATACACTAGCATACATGGTTTCATAAAAAACTAAATAAGATAAAAAGGGATTTCAATGCACTAAAAATGTGTCAGCACTGACAGTCTAATTTTCAGGTTCACTATTTATCACAGTTTAACAAATGTATGTAGCATCACAAATAAAAGAAACAAAGCAATGAACTGGCTTCCAGTATTATGCTTGAAATTTCAAATCAAACAGTATATGCAATGCTAATTTCAATCATAGCTCCCCCAAAGAATTCATTTGAAAAATATACATCTAAGCATAATATGTTAATATGAATGCCACAATAGTACTGAAATAGAATCCGGCAATTTATTCCAAAACAAGTGAAGATAACATGCATATCCCTGACAAGTAAGGCTGGGTGCTGTATTGAAACATTCTTTTTTATTCCTATGATAACAAGTGGTAGAAAACAAACAAAATAGACGCGTACCACATAAAGTCTTAGAAGAGATATGAAATGTCTAAAACCACTTTATGTCTATCTTAGAAGAAAAAGCTTTCTTCCTTCAAATATTTGCAAAGTGTTCAGATGCTTAAATCAGAACAGATTTATGTAAGAAACATTTTTTAAGACACTGAAATCTTATTATTAAAACCATCACATCAAATGTCTACAACCACTTTATGCCTGTCACTTAGAAAAGCTTTCTTCCTTCAAATATTTGAAAAGTGTTTGAATGCTTAAATCATAAAGAAAAATTTTTTAAGAAACTGAAATCTTTTGATTAAAACCATCATTAAAATTATTATTATTAAAAAATAAATATTTTAAAAATTCTTTAAAACACTGTTAAAAACACTATAGCCGGGTAAACAAAATTTGGTGATGAAATCATCATATTACATAATCATGGACTTAGCTCTATAAAAATATACACCTACCAGCATCCTGAGGCTGTCTGTTATGGATTAGGGAAAATGTTTTATGAAACTAAAAATAAAATAGGTTAAATTACTTCTGTTTATTAGCATATATTCATAAGGTTATGGTGTAAGCTTACTGAGTAAGACAGTAAACTTGTAGGCACACATAAATGCATCCAGGGAGAGAGTAATCTGCAACTGTGTAAACACAGGGCCTAACGCCCATGTTGTAAGCTTTCATGCACAAGAAAAGAGGGAGAAAAATAAAAAAATGGAAGAAGAAAAAAGATTCCAGTAGCTTACAAACCGTACGTAACCATTAAAAACAACCAGGATAGTATTTTGATGTTTGACTGCCCCACCCCCCACAATGAACCCGCTGACCTCAATAGACAGTAAACCACTACATGCATTCGTGAAGACGTGCACGGCAGCTAATCCACCTCAACGTAAAGCTCCGCGGTCATTCATTTACTGTTGAGTAAAGTGACACACATCTGCTCACATACGAACGAATTATATTGTGGAATGATTCCACAATATAATTTGAATATAAAAATGTGCACCAACTATGCCACAATATAATGTAAATAATGCCAAATAAAATCACAGATCCCGCACAACTGCAAGGCCAGAAGTGATTTGTAAGTTTATTATTATTAGTGTGTAACTTAAAAGGATACCTAGCAAGATACAGAAAATCAGTGGCACTCTGTGAAGACGCATTTTCGTTGTTAAAATTCGAAGTTAAAAATGCAGCATGTTAATGACTCATTGAGTAACAGTGAAACTTGTTCGCTACAGTTCCTCAGCAGACATGTTATTTAGCTAGCATATTAGCAACACACACTTTGGAATGTTCTTTGCATTTTTGTTAGCATTCATGGATAATAATCAGACTAAAGCTGCTTAAAACCCGTGCAAAATTTATTTTAGGTCTTTAATAACCAGCACTTTGATTATAATTTATTTGTTTACATCCACCGATCTCTCTGGCTGGGTCTGCGGGCGAAGTGGTTAGCTAGCTTATCCAGTTAGCTAACTCATCAACGACACCTTAAGTACATTAACTTATAAACAAGAATTTACCTTTACTGCTCCCTGTTTGCTTTAGCTTTGATATCAAAAAGTTAAACGTCCTCAAATCTTGCTGTCCAGCCCTTAAAAATAAAAATATTTATGTTATTTCCCCGTCACGTAGCAAACGCGTCATCCATTTCGCACAGCTTGACAGATTTGTGCAACGTGAGCCCGGCATGGCATAGCTCCTCCTACTCTGTGCTGATTGGACGGACTAAATTTACATCTGTTGCTTGATACGACGAAGTACCTAAAAGTAGGCGTGTCTAACGCCGACGCTCGTCAGGATCTTGCTGGCGGTTCACGTGTATGCCCATGTTACACAACAAGAGCGAAAGCAGGCCGTGACCAGACTGCAGAGGCGTGATCCACTACTATGGAATGCAATTTTAGTCTATTTAATATACACATTAAATAAATAAAACGCGTAATGATAATCCATATGAAATAAATAAACAGGACTATGAGAATATGTTAAGTTAATTTAAAAAAATATACTATATAGAACTCTCTCTCATATATATATATATATATATATATATATATATATATATATATATATATATATATATATATATATATATATACACACACACACACACACACACACATACATATATGGAAGCTTGAGGGTCTTACACAGTGTCTTCAATCAGTCAATCAATAATCACATCTTTCCATTACTGCTTATCCACGATCAATATGCCCAGCTGGTTGGCCATTTTTACAGTCTATATCTGGAAGCCCAACAGGTTGTGTGTGATACATATTTATACACACAAAGACACAGACAACACTGGGAATTGAAAATGCCTAATTATAATTACAATAATTATTTATTTAGCAACGACAGAGGTATTCCTTTCATGCTTCTGCAACCGAATGCATAAACTGAAGAAATACACAGTGAAGTTGATGCAGTGCATATTATCAATTAACACCATAACAAATTTTGATTAATCTTTTGGTCTTACTTTCTATTTTATAATTATTTAATCAAACAGCAAAAATCCATAGAGGCTAGGATCAGGGACAGAATTGTAGGCAAACCACCAGGCTAAAAATAAGCGCTGAAATAGAGAAGTAGAGAAATGCAAAAATCTCCCTGCAGTAACCTAGCATGTGAACAATGTATGCTTAGCATTAAAATCTAGTTGATGATATAAATATCTTTAAATAATACTGGTCAGACCAATCCAATTCTGTCTATTCACTAATATGTAAAATGTTTCACTATACTCCTATGTCAAGATGACATATGAGCTACTACAATAACCGGTAATATGGTACCTCCAGAGGATATGTTGACTTATTTCTAATTGATTGATCAATAACATAAGGGTGTTGTTATCTCTTGGCTCCTATGGATAACCAGCATAGTCAAGAGCACAACAAAGTAACAATAAAACACCAGCTTTTAATACATTTTTTTTTTACATGAAATTTAATGTTTTATCAAAGCAACAGAAGCAACAGGCAATCAGGGCCAAATAGTATAATTGCACTTTTTTCATACATTCCCAGAAAGCATATGAAAGACTTTGTATGGGTCTGAAAATTCTGTGTAACAGAAGAGATGTTTACACAAAATAACTTGCTGCATGTGATATAGAGATGGCCTGTATATAAACATTTTGTTTGTTAACAAGTTACTTGGAAGGCAAAAGTGTGTGCATGTCTAAACTAAAAAAGTCCGCACAGCCCAAGTGTGTCAGTGTTCATATCAATATCATGGATGCATTGAAAAGGAAAAAAGAAAGCTGGAAAACATTTACAGATTGAAATACAGAAATGAAAAAAATCCAGTGTTGTTGTAGCATACTGTGAATCACCATGTCAAATTCCAATAGCATCATTTCACACTTTTATAATGTTTAGCAGTAGTGAGCTGAGGACCACAACAAAAATTAATTCTCCCAAAGTTTAGTCACTTACACATCTATCAGATTTCAAATAAAACTACTATATATTAAAAGTAAATTATCAAGAGAATTATTTTACAATCAGATGGAATAAATGTCAGCTTGAATTCACACAGGATTGTATTAAATGTTTTCTAATTATTAACAAAAGGAGCAGTTTTTAAACAGTCAAGAATATTCACAAGGCACTATTTTACTGGCTAGCAACCTAGCTGGAACACACTGTCTACAAAGTATGGCTGTTGTTTTGGCTGCTTTCTGTTGAAGAAGTCTTATTATAAGATCTGTTTTAAACAACATTTATAAAGAGAATTGTTTTGATATGTGCATGACAGCACTTTATCAAGGCCTCTTTAAAATGTTAAATGTTAACACATGTTTTGAGAGGCAGTTGAGCTGTTTGGTCTTGGTGTTTAGGCACTAAACTGAACAAAATTTTACACAAAGTACAACCCAAAAGAAGACAGGTATGTATATTCAGGTGGTTCAATGGTGTCTATCTAGTTAGCTTTCTGCTTCTGCAAAATTCCTCTTCAATCAATTTGATTTGTGTGTTCTACAAAAAGTTTATTAGTGCTTAACCATGTTCAAAAATAAAATGAAGCAGACCAAATCTTTCTAAAATGAGAAGAAATATCAAAATACTGGTGTTACATTCTGGAAAGAAAAAAAAGGTTTGTGCTGGAAAAAGGCACATCTAACAAACAATATCAAAAGCGCCTGGCACACAATATCAGAGGTTATTAATAAAATATAATAATGCAAATATAAGTCGAGGAGAGTTTACATCAATATTCTTCACTTCTAGCCTTGAGGTTGGAATGTGTGTGTATGTGTGTGCAATGTCACAGAGTTCAACAGTATTAATGTATACATTTTTGCTAGCTTAATGAGTTTTACTTTTCCCCATCAGCAAATTTTATTTATATATATATATATATATATATATATATATATATATATATATATATATATATATATATATATATATATGTATGTTTTAGTTTTCTTTGGTATGTGGCTTGGTATTCAGCTGAGTGTTGTAATGTCCAGTAAGATGTATTAATGTGTAAAAATGTAATATTGTGACCTAAGCACATGTGCAAGCACACGGACACACACACACATACATACATAAGGCAATCCAGGACAAGGAATGAAGACCCCTGCAGAGGTGAATAATGTGGAGGTCAGTAGCCACAATGGGATTTCTTCCTCTGAGACTCAAAGTATGCACATTGCCCCACTCCTCTTCTTCATCATTGCCTCCAATCCTCCTCATCCTGCTGCTGTTCTATGAGCAACTCCAAACTGTGAATGAAATAAACTTTGCTTTTAGAAACTGTGAACAAATATACTTAAGATGATGAGATAAAAACACTAAGAGTATTTGTTTGTCTTTTGGCAAACTCTTGTCTATGAAAACCTTTTGCCACTCTTGGGCAGTCACATACAGGTTTTGAGTGAAACTTACACTAAATCTTTTGTATCTAAAGAGAATTAATATTGTTTGAGGTTGCAATGGTGCTGGGTCTTGCACATTACGGTTTATTAATATTAAAATTGCAGATCAAGATATAATCTATTTTCTATCATATAATGTTGATTATAACACTTATCTGAGGCTTGACACTTACTAATAATGATGATGATGATGATCACTATAACAGCTATCAGGATGGCCCACATCTGGACAAAAGGGAGTACAGAGTTAATATTCATTCAAACACAAGTGTTTTGAAACTACAGCTGCACAAAATATTGTTTGAGCACTGGTTTGCAATGTAGGAGGCAAATGAACTTGATGTTCTCTACAATTTAAAGAGTACCAGACACACAAAGGTGTGTGGTAAAACGCAATTCACATTTGCACAGATTGGAACAAAACATGAACTCAGCACCTAGCACAACAATAGATAACAAGAATACCTCTCAAATACAGACAAAAACCAAGCTTGTAACATTCACAAAAAGAGGTAAGATCAGTGCAGGTTGAGTCTCAACAAGATGACAGGAGTGCAAATTAACAGTGCTATTCAAGTCATCTGTTGACCATGCCTGTATTTTTCATATAGCAATATATGTGGCAGGGTTACGAAGAATTTCAATGTCAGTTTTTTCTAGTACCATGCAGTCCAAGCTGAAACTTGTTAAAAATCGTTCATGTTATCATAAAAAAAAAAAAAAATCAAATAATTTCTCTTAAATATAAGATCATGTGAAGATGAAATGTTAATCATCTCTAGTGGAGAACGAGTCTGGTCAAATGAAAGTTATCAGTAGGGAAAGATTAGCGAATTGTGGACTAAACTGCGCTTAGTTACCTTGCAGTTCTTCCACCAGTACTTTCTTTTCAGCTTAGCGGCACTGGTTTCAAACTGGGAGGCTCCAGCCTGCAGTGCATCTGCTCGGTCATCCAATTCTGACAGTTTCTGATCACGCTCCAGCACTTTGTCCACATTGACACGCATAATATCCACCACCTATGCAAAACAAACAAAACACAACAACAAATAAACACTTGCTAGGAGTTCAGTTCTTGTACATTACTTTTAAATGTTGTGAATGTTAAATATTAATTTGTTTTTAAATTAGATTTCTTTTTAACTATAATTACTTGTGCTTTCTTTTTTTCCCCCCATTGGGTTTTATAATACATAAAAGAACACACAAAAAAAAGGTTTGGGACTGTACAATTATATCTTTCACATAAAATGATGACACAACACTTTCAAATGCAAAGTAACCTCAGGAAATATTACATAACACCCCAGGCAGTCATGAGGTGTAAGGAAAGGTGAAAACACCTGAGTTCATCTACAGTCAAAACAAACCAAGCATACATGTTCACAGACAGTCTCATGGAATACATGTAACCCATATGCTCCACTGATCCACAAACCCCTCTGCAGCCCCTCCCTTCAGACGGTGCAACATAGTAGAGGAGTGTAGGCTAATGCAGGCCCATGCAGGCCTTACATAACCATGGAGACGGTGATTACATAAATATCAGACAGCCAATTGGAGACTCTGTGTGACATGACGAGGTTAAAGTTCTACGTGGGAGGGGCAAACCTCAACTGAGAAGGAAAAAAAGAAACAACAGTACTGGCAATTATTGGTGAGACTTGCCAACCGTTTTACTTTATATCCTCACTAACATGGTTCTGATTAGTTTCTTAAAAATAAAAAAAAGTAGCTGCCTCTGAAGGTCTTTTGGCATATCAAGTGTCACGTGGAGGTTGACTATTAGAGCGAAACGTATTCCATTTGGTGAGTCACGGCAGTCCTGCCAGGGGTTATGTAAGTTTCTGCGCTAGACTGAACCAAGAAGGCGGGTGGGGGGGGGGTAAGGGTTCGAGGAGGGCTGCCAGATGACACAAGAAATACCACTAGGAAAGATACACATTTTAAGATTCCTGTTCAAATATAGCTGCAAACAATGGTCAAGACTTGGAGCTTAAAATATGGCATTTCAAAAACCATTCTAGCTTTCTTTAAGTCTCAAAGCCAAGAAGTTTTACTCTAAACTAGTTGGATATTCTGGTACATTCATACTGGCACTGTTTAGTCAGCTTGAAACAAACCACTTGGACAGAGAGTATGATCTGTTTGAAGGAGGGATGCTCTGATACTATTTTTTGTGGCGGATGCATGGAGTTTAGGTATCTGCCCATCCCAAATGCCGATTTGATACCTGTGTTATTAAGAAGTCTATTAAATGTATACTCTAAATTACATTATCGATTTTGAAGTATGATATTATTACATAATTCACATATTTATATGATTTATGTTTTACATGAAAACGATGATTGGGCCAGAGTTTTTATATTCTATATAATCTTTATAACAAACAATCATTTTTAGACTTTATTACCATTTGGATAATGATTACTTTGATAGCCCTGCTTTTGCTAATGGAAACAGAAAGGAGATAACAATAAAAAGATTTTAAAATGATACTTTAAGTTCAATGTCTGGTAAAAACTTAAAACAGCATCTTACCTCATCCACCTGGGCCTGTGTCTGTTGCAGACGCTTGTTGCTTGACCCCGCACCTGAACCTTCTGGACCGAGAGATGACCTAAAAAAAAAAAAAAAAAAAAAAGGAGGAAACTCTCACTTAAATTTTAGCATCCTGTACAACATATGGTCAATTCAAGAAAATAATATCCTAAAATGATTTTACACTGAAAAGTAGCACTACAGAGCTAAAATGAAGCCATCACTTTCATGAGAGCCAGTGTGTACATATCTATCTATCTATATATATATATATATATATATATATATATATATATATATATATATATATATACACACACATATACAGTGTGTGTACAATTATTAATGCTTGTATGCATGTATATATAAATTTATAGTTGTTTTTGTAGTTCCTTTTTATATCTCTTTTTTAGCACTGGGAAGGCTTGCACTTCCAACTTCATTGTACCCACATATAATGTCAATAAAAGTTTATTTTATTCGAAGCTGGTTTTACAAAAGAAGCAACTGTACTGCAGTTCGCCTCCAAACCCACTCACTTCTATCCGTTGTGCACCATAAGAAAGCAGCACTAGTGTGAAACTGGGAAAAGTGCAAGGATGTTGAGTTGATGTTGAGTTGAGTTCAAGTCAAATCAATGTGGGCTTAGTGCTGTGTGTTGACAATGGGTCCATTGAGGGAATCTGGCAGAACTCAACAAGTGTCCCAGCTCATCCAAACTGCAAAACTTTGTATAGAATGAACAGCTGTTTTAAGTTGGTTCTTATTTTCCACGGTCACTTCAACTATGCTGTCAAATATATTATCCCAACTTTGTTGTAAACAATCTGATATAATCTGAAACCTATCTTCTGCCCCCTGGTGGAAACCTTTTTTACTACAATAATTCTTACACATCACATAAACTGTAAATACATGGGTTTTTTTTTGTTGTTGTTGTTGTTGTTGTTGTTGTTGAAGGGTTATGTAAATACTTTAGATAAAAAAAAATCTAATTTAAAATTATTGAGATGCTTGACATTTTCAATTGACTTTGAAATTTTGTAAAGATTTTTCATAACTGCAAACCACAACCTACCAGGCTTGAATGATAATCTCTTAGAGTCTTATATTCTAATGTGTGTCTTCCTAAACATTTTTGGCAAACTGCTAAATAAGGATATAAATAGAAACTCTGGACACACCAACTTTTATTCATTGTTTTTTGTTGAATTTATGTGCATTGCTGACTTTTAAAAGGTTGATATACCTTTCAATGCCCCTTTTGCAGCAGTTTTCTACTGCCACCCTCTGACCTCAGACAGCATTGCAATGCAATTGTGTCACCTATATGGCCATTCAAAAGGATCACTAAAATCTGAAGGAAGAATTGAAGGAGTTTAATGTGAGAATTATACAATAATTATGATGGTTTTGTATAATATAAACATATGGAAGCTTAGTGAATGTACTTAGTTTAAGCCCCGTTAAGACTAAACTTATTATGTGAGACAGGTGCTACATGCATCAACCAGGCACTCCCACACTTTAGTGAAAGGCAAACAAAATATATAATCCTCCCTATTCAGAACATCCTTCATCATCATACCTTTGTTAAGTGACACTACAAACAAACTACTCTGAGCTAATGCTGGACAGATCAATCTACAGTATGATAACCTTCGTACAATCGTGTCATTGTGAGACTGAGATGTAAAGAGTTGTCAGTCAAGTTTGCAAAATGTAGCTGAGGGATAGTGCAAAGGATTCGATTAACAATGAACAAACAAAAACATAATCTAAATTACAGATGCACTGGCTTAAGTAAGAGTCAGTCATTTGTTGACAGTCTGGTTTAGCTGTGTGTGACATTTAAAATGATCATAACAGTATGCCATAAGATCAGAAAGCAATTTTATTGGCAGAAAAAGTTCGGCTTTTCTCCTACAAATCAATTAGCAACATAAAACATCCTGATATTATACATCAACTTTGTCTTCTTGCATGTATGGCAGTAGGATGTCCTCATTTTAAGACTAGTATGATTAAGCTAAAATGTGCCTACGTTTGACATATGCTGCATATTTGTTTTCTGAGCTGTCAAAGACAAATGAGGAAACTGCAAATGTTACAAAGATGCATTTCCCTAAACTCTAACCAACAGCTGTCTTTTCCAAAATTTATGTATATTCACAGGTCTAAGCCTTTTTGTTGTTACTGTTGATTGATTAAACACAGAAATAAACAAGGAGTTTATTGTTAATGCTTTTGTTTACAAATGACAACGGCTAATCTATGTGATGCCATATAAATAGCTCAATAAAGCATATCGAAGTTATATCCCAACTGGTTTCATACAACTCAATAGCTTGCAACTAAAAAAAACTACTAGAAGTGCTGTATGTTAGTATTTTAGATAAAATGATAATACGCAATAAGCAGCTTGGTATTATATAAAAAAAATAAGCCATCCATTAATATGAAAAGTGTACTTCACATTTCCTGCATTCTTTTTTGTAGGGTTGGGACAATATGCTTTCGTCCCGATGCGATTCCGATTTTTTGGGTGCCGATTCCGATTTAAATTGCAATTATCAGGATACTTCAAAATTGCTGATTTTTGTGGATTAAAAACAAAAAAGACTTTTTTTACTCGTCATTTTTCTTAATTTCAATTACGAAAAAACAACACAGTAACCAGACCATCTTTCTGCTGCTATAATGCCCAAGAAGAGAAGTAAAAAGATTGATAAAACTAATTAAAATGACTAATAAATTAAATAATTAATCTTAGAATGGAATATTTTTTATTTGTGAAAAAAGTTTTTTTTTTTAAACAAAAAATCTATAATAAAATTGTGAAGTAAAAATCCCACTATTCTATTTTCCCACCCTTACTTTTTTGTGTCAGCAAGTGTTGGTTCTAAATATCTTTTTCTTCTCTCAGAGATTTTTTTCCTTGATTGCCTGAGATTTGACCGCTAAGGCTACAACTTAAAGCTGGGATAGGTAATCTTCCTCAGAGACTTTCCTCTGGGTGAAATGGTTCCTTGTCCTGATAGTAGTACATACATTTTATAATCATAAACAGTAAGACATATAGTTTGACCCCTTAGTTTACTGTAAATCTGTAAAAACTCTGACCAATCAAAACGATCATGCCGAATTAAAGTTGTTCATTAATTATATTTTGGAAGCTTCTTCATGGCTGAGAAAATACAGGAAGGATTTCTCCGACCCGACTCGGTTTATTTGCCTCCTCCCGCTAAACAGAGATAATCGTTGGTGGAAAAAGCAGTGAACTAGAAAAGCAATCGCAGAGTGCAAACTTCCGCCACGGCTTTTAAAATATTCCTGAATCCAGGCGGTGATCCGGTTCGCTACCAAAATTAAATCCATTCTTCCTTTTTTCTTTCCAACAACTCCAAAAAAATGGAATTAAAATCCATCCACAACTTTCTGAATTATCTTGAACACAATCAGATAAAAACATAACTTTCTTGGTGGAGGTAAGAAAAAAGCCTGGGATCATGCAAGTAGCAAAGTCAGACAGGGAGGAGCCAAGACAGTGCGCTACTTTTAGATCTTGCTAGCTCCCAAACATTACCTACCCCAGCTTTAACAAGTAGTGATTGATTTTAAAAATACTATGCAGTCTAACAAAGTTACACCTGTTTCTGCAAGAAGTGAAACAGAAAAGTGTGGGAGGAAAAAGCAAACCACTTCACTAGTAAGGTTGTTGTGGTAAAATAGCTGCACATGGTCCACAAAGCTGCTCTACTTGACAATAACAGCTCCACCCCCTACCCCACTTACTGATAAATCAACTATGTTGCCAATAATCAAGAGAGGTTGTTTGGAACAGACTTGGGTAGGGCGGCTTGGAGAGGGAGAATATGTACTTACACTGAAATAGTCGCCAGGAAAAGGAAAACATTTGAGGAATTGTAGCTGCACATACACATCAGTGCACATACTGCAGTTATGTGTTAAAAGTCTTTCATGTAATCTGCAAACTTTCAACCCCCCTCAACCAACTTGAGTCTTTAAAGTACAGCTTCCCTGAGGGTAAAATCTACCACTCTGGAGAGAAGTGGTGAGTTAGAGAAAACTCAACAAACTTGTTACTCAATAACTTAGAAGCTTTATAGTGTAAATCTAAACTATGAGGTGAGCATAATTGTGCATTTTGAAACTTCAATAAGAACGAGGTAGGCGCCAACTTCCCCATGACCCTCAGATGGAATAAGCAGAATAAAACAATGAATTAACTTAGAAATGTTTCCATGTGATTCATTCATAACAACTGCAGTTACTTATATTGGAGCAAGTTTAGAACTTGAATAAATGTACTTATAACTAACATAATTCCTTTGAAATAATACATAAAGGTAATTTAGCCTGTGGCAGACCATTTGAGGTCACCAAGCACCTCAACTAAAATGACTTATATGGTGATGGATACAGTTTATCTAAACTGCATTTCTCTGGAAGAGAGCGGTAACTGGCTGTGGCTGTACAATCAAACATGAATATAAAGGCAAAAACATATTGAAAATAGTGATCAGTGGAATTTTCAGTGAAAGTAGGATTTGTTGAGACCAAATAGTGCAATTCCCCTTAAATAAAACAATTCACCTTGTGCTTACCAGCTTACTATACCTCTGCATATATATATATATATATATATATATATATATATATATATATAAAGGGTATGAATAAATATGAGCACAACTGTGTGTGTGTGTGTGTGTGTGTGTGTGTGTGTATGTATGTATGTATGTTCATACCCTTTCATTTAAGAAGGGAAAAAACAACTGCCTGTGAAATTAGCTAAAGTTAGAAATTAGTTGAAGTAGTAAATAAGAAAATTTATGAATATCATCAATTATTTTCTAATTCTGGTTTAATAGAAATATCTTTTTAAAAAGCAAACAATTAAGATAATTGATTACATATTACATCACTCATAAACTAATATTTTGTTGAACAATCCCTTAATGTTTCCGCTACAGTCAGGTATTTTGTCCCACTGTTCAACAGAAAAATGCTCTAATTTGTCCAGGACCAATTTGTTTGGGTTTTTTTTTTTCTTTCTTCAACTTAATTAAATGAAAAACCAGTATCTTTTTTTTTTTTTTTTTTTTTTTTTTTCCCCCTAAATTATATTTTTGCAAATCTTTAGTTATTGTTCCTTTTGTAAGTCTCCGGTTATTTGAGTGACTGTTGTAAATTCAGTTTCTCTTTAATGAAAGGGTATGAATACATATGCGCAACACTGTGTTTATATATATATATATATATATATATATATATATATATATATATATATATATATATATATATATATATGCGAGTCTGTAAAAAGGACTGACTGGTTGTTATTAGTTTATCCACCCATCTGTGCCATTATACCAACAATAGTGTAAATCCTGCCTAAATTTCCGGTGTCGGATAAAGATGCCCGAAACGAATTTGCTGAGTTTTTAAATATTTGTGCCAGAATCGTATTGAATAAAAGAATAGATTCAGGCCATAATAAACCACATTACCAAGCTTATTTGAAGCAGGGCCAACCCAATGGAAAACTCAGACCAAGAGGGGGGAAAGTAACTTATATTCAATCGTCCAACAGTTAATTATTTCACTGCTGTGTACGTTGTAAAGTTGTTTGTATATGTTTTAACAGTTCAGTTAACCAATAAAGGGAGGATCATATATAGTTTGTGGTGGGCTAAGTTGGAAAGCTTTTGAGGTAGCATTGCTAAAGCTAACTTAGCCTAGCTAGTTGGAAAAACGAGCTAAAGGGCTAGCACTTGTTGCAGGCTAACAGTAAAGTTTTGGGCGTTGTTTTTTGTAATCGCGCATTACCATAGATCGGAGATACAGTTTCTTTTAAAGAAATCTTTTATAAAAGTTTACGTAAAAAAACAAGTGACTTACATGGTGAAAAGATTTTTGTTTGAACAACACCTCCGCGGTTTCTTGTTAGTAAAGTGTCAAGCCCGTAACAGCTAGTGCTGTCGTTTCAGATGCTGCCTTCGGGACAATCGGAAATGGGAGCTTTCAGGCGCAAGTGAGGGACAAACACCCAAATAAGATCGATAAAAAATAATAAATAAATAAAAAAAATGCGGGCAGGTTTATATTCTTAACGGTTTCACGATGTTGCATCAATATAATATAATATGTAGCATGCAAAAACTAATAAATAAAACTTTTGGAACACTTTGTTCAGATTCATTATTTTGTGTGACCAAATATTTCGTTGTATGAATTCGATTATAATACACGATTTTATTTGTTAAATTTTGAGAAAGTGGTTCTGTTTTAATAAATAGTTCAGGTTGTCAGATTGTAAAGTTCGTAAAAGTACTTTCACAGTAAGAAGATTAGCACAGGGTGAACATTTGAAGACAACATTAAAGAGACAGAGGCTCATATCCTGTAGCTCCCCAACCCCCTTACATATCTAACATTTTTATCACATTACACTGTGACACTAAAGGCAGTTCAGCAAGTTGCTGCTTTAACTTATCGAATTAAGATGTAAGGCTTTGAATTTGACCATTTTGTGCCTTTATTGATTTTATTGTCCGTGTGAACGGTAGAAATGCGAGAGAAAGTAGCCATAAGCCCGTGATCAGCATGTGACAGGGAACAAAAACAAATGTCTGTTTTCAGTGTCTTTTCAACTCTCTAATGTTTCATTCAACAGTCAAATAATTATGTTTATAGCTGAATCTTCACAGGATAAATTTTCATTTTTTTAAAAACACCACAGATAATATTTTTTTTAAATATTATTATTTTATTAAATGATGCAGGTTATTGTTCATGATATGATTTGTACAACAGCCACTGTGTTGTGAACCCAGAAACAATAAAAAAGGTTTAGTAAGTTATAGTAAATACCTATTTACTCACAGAGAGACAGCAAAAGCAAAAAAAGAACATCCAAAACTATTTCAAAATCTGGATAAAAAAAACAAAGAACAAACAAAACGTGACAGAAGCACCAAATAACACATTAGAAAATCACTACTCTACAAAATCTAAATAATTTAAATATATTTATATTTTGGGGAATCTTGCAAATAAATGTTCTGCCCCATTACAAATAATAATTTTTAAAGTACAAAAACAAAGAGAACTCAGAAATCAGTCAATCGCCAGGTTTGTTAACATGCATGAATTAATATATTAAGCTAATAAAATCCTTGAATAATGTGAGGGGAAGTATTCAGAGTGTTGGGTGACTCAGTGTAGGAAGATTTTTGTCTAGCATACAATACAAAAAAGATACTTAGTCAGTAACAAATAAGCTTTTATGAAAATTATTAGTTGAACATTTGCTACATTGAACTTATTGTGAATGAATCTAACAATAGATTAGAAATATTTCCAAATGTAATCTGAAATATACTTACAAATGTAATCCATTTTTATAAACAATAATGTAACCCCATTGTTGGTAATGGGTATCAATTTTTACTATATATAGCATTTATATATGTAAGTATATTTCTTATCTTTGGGAGTTAGACATCATAACTTAAGACTTATTCAATATATGAAAATGATGATAGAAGGGAAAATGTTCCCAGTTTATTTTTACATAATAAACTGATATGCTGCTATTTTTACTTCCAGTAAGGAATAATACTCAGAAAATATCTAGAGATAAGAGATGCGCTACACTCCTTATCAAATCAGGCTTCTTTATGTAGTTCAACTTACAGAGACGTCATCTTTTAATGTCAAAAGTTCGGACTTCATCTTGATGAGTGTACAAGTATAATTATTTATCTGTATATTTTTTTTGTTGTTTCTCCACTCGGGTACAAGCAAACAAAGTTGAACTGGTACCAGGATGCATTTGGGGAGCAGAATTTTTCATCTGGTGTACTCCAGCTTGGCTACATTCCAGATCCTTCATCCACCATCGCTTCCCTTGCATGTGTCTCAGGTTTCTGCCAGAGCACAGATTTGAAAGGAAATAGCATCAAATGATAAAATAAAAGATTTCAATCTGTAAGCTTCTTCTCGGAATTTATGATTCAGTATAAAACTATTACAACTTACATTGTTTATTTCTTTTTTGACAGCAGCTCCATTGTACAGCAAAACTGAACTCTCCTCCTGTAAACCACAAGTTAAATGCATTACTGCAAGCATAGCATAGATTTTCACAGTAGTTTTCCCTTCTTATGAAAACTCACAGTAAAACAACAAATCATGTACCAACAGAACCACATTCACCCTCTGGTTATTGGCTATGTGATATGTGCAGCAGGTGCACTAAGTAACAAAGTCAATGTTAATGTCTTTGCAAACTTGGTATGTAGGAACACAGTAATGGTAAACGCTTCACTGACACGGTTGACTGAGTTTCACCTTTAACAGAGGAGCACTTCTCAGCTCTTAGTCTGCTCTCTGGATGCAGTCTTTGTTCGTGATGTTTAGTTACATGTGGATAGAATCTCACTGTGCAGACATCCAGCTGCTCAAACAGGGACACCTTTCACTAAAACTCTCCTGTTGAGGATGTATACAGTTACTGACACTTACACTTGTAAAAAAAAACAACAAAAAAAAAAAAAACCTTTTAGCCTGAATACGTTGTACAAGTCTTTGCATTTCCAATATAATTTAAATGTAAAATATTTCAATATATAATAATGTGATGAGAGTGTAAAGGTAGTTTATGTCAAAATTCATTGAAAACTCAGTTGATGTCTCATTAATTATAAGAAGAAATGTAGGAATTTTTCTTTTAGTACTGGTAAAAAATATTCTAACACATTATGCAATATAGAAAGTTGCATAGCTGTGGACCTCTTATGTGTCTATTGGTATAACTACAAAGGAAAACTGAATGGTTTATTTAGTTGTTTTACAGACAATAGTAACTATTATTCGTGATGCAGTTTATCAGCCTAACAACTGAAAAGACATGGTTGGGTTTCCATGTCGAGCACGTACACAGTAGAAGCTGGTTTAAATGCAAACTGTAACTGTAAAATCAGAGTATATATGCTTACTTACATATCCTACATTCACTTCCATCACCTCTCCAGTCTCGCTGACCTCTGTGCTGCACCCTCCAGGAAAACACTCCAGTCCACGCCTTTCTCTTATTTTCTGCAGGAAGTCATATGCAGTAGATTTTTCCAGCAGAGCTACCAGATAAACAGGATGACACAGATGCACTAATTTTAGCACAGCAATAAAGCTGAAAGAATTGAATTCCTCATGAAACATCTTTCAACTTATAAAAGCTCACCTCCTTCACAAATGTAGGTAACCAGGAGCATCGCAGCGAGCAGTTTTACAGCCATGCCCTCGAACAGAATCAGATTATCACACTCTGGAATACTGTGTTCCTCCTGTGGAGTTGACTTCATGCACTTTTTGTTTCAATTCCCCCCGCCCACCAATGTCCCAGTGGTAGTCTCATGGGGTCAACAGGCATCAGGTAGATTTGTGGTGAGGAGCGACAGAGGGAGCAACGGCATGAAAGAGATCATCAGAAGTTTCCATAGACCCATACTGTTTCATGTTTGAAAGTCTAAACATAAAAAGCCAAAATTCAATCATTTGCATCTACTACAATACGGGATTGATAATAATACAAATGAAAAAGAGCAGTTGAAGCAGGTATTCAAGCTTTCAAAAAGGATGGAAAGCAGTTGTTGTCAATATACTGCATCCAAGAGCTTTTCGACCCATTACATGAACACATATTTTCTCATGATATAGTTTTTCCACAATGCTTTTAGTGTATAATACAAGCAGAAAGAGATCTTCTTATCAATAAAATTCAAGTAAATGAGCAGAGAACATGTGGATATCTACATAGTGTTTTTTGCTTGTGATAAGTAATAATAATAATAATAATAATGATGATGATGATGATGATAATAATAATAATAACAATAATAATAAAAATAAAAAAAAATAAAATAATAATAATAATAATAATAATAATAATAATAAAAGTCACAAGCATGTCAAGTTATGAAACATTGTAAATGGCTGAACAAAGAGAGTAGTAAACAGTATTGACCTCGGCTGAAAGTTCATGATACTGGAATACTTCAAGCTTTAGAAACAAATCAAATCAAATCAAACTTTATTTATAAAGCACTTTTTCTCCAATAAAATGCAACACAAAGTGCTTTACATGATATAAAAACACAACAAAGAAAAATTCATCAGCCCCTCCCTTCTCACTTTTAAACGCATAGACACTCATACACACACCCAAATAACATTAATTTCCAACACTACTCTTAAACATCACATATACACCTACCTAGTTATTTATTGGTGAGCACAGATGAGCCTGGTAAGAAACACCATAGCAGGAGCCATCTGCACCAGGAGTCAACCAGACCACAGTACCAGGGGCACCATCACGGTCACCAGTCAAAAGACTGGGCCAAGGCGCCCCCACAGCCATAGCCATTATGACACCCAGTGCAGAGGGCTCCCTCTGAGGAAACACCCTGGAAGACATCCTAAAAATGATAAAATACATTAAATGAAAAATAAAATAAGATAGTAGTAATAATAAAACAATAAATATTTCAAGTAAAAATAATATAACAAAGATTATAAAAGCAGATAAAAAAAAGAAAAGAAGAAGAAAAAAATCAATAAAAAAGAATTAAGTACAAATAAATAAATCAAATGTCCAGACTAATGTAGTAAATACTAAGTAAAAGCCAAGTTAACAACAAATACTTTCTAATACAAAGGTCCTTTCAGGAAAATGAAGCATGTGACAACAACACTTTGTGGACTAAAAGCATTTATTCAGACAGCCCATATGTTCCTCGTGCTGAACAGGAGGGGGCGCCACATTCATCCGACGTATCCGGAAGTTGTTTCGCAATCTTGATCGATTTTTGAATTTGAAGTTTAGCTAGCTTAGTAGCGTTAGCTAATGTTGGAAACCCAATAATTCATCAGCTGCGTGACAATGGCTGATGTAAAAGAATGAGGCAACGTTGAAAGGATTCCAGGTTTTCACGATGAGTTAACTTTAATGACGGTATTTTATCAGCCTTTAGCTACTCGCCTCAGTAAGCTAACGTTAGCTTTGGTGCTAGTTTAGCGTACACGTTTTCAAGCAACATTCGCAAATATGCTATCAATTAATTATCTCGGGACGTCGCAGTTTACCTGTCTATGAAAGGTAACACCCGCAATTATATACTTGCATGCTATTGTTGAGCACTTAACGATATTTTCCCTACTATTTTACGGTAATAATTGTAGCTGTAAAGGGAAAGTGAACAGTTTTGTAACAGCTGTCTAGTCGTATGTTAGTACGGGCCATCATATTAGACCAACACAGACCTTCATACCCAAATATTACACGTGGCTATTTTTATTATGATATATTCTATTTCACATTTTTAGATTTGAAGGGTATTGAAATGATATGTAACCTTGTAGGCCAGTAAGTAGGGTGAAAGGAGTTGTTATTGATTGGGATCAGAATTCTGGCTTATACTGGACATTTGTGTGTTAGATTTAGTTTTACTATGAGCTCCCTGTCAGCCCACCCTCTGGCCTCAAGCTCCTCATGCAGGACACTACCCGGAGAGGGTAATCAGGTACAAAAAAAAAAAAAAAAAAAAAAAAAAAAAAAAAATAAATATATATATATATATATATATATATATATATATATATATATATATACACATAACATATTTGAATCAAATAAATATTTTCAATACTAAGTAGTGGCATTGTTACTTGACCAGGTGCAACCAAAGGCCCCTCTCCTGCAGATTCTGCGTGTTGCTGGAGCTCAGGAGGATGTTTTCACACTCAAAGAGGTGAGCTGTCTCATAAAATGTCAAGAACTGCTACAGTCTGCATCACTTGTTCATTGCCTTGTATTACTTGAAAAGCTGCAGGATCATTTTTTGCTACATTTTTAAAAAAAAAAATTGTCTTGTCCAGCATTCAAGCAAGCAGACTGATGTTCTGGATGCTACTGAGCAAATTTATTTTGCCAAGGGAAGCTTTGATAGACATAGTGATCCCCTTGTATTTCTGGATTCTTATTTTATTTTTCTATTTGTTTTGGATTATTGTTCGCATTACAGAGTTTATGCTACGCCTGCGTCTCCCTTTCTGCATTTTAATACATAGCTCATAATGTTAAAATTGTGCACTGTGTGGCTTTTATAACTTTTTTTTTTTAATGCAAGGCATTGTAAATGTACCAACAAAGCATTGCTAAACTGCTATGTTGTAAATTGGGGAAAAAAGAAGAAGCTATTTGTAAATCCTTGTGCACACTTTATAATTATTTGGTATAACATCAGCCTAATTTCAAATTAGTGTGAAAATATTATCAAATCTTTGTTAGATTTACTGGAATATCTAATATCTCTTGAGTTTCATGCAAGTTTTAGTACAGCAATGGCCGTTCTCTGTGTAATACAGAAGTTTAGTCTCTTGACAAGTACAAAAAAAAAAATAACTGTCCCTAAAAGTAAATTCATTTCAGCACCTCTGCAAAAAAAATAAAAAAAACCCCAACTTTTTATTCAATTTACTTGTATAGGTGATGCACTACTTGGGTCAGTACATCATGGGGAAGCAACTGTATGACAAACAGAGGCAGCACATCGTCCACTGCCAGGATGATCCTTTGGGAGAACTGCTAGAAGTTGAGAGCTTCTCTGTCAAAAACCCAAGGTATGATCTCACACCAACAAACAATCCTTCTTGTTGCTTATAAGCAGCATTGCAAGTCTATACTGCATATTAACATTTTTAAATTTAAAGTTTATTTTAAACTTTTCTTATTTTGCAGCCCTGTATATGAAATGCTCAAGAAGTACCTGGTTGTGCTTGGTTGTGCTGGTAAGTAATTGTTGCTTTTAGAGTTTTAAATTTGATCCTTTTTTATGTTTTTGTAAAGCAAAATCATCAAATAATTGATAGATTGAACATTTGTGGTGCATTGAAAATCACCAATCTTTATTTGATCCTTGTTTTTTTTTCTTTTTTTTAAATTATTATTAATTCCCTATTTGATTTGCATCTTACCAGAGTTTTGAAGAGAAGATGAATGGGCAGACTACAGCTGATCATTTTTGTCTATATTAAGTGTAATATTTCCTCTTATATGCACATTGTGAGCACTTATGACCCTTCTTGCATTGCCTGAGGATGCAGGGATTTTTTTTTTTTTTTTACATTCAAGAGGAACACAAGTTTTTCCAGCTTGTTCTTCAAATCCAAAAGGGCCTCAGTGAGAGTGTGCAATGCTATAATTAAAAGGGGGGCTGTCCTTTTGTCTGTTACTGTCTCATTTGAAATGCAGACGCTGCAGAGAATCTTTCTGTGGGCCGTGAATGTGTAGAGGGCGGAGTGGAGGATCGTGGTCAGGTAAAGCTGAAGCATGGTGCTCAGAAGAAACAGAGACCCTCATCTTTTTCACCTCAGTGCACACAACACTAATGGACTTGAAGGTGCAGGCTAACTGCTAGGGGTTCAGATTATATGATCTATCAACACATTATAGTTTCACATCACACCTTTGGATATTATCTCTTTTAGCTGTTTGTGTCTTTTAACCAGTAAATAGTGCTGTAATAATAAATTTACTTAGTTCTTATCTAATCAATTTCATATTCTAAGCACATCTTATGAAGTATATTGATATTTGATACATACTTTCAGTTTGGATCGATGCTTATTGATATTTGATCATTGAATTGTTGTATCCTTCTAGAACAGTGTATTGTTACACCTCCAAAGACTGCACAGCTTCTCGAATATGAATGCTTTCCCTGGCATATCTGTAGTTACTTGAAGTTTATTTCAGTAAGTTGTGCACCTCTAAACTTGTGTGTACTGAGGAGGATTGAGTTAAAGTCTGCTGTCTTCGTTCGTGTACGTTTGTACAGAGTGGCACCGTCTCTGTACAACCCCATCCTTGGTTTAACCTGGTGGGTTTTATAGCACCTTTTTGCGACCCACCAGCTCCACCCGGTGGATGGGGGGGCAGAGTCACTGTCTCTGTCTGTCTCAGAGTTCTCTTCTCTGATCCAAACTGGAGGATCTCAGCTCCTGATCAGCCACGGGCCTTTATAACCCTGAACTTCTTTACCCATCCCTCTTTTCTTTTCATCCCCTCCTTTTCTATTTTCTGTTTTTGTTATGTGTTTTTTTTATTTTAGATCTTTCACATTAATCTCTCGACGATAAATCTTTTTCTGTTTTTCTTTATTAATCAAAAGAATGATGGCATTTTGAGTTGCTACATGACCGACTTTCACTCCATTGAGTCTTCAGATTTGGAGATTGCATTTGGAGGGTCAAAATGCTTTAAATTGTGATGCATCAAGTTATGTCATTTTTCTTCTGTGGACTTCCATGCTTTTAGTATGAGGGATGTTGTCTTTTTTCCCTAAAGAAATTTCTAAATAAATAAATTATAAATAAATAAGTAAATAAATTATGAATAATTATGCATTTCTGAAGTAATAAAATTTTAAATAATTGAATTTATTGTCTGTCCTGCTTTGTATTTTTTGTGGAAACACAATGAATTAAATACCCTTTTTCACACATGAGCTTTATGTGTTAATTAGTACGCTTCTTTTAGTTTTGGTACTAAATTGTATATTTAAAGATCTTTGACCCCCCCCCCCCCCCCCCCCCCACCCGACCCGTTGTCTTTTTTTCCCCTTTACCACTACCCCAGAACTAGAGGCCATCTTGAAAAGGAGCTGAGAGTCCTCCATGTGCCCAGTCATGGCTCTGCTTTCTAATTTTCTTGTCTGAAATCTCTCTGTAGATATGTGGAGGTGTAGTCAAAGCAGGAACGATGGCCGGCAGTGATGGGCCTCTCCTGCAGACACCCTCCCAGAGACGTCCTCGGGAGCCAGATGACGGTAAGCAGTCAGTGATGTACTTAGTATGCTCAAACAATTTCTGTTATGTTAAGCTTAATTTAACTGTTAAAAACCTCTTCAGAGTCTCTTGAAGGACTACCACGCTCAGCCTGCAAGCGCCCCAAACTGGATGTTACTCTGGAGGAATGGGATCTGTCTGGCCTGCCTTGGTGGTTTCTGGGTAATCTGCGTAATAATTACAGCCGGAGGAGCAACGGCTCAACTGATATCCATACAAACCAAGTAAGACAACTGATATGTTGTTAGAAAATCCTCAGATTCTCTCACCCCCTTATTCATCATATAGCAGCCCTGTGTTGCATCAAAAGATTATGCAGACAGAGAAATAAACTGAGCGACAGAACCCCCCACAATCTCATTATCAAAGAAAAATGTTGCTCTTTAGATGAGAGACGGAGTTAGTATCCAATGTTTTAGACATTAATTGTCTAATTTGATCTTCATATATATGAATGGGGCAGATAAAAATGACAATGGTAAACTAACCCTAACCCTGACCACATATATATGATGTTTGGCACTTTAAAGCTATCATATAACCTAAAACATAACATTTTCAGCTGATTAAAAAATGGGCTGCAGCCCTTAGTCCGTGGAATCAGGTAAAAAATGCAACTGGTTGATGCTTGAGATGGTCCTTGATAGGGCTGTGACGATAGCTTTTGTCCCGATTCGATTTAAATTGCGATTCTCACAATTCTTTGATATTGCTAATTTTTGTAGATTAAAAGCAAAAAAAAAAAATGTATAAAACTTATTTTTTTGCTCGTCATTTTTCTTCATTTTAATTGGGAAAAACAACACAGTAGCCAGACGATCACTCTGCTGCTATTATGCCCAAGATGACAAGTCAAAAGATCAATAAAAACAATAAAAATGACAAAAATTAAAAAAAAAAATTATATATATTTATTTGGGGGGAAAAAAAAAAAAAATCAAATTTTTTTAAACAAAAAAGCGATTTTAAAATTGTGCAGCAAAAAAATCCTGATTTTCGATTCGATTTTCCAACCCCTAGTCCTTGACGTGTTTTGACACCACTGGAATGCAGAACCACTACTTTTGTTTAGGGTTTACCATGAAGCCTGAGCTTGTTGTAAATTCTTCTGCTAGAATCAAACTCAAAATTGACATAAATTATGTAGCTTCTTACTTTTTTAACAAGTGACATTTTATTTGTACTATTTCAATTGAATTTATGGTTTCAATGATTTAGGAATAATTAGGTCCTGTTGTGTTTTAATCGCAGACAGTATTTGCGTTTTCCAAATCGGAATTTATATTGCGGTTGAAACTGGAGTGTAATGGTGGGTGGTAGTCTGACTGATGAGTCAGCTGTCTCTTGCACAGGAGGAGGACACAGCCATAGTGTCGGACACTACAGATGACCTCTGGTTCCTAACGGAGGGTGAGAGTGAACAGGTGAGCGTGGAAATGAAAGAAGCTGCGCTGGAAGAAGGAAGCAGAGGAGAAGGGGAAGGTTCACTCGAGGATGATTATGGTGGAGGGAAGGAGGAGAAGGCAGATCGAGAGGTAGGAGCTTCTTTGAAATTTTATCTTCATTGAGTCCTTGTTGTTTTACATTCACTAGATATAAAATATGTGTAGTATGCCAGAGCTCTCTTCATAGATTTAGTTAAACAGGGGATCACGTAATAATCTCAGTTCAACTTACAGATGTCCCAGTTTTTCCTCCTTAAAAGTTTTCCTGGGGGATAACTTGGAAGCCCATCAGCTAAATAACGCCTCCAACAATTTTTTTCTGTGGGAAGCATGAACAAAAAAGGAATTTCCCCGTATCAGTGTACAGTGTATATTGTGTGTGTGACAAATAAACAAACAGTATTTGGAATAGCTTTGCAGAATGTTATTCCTCATGACTCATTCTACCTTGTTTTTCTTAAACGTCATCAAGAATAAAGTCAAAAGCCCCAAAATATTGGGTAAAGTTCTGATCGGAAGTGGATATTTGTACCTCTGATTGGTTAATTGGTACTTAAATCTTTAAATCTTGATCTCGAATCAAGGAGCATAAAATAACTAAATAACCAGTTACATTATCAGTTTATACCATCAGGCTTGCAGATGATACAATTAACACAAGTGACATTTGCGTAGATGCAGGAGGAGCCGGATGAAGACTCTCAGTGTTTGAGTGATGACACTGACACAGAGATCTCCACACAGGTCTGTATGTCTGCACATGTAAGGTTGTCTACTTAATTATAACTGCAAAGACTTAAGTTTTCATCTCTTTTGTTTCCCAGGATGCGTGGCAGTGCACAGAGTGCAGGAAGTATAACATACCTCTCCAGAAGTACTGTGTTCGCTGTTGGGCTCTGCGGAAAAACTGGTACAAAGATGTCCCTCGACTTGCTCATTCCTTATCTGTCCCTGACATCCCAGCATGTAGGTCTCTCACCACCCATGATGAAGACGACGACAGTGACACAGGGATTGATGTCCCAGATTGCACCAGGACAGTATCTGATCCTGTTATCCTGCCTTCCCACTCCACTGCTGATCGACCACTGCCCACTATGATTAAGGGTAAAGGCAAAGGCCTGCGGCCCTCTAGCTTTAACAGGGATGAGCAGTTATCAGAAGGAGAGAGTCAGGAAAATCTTGGTATGGAGGTTGAAGAAGTTCGACCCGAGGCACTGTTGGAGCCTTGCAAGCTCTGTCGAGTGCGACCACGTAATGGCAATATAATACACGGACGTACAGCTCACCTGCTCACCTGTTTTCCTTGTGCAAGGAGGCTGCATAAGTTCCAGGCTCCTTGTCCAGGTTGTGGAAAGATTATTCAGAAAGTTATTAAGATATTTATCCTTTAAAAAGCACAAATGGAGACTGTTTATGTTCTGGGACCTTAACCAAAATGAAAACAGGTAAACAGATTCAACAAATCAGCTGCATGGTCATAAATACCCAAACTCAAGACATGCACCTCACAAACACAGAATCTACAAAGGTATGCATAAAACATGGCACTTGGTGGAGATTGCTCTTGTTTACCAGGCTTCTTTTGGGTCACACCATCTTTAAATGTTGTTGGATAAAACCCTAAACAAGAATTTATCATACCACATGTTGGTTTTGCTACCATACTAAAATAAAGGGACAAGTCAGAAGTATTTATTTATTTATTAAATTCTCACATAGGAGTGCATAGCGTGGATGATCTCTGTTTGATTTCATGAAGGCCTGTTTTGTTTGCTTATCTGTTTTGTTTTTCATGCTTTGTAAGTTTTAGTAATGTGTTACATTCATGCAGCGGCAGCTTTGAAAGATTTTTTTTTTCTTCCTTGAGCTGATTTTGCTTCAGAGATTGTCTGGACAGACATTTAAAAAGACCAATACTGAAATGTAAAAACAAGAAACGTTCTCTAAACTAGCAGTGTTGGCAACTGTTAGGTGCTGTAGCTCTGAAATATGAGTGATAAAAACAAGACTGAAGGAAGAGTAAATAAGAAAATATAATCTTTTCAGCTCCTTTAGACTTATGAACGCTTATTTCCAAACTTTAATACCTGTAAGTAAATGTGTGGTAACATACATGCATTGCTACTGACTTAAATAGCATTTCATTACAGAATTAAACCTGCTTGAGAATGTGCAGCTCAAGTATCTTAATGACATTTAGTTGGTAATTTGATGTTTGCGTTAAATGCCTAAAATTGCCAAATCTTTGATGACAGTGGTGCCTGCAGAATATTATGTCTGAATTGTTCATGTTAAAATATTATCCGTCAGTGTTCTCCGCATCCCAACACTTATGATAAATGAACACTTTATGTATGTTTGCTATATTATTTATAATTCAATTTTAATTTGAACATCTAAGATGCAGAAAAGTTGCACATGTAACAGAGGTCTAATGTTTGATTTATGATTTCATAAATGTGAGAGTTATGAGACGTACAGTACCTCAAGATGTCTGCAAAGTACTTAGGGAGAGTTTTATTTAAGCGTTCCACTGCCATAAATTTATTTTGAACTGGAATTTGTATTTAATTAGATTTTACTATATGGCTCTGCATTATATGAAGATTGTATCGCTCTTCCACATTGAGGTTTAATCTTTTATGAGTCTTTACAGATAAACACAACATCCTCTATATATTTCTCATATGAAAAATACTTGGTGACGGAAGGTTTTTGACTGTGTATTGTACAGATTGTTGATGGTTCTTTTTTCTTCATGCTTGCGCTTAAGCTTTTTACCACCAGGTGGAGAGAAATTTCATGCTTGTAACTATTGCTAACAGAAGCTATAAAGTACCAGTATACAGTATAATAAGCATATAAAGCATGCTTGCTGCCACTACTAGAGCCCACACAGAGCTGGTGGCACAGCTTTGCCATTTAAAAGCTAAACAAAGCTTGAATTGATCAGCATTAGCCTGCACCCAGAAAGTGAACAAGAGACAACCTCATGTAAATGAAGTATTGCATCATAGTAATACTGGTTCAGATTAATAGACCTAATTGTTGTAATTACTGATATTAATATAATGTGCTCATATATGGTACTTTTTTTTTTTAAATTGTTTTTGGTTTTATGTTTGTTGTGACAGATTGAGTACATGTTGTTTTGTTAAGCAATAAAGAGTTAAAAGTTAAGTGTTTTATTTGGTTCTCTTGCCTGCTACAGGGACAGTTGATATACAGTCCCTCCCCCCTGTAAGTATGTATGTGTGTGTTGACTCAAGAATAAGTCATAGTATGACAGGCCAGCTGTCATATGTCTTCTACTCCTTGATTGGGATCAGAATTCCCGGCACCTGCGACTCTCCCCTGCTTACTCACAGTTCCTCCGCTGCTTGCTCGTCTTCTGCTTATTTCTGTCCTGTTCTTGAGAAGTGGGGCAGACACACTGTCCTCTACTGTGTTTGAAGCTGCAACTCTGATGCAATCTAGCTGGTTTATAAATACTGCAGCTACTTAAGCTCAGGGTGTTATTTACGTACAGATTACTCATTAGGATACATTTCCTGTTTGTGGAAAGCCCCTTGTTAAGCTGCACCCTATCTGTAATCACACATGGATTCAGTGAGGAACCACATGTACGGTGGTGACGGAGAATACAGAAAGCTTTTTATCATATTCAGAACTTTTAGCAACTAATGTGTGCAGTTAAATTTTCTCTTAAGAATCTATCGATCGGGACATGATACCTAAAACCAAAAGAGTGACAGCTTGGTGATTAACTATTTATACTACTTGGAAACTATTCTGAATATTTTTTTTCCATTTCAGCTTGGTGGAAATATGCATTCTTGAGTTGTGCAGATGCTAAAAAGCACTGTATGTTGTCATAGGAACATCATATCAATGTGATTTGTACTAGGACACTAAATGTTTGTAACAACCAAAAAAGCTTCATCTCACTCTGTATCTAATTCTGCAATGGCACACTGCTTTGTCTGTGGCATCTGGTGCGTCACAGCATAAAGATGAAGAGTGGTGTAACACCCTTGGTGACATGGCATCCAGACCTTGGCAGCTCTAGAATGGCACAGCCCAGGGAGTGGTAGGGGAGCTGCATGTTTCCATGGTGACCGAACTTCCATTTCAACATCTAGGAATAACTTAACACATACTCTGTTCATCCTCTTTAGTATATAACATGCAGTACTTCCTACAGAAATGTCTTTTTACCCCACCTTTTTACGACTTCTTGAGTTTATTTGTGATTTTAAAACTCATTTATAAATATACATGTTATATTTAGATGTCACCAACTTCCTGTGTCCTTCATGTTAATGGCTCCGTGACAGCGTTCCCTAGTCTGTTTACCTTCCTTTCCTTTCTTCAGGTTGTGTGTCTGGATATCTGTAACTGTATCTGCATGGCCCGGACCTTTCCTTTCTCACCTCCGTTTAGACGCACACACACACATTCCCCTCTGTTGTGTCCGGCTATTTTGTTGCTCCAGAAACCAGGCCGCTAATTTTGTCCCATCGCTGACATGAGAGAAGGTCACAGAAGCCAGAGAAAAACAAAGCCAGGAAGATGGAAAAAGACAGTTTAAAATGAAAAATACAAACAAGGTAGATGGCGATGCGCCAAATGAAAATGACATGGCATCTCTTTTTTTTTTTTATTTGTATCGGGGAGTCTGATTTAAAAGCCCAAACTGAAAAATTTCCATAGTTTCTGCATAGAAACATAGTTTTTCCATTGACACAAATCTACCATCCCTCTGCGGGTATGTACAGGTGAATCATACTTCTTAAAGAAACTATGCTGAGTGTTATTTACACTTGGTAATGTCATGGTGTAAAGTGCCTTCAAATTAACTGGGTGGATTTTATGAGGGATCATTCAGATACCTTTCAGATTAATTGGAGTAAAGTGTCAGTCTCAAAGAGATTAATCCTCTTTGTGTTCCTGTACGTGATGCTTGCTTTGAGTATCATACAGCCAGTGGAATTATTGGAATATACAGTATGTCATGTAAATAATCTGGTTGTTTGTAGCAGTGGAACACAGGATATTTACCGTCAATAACTTTAGTGGGACCATGTGCTTCAAAGTATGCTGGTGGGAAGTGGGTTATGTACATGGGTATGAGGATGCATGTGTGTTTGTCTGTGAGCTCTGGAGCCTCGTGGTGAGTGGGATGCCAGTGAAGGGAAGGGCAACGGATAGCTCAGGGGCTCAGTCCATTCCTGTGATTTAACATGACACCACTTGCACTAAGACTGCGACAGCTGCATATTCACATGCCGGCCATTCTGTTTGTTGTAGGGGGGATTACTCTGCGATAAAAGCCCCAGTGAGCAGCAGCATGGCCGAGCTGCAGAACTACTGTTTCCCCCGCTTGACTTTAGAAAGCTTTCTCCAGGCCTCCAGAGCCTTGTGAAAACACAGGTGGGGCACTTCATTCTGAATAGGAATGAATGGGAGTATTCTCCTGATGATTAGCCGATCCGTAGTAGTGTCGCATCACCTTTAGGCATCAGTCAAATGGTTCGGCAGTGCAGCTTATGTAAGGGTCATTAGTCAACAGCACCAGTGGGGAGCAGTGGTGTGGTAATCAGATCCAACTGCTTGAATTAATCAATTTATTCTTTTTTATTTTCCAGGATTTTCAATTGATTTATTCTAATTCTGTTGCGTGTTTTGATTGTCTTTGAGCACAAGTAGACTGATTTATCATGTAAAATCACTGCAACCAGGAATCCATCACTGAATCCTTACATTAAAGGGTTCAGTGATGGATTTACAGTTATCATGGTGACTGTATTAAAACAGTATCTCTAAATGAAGGACTTGGGCAACCGGTCACTATGGTGACCGTGCCCTCTCTCAGAGGCACCTTACTAGCATATATTATTACTGCATGAATCCAGAGTTCAGGCAGAATATTGTAGAAACAACCAGCAATCCAGACCCCGAAATGAGATTTGGTATTTTTCATATTGAAGTATATATTCTTGACTGTTTTTTTTATTTTGATGTCAACATCCCTTCCCACTTCTGCTATAACAATGCACATCTTTTATTTAAAAAAGTTACTTTCCTCAAACCTTTAATACATGCTGGAGAAGCTTCAGGTTTGAAATAAAAAGGTAATTATGACATTTAGGGTTAATTAACTGCTCAGACTTTATTTATGATGAACTAACTGGAGTTTACCAGTAAGGAACTGTGTTGCAACTGGGTTTTTGTTAACGATTAATGGTAAAATGGCAGCAGCTGCTCTGCTTCGACTTCCATCCAGTTAATTCTCAACAACTGTTGCAAATGGGGGTTGATTATAAGGAAAATGAGGAAAATGTTTTTTAGTAAGCTGTTGGTTACATGCAGCCTTATGGCATCTTGATATTGATTCTAAAAGATGATAAAAGTTCATTTTTTTGTCTCTTAAAATTAAATGAAATAATCTCTTTTCATGTAATATGTCTGCTTTTAGAGCTCTCTGGACGGACGTCCTGCTCCACCCGCCTTCAGTCAACACTCCCTTACTGATGTTATGTTACTCTCCTCTTACATATCGGAGATTTCCTGTCTGTGCTCGGATGACCGTTTTCCAGGTTAGTGATGATCTTGATGCTAACCTGGGGTGAGGAGGACTCAGCCCTCTCTCCTCATCCCCCTCAAGCTCAGCTGTTCTGCAATGTGCTGCTGCTTGTCACAGAGAAGAGGAACAGTGTTACCAGTGACATGGCAATCTCTGAAAGAAGACACACAAGCTCATACACATTTCTGAATATGTATCTAATCTAAACACCTGAACCTTATGGGGGTAAAATTAAAATGTCCTACTTGTCACCTGAATAATATGAAATGATGTAATGTGTGTTTAGTTAGTTTGATGCGCTGGATGTAGGCTGAAGCATCGGAGCATCTGCAAACAGAACATAAACACTCAATTTCCTCTTGTATATTGTATCTTAAGTGCACACTTCAAAATGCTGAGTGGGGGACTTGTTTCTCAAACAAGTGTATGCCCTACGCTTTAATACACACACACACACACATACACACACATCTTCTCTAGTTCTGCTGACAATGGGTTAAGATGACAGAAGGTTATGAGTGACTCTGACACACTGCAGACCCCCTCCCTGCTGTACCCTTGAGTCCAACACAGGCGTCTTTGTACTCACTCCACCATCAGTGACTATCCATCACAGACTAACCTGACAGCCTTCTCCAGCCCTGTGCTGAGTTCCAAATGCACTCTGCTTCAACCCTAAATTTCACGTCTGGGCAACAAGCATCAAACCAAGTAGAAATGTCTTTTCTATTTCATCCAGTGGGACACACAATTTCACTCACATCTGCACCTGCGTTACTAAGAGAAAACAATCCAGGCCTGACCTTGGATCTGAGAGTCTTCAATGAGACACAACCATTGTTGTCAGGACATTTCTAATAAGACATGTCAAAAAAATTCTGCTATGAAATAAACCTTTTGAACCAAGTTTTGTAAATGCTGACACAGACAGTAATGAATGTGGGGTGTTATCCTATTTAGAAGAAAAAAATGGGGTTTTAGTGTAAATAAGGAAAAAAATGAAAACAATGCAGCTCTTCAAAATAATTTATGTATCCAGATAGAAGTTTAATTATGTGATTTAAGAACCTACATGCATTTTTCTGTCAGTTAAGTCAAAGTAAAGCAAAAAAAAAAAAAAGGAGCGGGTGAAAAAAAATTTAAAATAAAAATGTACACATAAATGTATCACTTTGGCCTGATTAAGACTTGATGCAACTGGTCATCATCATAACACAAAACACATAATTGTTTCATCCCAATTCATCACCTGATCTCAGTATGAATGCACCTGTAGTGAAAGGCCCCAGTTAGCAACACCACTTGACAGTATTACCAAATAAGCAGCACAATGCATACAAAAACACTCTCCTAACACATCAGAAACAGTGTTCTTAGTAAGAAACTGGGTTGTAATGATAAAAGAACAATACAAACTCTCAATGTCCTTCAGATATTAAATTCAAGATTAGAAAATAAGAACATGGCACTACAACAAACCTGCTAAAAAACAAACAAACTGCAGACTAACAAAAGGTAGTAAACAAAAAAAGAGGTCAAACTGAAAGAGAAAGTTCTAGAGCAGAAATGCGAGTGTCTCTTCTTAGAACCACTTTAAGCTTTACTACACAAAGTAGTCATTGTGGAAAGGTGGATATTACTGAAAGAACAGAAAAACATATTCTCCATAAAACTTTTTTTTGGGATACTTTCTGAACATATGGAAGAGGCCGCTCCATTCAGATGAAACTGAAGCTAAACTTTTTGGCAGTGAGAAAAGAAATGCTACATGTAGCACAAGCCCCTTTCCCCAAGAGCACCATGTGTCATTGGCAGAAGTATGCACCAGACACTGCATCCCTATTTGCAGCTTATGCACTGTGTGGCTGCACAACCTAGTAAGTCTCCTGCCACCAGCAAACATTCACTGCCAAATACATAAATTACCATGATATACCGATGGCAGTGATATCTTAAACGCAAAGATGTAACACATCTCATATGCTTATCATTCCAAGCCACTTCTCAGCTGAGTAAATTGTGTTTTGGCCATGCTTCCAGGCTAGCGGAAACCAGTCAGAATTAGCAGATGAGCTATGAGGTGAAACATGTCCTGGAAGGATTAACACCTGCTGGCTAGCCTAAGGCTATGAGAGGTAGGAAGAGGTCAGGACAGCAAAATCCATTGCTCTGCATGGTTGTCTCACTTATAGTCTGTCGATTTTTTAGGGTAATGTGAGCCAGTACCAGTTTGGTGGCTTGACTTGTTGCACTGTATGTGCCTGCACAGACTTGTTTCACTCAGAGAGGAGTGAAACTCAAAAGGTCACTTGCGTCACTCTGTGCAATCGATTTGGAAGGAAAGTTGGTGGGTATGAATGCAGTACAAAAATGCAACACTCTGCAACAAGTGCCATAAGCATCATGTCACCTACCTGTTTGCATCTTACATAATTTCTGTAGCTTAGTTTTGAAAAAACTGGAAAGAAACAACAATCACAAAACATAAATTCTTCTTGTCAATGCAAATCATTGATTCCCAGTGGAGGTGACAGCTGTCTCCATACTGTCCCTACTCCAACTGCCCCACCCCCATGGCGGAGCACTTCATGTATAGTGTCATAGAGGAGAACGTGAGTCTGGGATTAGCTCATTAAGACAGACATCTTTGATCTGTGGTTATCGCTCCTATTTCCAAGGCAACTTGATCATATCCAAACCTCTTAAGGCCTCATGAGCACACTAACCCACAAAGGTGCACACGCGCAAACACATGAACAGGCCGTAAAGCCCTAGAGAGCAAGGCCCAACAGAGATGTGAAGTGTAGATGTGCAGCAACAGCTAAACGTCGTGTCAGGTTTCTGGGGGCTCGTGCTAAATTTAACCCTGTGATCCTGCAGCAGGCAGAGGGGTTTAAATGCCAGCCTACAGTTGCTCCACACCAGTTGTTCTCCGCACGTCTTCCACTCATCGCAAGCTAACTCCAGGAAGGAGACAGTCACAGATACACTAACTTCAGCACACACCACAGACGCAGGACTGAAGACCATTTACCGAAGCGAAGACCCAGGGGAAGCAGGGATATTTGGCCTTTACATCCAGACGACCGTACTGTCCAGTATGGAGCTTTTTGAGACCAACCCTTACTTCTTCCCCGACCAGCGCTTCTATGAAGGAGGGGACAGCTATTTCCCCTCTCGCCTGCCTGGGGCATATGACCAAGCTGGCTACCAGGACAGGAACTCCATGATGGGCTTGTGTGGAAGTCTGTCTGGGGGTGTTGGTGTTGGAGTGACAACTAATGAGGACAAAGCCTCTCCATCCAGCCTGTCACCTCACTCTGAGTCCCACTGCCCGGGTCAATGCCTACCCTGGGCCTGTAAGCTGTGCAAAAGAAAAACAGTGACTATGGATCGTCGGAGGGCAGCCACACTGAGGGAGAAGAGACGTCTGAAGAAGGTGAACGAGGCCTTTGATGCTCTGAAGAGGAGCACCCTGATGAACCCAAACCAAAGACTGCCCAAGGTGGAGATCTTGCGCAGCGCTATCCAGTATATCGAAAGGCTGCAGGCACTGGTGTCCTCCCTCAACCAGCAGGACACGGAGACAGGACAGCAGGGACTGCACTACCGACCAAGTCCAGCCCAGCCCAGAGTAAGTAGGAGAGAAGTGAGGTGAGGCGAGGCAAGAGGTCACAGACACAAAACTAGGAGCCAAACGATAAACAAAAATAACAGAGAAAAAAATGAGAAATGATTTTGCTGGAAAAAGGAAGAAAATGATGAAAAAAACCAAAAACTAAAAACAAGTGACTCTCAGGAGGATCTTAACGATTTGAAAAGGAAGATTAGATTGGTTTGGATTTTTTAGTTAGTGACGTTACACTGCACCATGGGGCGTGCTGTGGTTTGTGTGAGGTTTTTACTGCATCAAAAACAGTGACTGACAGCAACTTCTGTGCTTGTCTCCATGGTAACAGGTGTCATCTTCAAGTGAGCCCAGTTCGGGCAGCACCTGCTGCAGCAGCCCAGAGTGGAGCAGCACTCCAGAGCAATGTCCGCAGAGCTACAGCAGCGAGGGTGAGCACTCTTTAAAACAGCACAAACAGATCTGAGCACCTTCACAGATACAGACTGACTCAGCTTTCTCTCTGCAGATCTCCTGAGTGCTGCTGACTCTCCAGAGCAAGGGAACATGCGTGCCTTGACTTCCATTGTGGACGGCATCTCCGCAGCTGATGGACCAGTGGCCTTTCCTGTGGACATTCCCAAATAGACCCTCCGACCAGTGGAACCATACATGTAGGTGCACAGAGAGCTACAAACAAAAGGCAAAGGAGGCAATGGACAACCAATTCTAAAGGATGATTCTTTTTTTTTTTTTTTGTGCATCTACTGATTTGAGTGTTTTGTCTTATGCAAAATTGAAAAAAAAAAAAAGTAATTATTAATTAGTATTTTAACTGCTGATCCAAGGGTCTGCTAGCCAAACTGAATTCCTCCTTTCACAATGAGGCCTCATTCCCTTTACTACCTACCTTGTCCCGCGGTCATGCCTGTCTGTCACAGCAACAGGCGCTAGGTCTAACTAGAGATTCAAGGACTTTGCATGAACCTAACACTTACGTAGTGACTAGTAGAGTGGATCTCATTTAAGCCTGCCTCCAGACTTGTATGGAATGACAAAGCCTGGCTCTTCTCCTCTCTTAATTTAAGTTTTCCGATTTCCAAAACCTTTCCCTGATCTTTCATTCTTTTTTCGTGTGAGTTTTAATGCTTAAACAAAACATGAGTTTATTTGTGGGGCCAATATGTACCATGGCAGTTTTGACCAAGATCTGCTTAATTTAAACAGGTTATGAATGCTAGTGATGTAAATACGTTCCCTTTTTCTACAGAGTGGTTTTGCCATTTTATTTTTTATTTTTTTTCTAACTTATTTTTGACTTTTATAACTAAGATTGTTGTGTATTTGTAGATGTTCTAAAAAAGTGATATTTTCTGTTCAATCCTTGCAATAAAAACCATTTTCAAGACATTGTCTATAACATCACTTTGAAAAGGAGCACACCATCCAAAATCTTTTTAAAAAAAAACAGCTTTACTTATGTCTATATAGTGTCATAAATGCAGTACACTTTTTTTTGGATAGCCAAATAATAAAATCTTGATTTGTCAGCATTGTTTCACACCTGGAATAAAGACACAGTACTCATAGCTGCCACATAGCACATTACACCTTTTAGACACCTCAGAAAAACTGTAAAATAAATAAATAAATAAATAAATAAAAACAATCAAAACAAGATTGTACAGCCATCCAGCAATGCACTAGTTTGTATGCTGTGATCTCACTGAATGAGGAGTTGGTCAGCCAATGGCATAGACTGCTTACTGGCACATCTCCATGGCAACTAAATGGGAGGTGACGAAACAAGATTAGACAAGTCTGTCACTTTGAGCAGTATCGTGTGGATATCATTGGCTGATTTTGAGCAGCAGTTTACAGTTTGACTTGAGAGAAAGTTTGAAAGTAACAAGAGGAGCTACAGTGTTTACAACTACCATCCACAGAGGAAACTCATGGTCACATGGCTGGGCTCGAACTTTCACTCACAACCCCACTACAAGCCTCTGGTGGAGAGGCTCATCCGCTCACTCGGACTCACACACACGCACACACACACACACACACACACACACACACACACACCCACACACACATACACTCCTCATATTAAAGGATTCTCTCTATTCTAGGCTACATAGTGTCATACAGAAGGCGAGAGAGGCAGAAAGAGGAGAAGTAACAGCTACATCGTGTCAAAAAAAGGAGGAGAAAAGGAAAAGAGAGGAGGCAAAGAGAGAGTTGGACCCATGAACCTGTGAAGAGTCCTTGTAGAAATACGCACTTCCATTAGTGAATCCCTCCCACCAATAAATCACACACAGCATACAGCAAAAGACACGCAAAGGTCCGACACAGAGAGAAAGAGAAAGAAAGAGAGAGAGAACAGTCACTATCGAATACAGGGCATTGGGTTTCATACGGCAATATTATGTTGTTTTCCCATATATATTTCCAATATATATTTATAATATATATAATATTTCTATAAAAAACATAAGTCATCCATTTTATGTACAGAGACGATTAATGAGTAATACCTTGCATAACCGGTAGAAGGGTACTGTGCAGCAGATCTGCCATTTATACAAGTATTGATCACTCTGAAGTCCAAACCAGCGACTGGTCATCATCTCCATAAATCTTTTTCCTACAGTAGCGTCAACTGATAACACAGGAAGATTTGTTTGGACTTGGCCATATTGAGACTATTAGAACCAGAACAAAAACCCAAAGCTGAGACCAGGGGAGCAGGAGCACAACACCACAACAACAAGGCTACTGGGAGCACTGGGGTAAACTGGGTGAGACCAGGATGAGCCTCCTTTACAGCAGCGAGCGCAGCCAATGTGCACTCTCAGAGTTCAAAGGTCAGAGTTGGCCTCTGTATTGCACGTGTCCGAAGGAGAGGTGAGAGATGAAAGGTGGGAGGGTAGGCTGGGCAGCAGAGGGGTGACGCTACCTCCCTGAGGCACCCAGGTCTTCCTCTCCAGATTTGGCATATCACTCTCAAAAGGCCGCAAGCATGTGTCCGTACAGGTAATGAGAATGCACTGGAAGACAAAAGTAAAGGTAAGGAGAGTGAGAAAATTGTTATTTTATACAGGTTAAAAGCATCTCAAACCGAATATCATTAAGCATATGCAGGTCAATTAACTGAGCAAAAACTGGGGCTGATGGAAAAAAAAGGACTGAATATGAGTCTCTATCTCAATATATTCATATTTTTATAGCGCAATTCTAAAGCATTGAGAATCTTAGCAACTTTTAGTAGCAATAAAAAAGAAAATAAATCACAAAAATTAAAAGGCAGAGATGAATCTATATTTTCATATTGTTATGAAACTCATAGCAAAGACTAAACATAATGAATGTCTAACTGATGTCATGTCTGTCTACAGCATCAAATTAAAACCTGTTTTTGGAGCTGTATAAAGACAAATTTTGGAGAAGTGGAAAAGTTTTAGCCCAGGGATGTCTAGCTCCAGTCCTCCAGACCTCCAGTCCTCCTGCAGGTTTTTCATGAATCCCTGCTTCAAAACACCTGACTCAAACTAATCATTCATTGTGCAGAATTTACATCACTACATCAAAAACCCACAGGACAGCGGCTCTTGTGGACCGGCTTTGGACACCAATGTTTTAGCCAGTGTTGATGAAAAATTAATTATTGCATTTTCTGTGGACTTAGACAGTCTGGTACCAGGATTATAGACATCCTCTAGTGCCTATGGGTTGCGAAGTGGGATCTTGTGGGTTGGGCTTGTTTTCCACACAGACCATTAAATTTCACCAAGTCGGTATCTGGGAAGTTTGGAGGCTGAGTAAACTTGTTCTTTCTGACATTCCTGTGATTGTGAAGCCCATCCCCTCTAAATTGCTGTACAAAGTTTGCACTCACAGCTAAAGAATAAACATTCATTCATTCATTCATTCATTATCCTAACCACTTAATCTAATAAAAGGTCATGGGGAAGCTGGAGCCTATCCCAGCAGTCTTTGGGCGAAAGGCTCGCCAGTCCATCGTAGGGCTACACAGAGACAGACAACCACTCACACTTGTTCCTAGGGGCAATTTAGAGTAACCAACATGCATGTGTTTGGACGGTGGGAGGAAGTCTGAGTACCAAGAGAGAACCCACACAAGGAGAAGAAAGGACCCCGTGTATGTGATCGAACCATTAACCTTCTTGCTGTAAGGCCACAGTGCAAACCACTATGCTACTGTGCAGCCCCAAGAATAAACATTTCTATTTTATTTTCCCATCTGCCTGGCTTATGAAAGTGTGTAACTTTAGTTTTGTTCAGTTTCTGGGACTGTGCACCATTAGGTTGCCATTGTCAGCACCTTTGTGGCTTTAACATGAGAAACCAATGTGATCTACCAAATAGGTCAGGGGTATCCAAAGTCGGTCCTCGAGGGCTGTGTCCTGTAGATTTTCAGTGCATTTCTGCTTCAACACACCAGACAGGAGTTATCAGGTGTCTGTTCATGTCTTCTTTGTTCTGACTGTTTTCCGATCAGGTATTTAAATCAGAAGAGTGGTTTTTCTAAATGCTTATGTAGAGCAGGTGGCATGGCATGTACCATGTGTAGATACTTTGTAGGGGAGCTCCTGTTGATGTGGCTGATTATTTTTGAAGGACCTGTATATGGAGCCATTTTGAAGACTTTTTAGTCTTGACTAATTAATTGGCGCTTTAGTGTGGACATTCATGTTTTGTGCCTGAGTATTGCATTAATTGTAAAGTGAATGTCAATTAATGTTATTTGTCTTGTAGGAGGGGCCTCCTCATAAAGCTGTATTGGAAGCTCTAGGTGGGAGATTCATTTTACAGTGAAGGATCTAGTGTTTCACATAATATTGTCTTAACTACTAAAGGACATAGGTGTGGTTTTGCTATATGGTTTGCTGCTTTTTAAACATTTGTATCCTGATTGAGCACCTTTCCACAACAGCTTTATTGGTGAGCAAATAAAGGTGAGCACCAAACTGAAGATCTGATCTTCTGACTTTCTTCCACAATCCAGCCAAACCTCACACTTCCTAAGAGGTGTTTGTGGGGCCCACAGCTATCCCACTGGGGATACACTGGTGTTGTTGGGGAGTGATGTTGACTGGTATGTTAAAACATTAAATTGGAAGTCAGAGTACCACCTGTATGAATGTTACCTTGACCTTGGGTTAATCTGTTTTCAGCAATGTACAACTGGATTTGTGGCTAAACTAAAGGCCATAATTCAAAGAAATGTCCTGTTTAAATTAAAAAAGAAACAAAACAACACATTGTCATTGCAGTGCTTTTAATAGGCCCCATAGGTAAAGATTATAAATCGCTTTACATTTGACTTGTTAATGTTTCAAATGACAAAAAGAGAGTGTCTTTTGAGTCAGTGATAACAAGTAAAAATTTACATCAGTAAAGCCAGTTAGTGCCACATTTCTGCCAAACAGCGGCTGAAAGTTTACAGCAATTTCAGGTTTTATTTGTTAGCTTACCTGTTAGCATTAGCGCTCCTGTTAGTAAGCAGAGTGTAGTTAGCATGAGTAGGTCCGCACGGCCGAAGGGTCAAGTCTCGGGGCTGCTGTGGGAGGAGCTTTAGAGGGAGTGGCATAGTGGGTTGTGAGCGCAGCAGGACAGAAAGGAAGACAACATGCAGTTAGTCAGCCAGGGGAACTAGAATGAAGCTTTATAAGACGAAATTCACAGGTTAACCAGTTAGTGTTAATGCAAACCTTCAGGCTGGAGTTGTTTCCTGGGTGCCAGATTTACAGAGGGTGGCATGGACATGGAGGGCATGCGGAAGCCAGCAGGTAGCGTTTCCATGGAGCCTGCCATCATACCCAGACCCGCACCTCCCTCACGAGCCCGGAACCTCTTGCGCCACGATGGAGAGCGCCGGAACGATTTGTCATCTCCGCTCTACAAGGACAGAAAAGAATGCTACATGAAGATGTTTTCCTTCCAACCTTTTTGTATCTTATTAAAAAGCTGCGTGTGAGGTCACCTCCTCTAGTCGTCGGTCTGTTCCTAAGGCTAACAGGTTGTTGAATTCCCTCTCCAGAACCTGCCGTGCCTGAAAAACAGTCTCTGTGAGAAAACTATACAGCAAATCTGAGAAAAAAATAGCATATGGAAAGTTCCTAAAATCACTTCTATGAGCTTAAGAGAAACCTTCTTTTTGCTGAGGTTTTTGCTAAATTTCAAGAAAACAATTGCCTGTAAATACAAAACAATCTGTGCAATGTGTCTTTTATTGATCTGTGCAAACGGGAATATGAATTACTTTTCAATGAATTCAAGATGAATACAAGGGTCACCTTAGTTCTCACAAAATGAGATACAAAAAATAAAGAGAGATAAATGTTTGTGAGACTTGGAAGGAAACGTTAGCTACAACCACTGTATGAACAAAGAGTAAATCACTGATCTAATAAAAAATAAAATCTGGCTGTTTGGCAATAGACAGCTCAAACAGTTGCCAGAACACGAGATGTGCACTTACACGACTGCTGAATGAAATGTGAATTGTGTTGGATGGTGGAATTCAAAGTAAATTAATCAGATAAATTTTATCTGTATTTCTTCATTAATTGTCAATACAAATATTGCATAGTTTATTATAGCGAAAAGAGCAAAAAATTTGAATTTTAAAACACTAAATCTTAAATTAGTCCACTTTTAACATGCTGTGCAAATAACCATGAGCAGCGATTTCCTCTATAGCTACCTGTGTGTTCTGCATGGGGATCTGCAGGATGAGCGCTAAGCTGCTGTAGTCGAACGTCTCATCCAAAGCAAGCAGCGCTCCATGAACGCCGCTCTCTAACAAGTTGCTGCTGTATTCCCTTAGGCCGATGGACTGTACCCAGTGGATCACCTGCTCATTGGTCCACACCAAAACATCTGAAACATAAGTATATGAGCACAATGTGAGGCAAATAGTCAACCTACTGTATATGATTTTTGTCAAACAGAAATTTTTCGTGAAAGAAGGATGGATAAAGAGATAATGTGCATGTCCACATGGTGTCAGTTCACTGGCACACACCCTTTGTTCATTTAAAGCACAGCTGTCAGACAGCTTTCCAAGTTGGAACAGGTGGAGTATGTGCATGTGAGTGTGTTTATGTGTGTGTAAACAGTGCAGAGTTTTGATTTGATGCGACAGCTGAGTCAAGTTCATGCATTGAACTCAAGGTCAAAAGGGCGAGAGGGCTGGTTAGATCTAAGTGTGCGTGCTCGCGTGTATGCGGACCACTCCACATGCAAGTGTGGATTTAGGTTGTAAGATCGGCTTTATGACAGTGCAAGGAGCAGCTGCTGGAGTACATATTCATAATATCACATAAAACCACTAGGTGGTACTCTGGCCAGCTGACACAGACAAGGTGTTGAAGCTTGTAAAGTAGGGTAGGAACATTTTAATGTGTGAGTGTCACTATGCATGTAGATTGGAGAGTGGGTCAAGTGTACCTTTCATATCATGTTGGCTGTCCTCTCTCCGGCGATCTAGGTCTTTCCTGTCATAATTGAGTCTCTTCAAGCACATAATCCCGTACTGAAGACTAGCCCTGGTGCACAACCAGCCATACAAAAAGGAAAGCACAAGCACATATGCATCATTAGCCTCATCTCCAATGCTAATATCTCCACTTAGCAGATGAAAGGGGAAGTAGATCAAAGGGCCGCTAAGCTAATCGCCATGGCTGCACACCTGTGGAAGCTGTCCACCATCTTGAGATGGCTCCTTAGGTCCTTCTTGGTCAGGTGGTCCAGCATGCGGGCGTCCACCAGGCACTCCATGAAGTAGGAGCGGTATTGGGGCAAACCAAGGCTGGGAAGCCATTCGTTCCCTATCCACTCATGATTCATGTCGCCGTACGCCAAAGTCTACAGGGAGAGTAGTGCACATGGATGTAAAAAGAAAAAAGTCAAAACAACAGTTTTGTCTGTTATTTTGTGTAAATAGTTTAATAAAATCTTTTCAAAGATAGATTCAAGTGTTTAAATTCATGTGCTCTGTTTGTCCACAAACAGAACAGATCTGTGTCCGCTGTAAACATTTTGACATGCTGTGAGAGGAAAATGAAAGGTTTGACCAGGTACAAATATATCAAGATTGTATTTTTATGTTACAGATTCAAGACTGAAGCATGGAGATTGGCAGGTCTTTAAAAACATCAGAAAACTGGAATTGGGCAAAGCAGTCTTTAACAACTGTAAAACTGCTCTGTTTTGTGCTTTCACAAGTAAATTGAAACAATGATAATACTTTTTGTACTATTGTCCACCCTTAGCCAGACATTTAAAATAGTTTTGTCACACAGAACCATCTGAGAAGCTATTGTAGAACTCTCAGAAAAAAAACCCTAAAGAGGACATATCGGTCTATTAATTACTATTAACTACTGAGGGCTGGTTTACACAAATCTGTCACAATTATATTCCCATAGATAGATAGATAGATAGATAGATAGATAGATACTTTACTCATCCCCAGAAATCCTTTGCAGTCCTAATATAAATAACAGTATAGCAAATAGATTCCTTTGTAAATGTGACAGAATAATAGATTGTGTTGCTCTAAATAAACAGAATATCTTTTTTAAAGGTATATGCTAAAGATAAAGTTTGAAACTACAATAAGTAGTTTCAACAAAGACACACCTTGTCCTTCCTTACAGGCCAGATGAAACTAACTGAAGGTTTCGTATAACTGAATGAAATATTAGTTTGAGGAGAATTTTATGTGAAGCAGAAAGTCACATCCAGCTTCTATTGTTATTTTACAAAGCCAAAGGTGAATTGGCCTATTTATCTGTTGGTGTGTGTTCAAAGAGCCTTGCTAGACTTTCACTGTGTGTGCAGACAGATGTTTGCAGGTCAGCAGTCTCACCTGTGCCCAGCTGCCCTCCTCATTCTCCTGAGTGGCAGCGTGATAGAGAGAACACACGAGGTTAGTAAGAAGGGCTGGTTAGACACACACGTATTACATATTCAGAAAGAAATATCAGCTATTTTTAGTTTTTAGCCTATATTAATCCTCAATGTAACCAAAAAAGACAGAGCATGAATTGAGATTCATGAATTGAATTGAATTTTGCATGAAGACACAGACCCTGTGACCACAGCTTACATCAGCTACATCTGGCAACCACATACAATTAGTGTGAAGTGCAGTGGTTATTTGAAAGGGTCTTGGAGGAGAGGACTTATGTGTGTTACCGTGGGGACAGTGTGAGGTGACAATGGTGGGCAGGGCTAACAGGAAGGGGAGCACCCAGATGGTACTGACCGCTTTAGTGGAGGACGCCAGGTTCTCCATCTCTTCATGAGTCACCCACACATTTCCGGAGGACTGTTCAGAGGACGAGAATATACCCAAACGTACACACACAGAAATGCACAGAAGCATTCATGTGCATGCACGCACACGCACACATACACATACACACACACACACACACACACACACACACACACAAAAAAAAACAAACCCAAGAATGCACTCATGTGTATATTTTCACACATATTCACCCCCATGCACACACACACAGACAAACACTGAGTTGAGTGATGCCAAGGAAAGGAGTGTATTTCAGGCAGGTAGCTTGTAGCTATATCTGGCACTATTTGTGTGGTTTTTTTTTTTTTTCCAGCAGCTACCCATGCAATTTATGGCTGCTGAAAGGGACAAGTCAGGCTGTGATCATACATTTGTTTAAAAAAAAAACTAGGAAAAAAAGTGTTAGGAGGCATCACCTGAGAGTGCAAAGTGAAGGTTATGGCTAGCAGTGGAACAGATTTTCGGTGAAGGGTAATGTGTCTACATGTGTTAGAAGTGGATTAATTATGTATTCCAGGTTCCTGTGCACTGTTATTAATTTATTTTTAGTTTGCGTATGCATACTTCAGAAAAAAAACGAATAGTGTAAGTGTGATGGTTGAATTTGTTTACCGTTCTGGAGGTGAGAGGAGCAGAGGGGCTGGTGAGGGAGACCATCTCCTGGATGGCCAAACGAAGTTTGAGTCTGTGCAGAGGGTTGCTGATGCCGATTTCCCTCTGGATTTCTGTGTCTGACAGGGCGGACATGATGGCTCCACTCTTCACATTAGCACGGCAGGCTGCTACATACCAGGCTGGCATACCCACCCACAGCTGGTGAGAGTCATCAAGATTTTCAGTGTCAGCAATGTTGTCACCATAAATGTACAGACAAATGGAGGAGGGAGTGCAGATCACACTGTGTGGTCAATGTGGTACTTATTATTCTTATTCTTATTCTTCTTATTATTATTGTACCCTTTTTTTTTTAAGTCAGATAGTAGAAGAAGCCTGACATCAAGACAAAAAGAGCAATTAAAGGTGGACTAGAAGATCTGTAGAATACCTCTAGCCATGAGACAACAGTAGGACCGTCCCAATGTGCAAATGGAAGTCCTCTTTTCCTTGCATCTTCCAGAAGCTCATGTCTGAAGAGTAAATAAGACAGAAAGCAAGAATGAAAAATGAAACGAACTCAGAAAAATCAGAAGTTGAAATCAAATGCTCTAAGTTATTCTTTTTACTTTTTCTTCATCCTGCGGTCCCGTTCAGCTTGTGTGCCCAGTTTTCCCAGAGTCATGGTGTCCCCAATGCCCATTTCAAAGTCTGAAATTTAACACAGATGCGTTAATTTACATTTCTGCATGACGAGGAATGGTGTGCTGAAAAGGTATGCAATCTATAGAAAACCTGTTAATGCTGGTAGAGACTGTCCATCTCTGACAACAGTCTGGTCCATTCGACCCTTCTCCTTCTTCCCGAATAATCGGCCAATAGATGATTTGATCCCTTTCTTCTGTTTGCTGCAAACAATAAAAAAGAGACAAATGGGGTAAAAGGGGAATTTATTACCATGAAACATTAAAGACGTATACACTTTAATGTTTACGTTTAAACAAGGAAACATGGAAATATGAACCTTTATTTTTAAATAAACAGAACAAGGCTAAATCAAGCTAAATATCAGACTTGACTTTATTGTCATTTAGTATTATTTACTGTGCAGTGAACAACAGGACATTTCAACAAATTAAAGATGAAAAAAAGAATGGATCAAGATTAAACACAGTGGGTGCTTTCAAGAAAGGTCCAGACAGACTTTCTTTCCTAACAAAGCTTAGGTCCCTCAGTGTTTTTAACAATATGTTGCATATCAATATGTCTGTGCAGCCATCTGTTGAGGTAACAGAACCAGAGCCAGGAACTGAACAAACTAATGAAGAATGCTGGCTCTGTGCTGGAGACTGCAGTCCACAGAGCAAAATTTATATTGCAGCAATTTCTCACAACACTGCAACCCCTCAATACAGCACAGTGATTAAGCAACAGATCATCTTCAGACAGCGCCTTCTTCAGTTTGACCACATTGTCATGTTCAAATACCTGTGTGTCTGCGTGCAAATGTGGATCAAACTTTATTTCTAAAGCACTTTTTGTAAAACAAGCAGCATAGAGTGCTTTCCACAACAAAAACTGTTTTGGAAAGTTAAAAACACAAAGCCATCAAACACCTACATCATTCTGACATACACACACACTTACTAAACACACATAGAGCCGACCCCCAACCTCATTCTAAACATACTAGGTCTCTAACCTAATAGGTCTATAAAAATAACAACATGAACAGGTTTATGTCTTGGCACAAATAAATTGGATGAGGATATTATATCACAGGAATCCTTGGGGATGCCTTGAGAACCACCCCACCAATGACCACAGAGGCCATCACCACAGAAACCCCCCAGATCAGAGCAGAGGGAAGTCCCAGACTGCAACCATAAGGCTGCAGTACAGGGCCCCGAGCCATGCAGACTAGGATGATCACCATAGCAACCACTCTACAGTCCTAGCAGGCTTCGCCCCCAAGGTGGAGGACCCCATGAGGAAAACATTGGAAAAAAAAAAAAAAATAAATAAATAGAAGTAAAAATAAATAACTAAAATATGTCTGTAATTAATTACCCTCGTCCATCTTCCAGACTGCCTGTAAATTGGGCGAAATTGGTTTCCAGACGTAAACTGCGTGGGGATGAGGGAGGAGATGTCTCACACTTGATCGTAGCTTTGTCCACTTCCACTGGAGACTGAAAGAGTTATAAAACACTTCAGACTCTTCACAACAGACACACTAAAACATTTATTTATTTATTTTTTTTTTTAAAAAAAAGGGATTTTTAGGTGTATTTGTAAACTTACAGCCACTTTCCTTCTGTGTTTCCTCAAGTCGCTTGGCTACAAGAAAGAAAACAACACATTGTGATAAAAACAGCCACACTCTTTTGTCCAAGTTCAACATTCTGCATTAAGGTATGGATATGGAAGACTGGACCAGGGTCATGATGCCTAGATGGTGACTGGTGTTGCGTCCGTGATGTTTAGGAGTTGAGTGGCCACTGGTGGGCGGGGAGGAAGAGGATGCCAAGGACTGGGCAGTGGCAGAGGTGGGCAAGGCCCGGGGTCGAAGTGTCACATTGAGACCATCCATGCTGCCGCTGTTTACTCGAGACTCGATGTCGTCAGAGCGCAGATCTGCTGACTCTCTTTCTACCTGGATCATCCTGCCAAAATAAGACATGAGCACATGCATGATCTAACTCGCGCTGAGGCTGCTGCAGGCGTTTACAGATTAACATGTACAGCACAGTTCTTTGTTCAATCAGATCCATGTACACAGAATTTTGTAAATATGTGGAAAGTATTGACAACAAAATAATAAAAGAAAAAATGCTCAATTTAAAAAAAAGTTAAGAGCATAAAAAAGACACAAAACAAGTTCAGGCTGTGCTAAAAATGCAATCACTGATTTGAATCAAAAGTTTCTTTAAACAAGCACATTCTGAGCTTAGTTTAAAAAAAAAAAAAAGACATTGTTCGGTACCCATAGTGGGTGTTGCTCTAACAGGAAAGATGAAAATGAAAGTCTCTGCCTGGTTTTCTATTTCTGACATTTCTGGGAACCAAAGTCAGCCCTACATTCTGAAAATGAAGAGTTCATGTGGGGTAACTGGGAACAACAAGAGTCTGAGACAAGAAGGAGCTTGACCATTTCAGGGTTATTACAAGATAAGAAGATTTTTTTTTTTTTTTAGCTCTAGGGAGCAAATGTGGAGGGGCAGAACAGGAAAAAGAAGGAAATATGAAAAACCTTTGGGAGGTATCCATCAGTATTCAGGCTGCAATGTCTTGGGTCAACTCCAGGATTTTTACAGAATTATTTGTACAGCTGGCTGAACTGGCATTGCAGACCTCCAGGCTGGATGTGATGAATGCACTGACCAGTTTGACAATGTTGTCTTAGTAAAATGCTTTGTAAATGTTGAACTAGTACATATGACAATAAGTCTTATTTTTAACCCTTTAGGAACCAGAGATGCAAAATTGTGAAGTAGCAGTCCAGGTGTTGACCGTCGGCCACGGACCGCAGTCATCAACTCATCACCAACAACCTGCTGCTTCACCACCGCCACCCCAAAGCCAAAAAAAAAATTAAAAAAAAAAATCTAAAACCTAGTCATACTTCTTGGTGAAAGTTATGGAATCTAAAATGGTTGCCAACCTGTGATGCTACAACATGAAACTAAATTAGCAGTTTTACTGCCATCATAAACTCTGAACATCTTTTTCCCTCATTTAAAGCCTTAAAATAACTTAAAAACTTTGATGCCTAATGGCTTCATTTTCTGTCCTACTATCAGTACAAATTAAGATGTAGATTGTTCATCTTTGTTTAGCATCTCTTTATAACCTTTTTTTTTTTTTTTTTTTTTACATATGGTTAAACTGTGTTATGTATTTATATGAAAGTTTTATTCCTGCTCTCAGTTTACTGCATAGTGAGTTCAGTGTCGTAAGCATTACTCTGTGTTGTGCTGATGTGCAACCGTTGAAGCTGTATGGTGTGCTCTGTGTCAGCGGAGTGATTTTAAACATGGTTGATCTGACTCTTTCAGTAAAGAAGCAGTCTGAACTTTATTGTGAGTCTGTGCTTCTTAAAAAGGTTATGTAAGAGCATAAACATAACAAACGGTGAAATAAATTTTCATATATGCATGTTTGTGCAGCTGCACTGTGCATTGTCATGCTTGGAAGCGTACTAAATGCAGAACTGGACCTCCTTGTTCACATGTGAACCACTATTTTAAAAACTCTGCCATTCCCTGCTTTTGCACGCCCCACTCAGGGGTTGTGAGAGACTGTGTGACTGATCCAACTTGTACAAGTTGTAATAAAACTGTCTGATTTCTGCTCATCCAGACTGTTGTTTAATATATTTCCTCTACAAAATTGTATTAAACTTGTGTTGTTGGTGACTTGTTTTTATTCTAATAAACAGCAAGCTTTTTTTTAAGGCTTTGTACTGTCTATAAATGCTACAGTGGGCCTTTTTTACAGTTCTATTAATTGTAATCTCTATGCTATGAATCTCATTCTGATCTGTCTATAAGCCTTTAAACACAGCTTTAGCAAAAAGTAGCAGCAGTAGATTTATTAGCTGTCCTTTCTCATGATTATTTTTGTCTTATTGCTTTCCTTCTGCCCGTCCACTGTTTCTTGCTGCTGTATCCCCATGGGGACCATGTTAATGTAATGTGCCTGTAATATGCCACCTTATCTCCTCATTGATAGCGTCAAGTTGCTCTTGCAGCATGAGAGCGAGAGTCTGAGCATCTGATTGACCGCTGGGAGAGAGCAGGGCGGAGCTGACATCGTCATCCATGTCTGACTCTGCCTCCATGTCGCTGCCGAGAAGGTGGCTGACGCTCCCACGCAGAGACGGGTAGTCCTGCTCAAACATCGCACACACCTGAACACATACGATCACACACAGAAAAAGTCATGTGTGTTTCATAGTAAATACAGCTAAATGAGAACGAAAATGCCTGATTAAAGGCGTACATATAAAAAACCACAATATGACCATCGAGGAAGTGTGGTTATGAGAAAATATGCATGAACAGGAAACTTACATCACACATTATGTCCAGCAGCAAGTGAGAGAGACAGGAAGACAGAGAGGTTAGTAAAGAATGGAAAGTTAGGCATGGAGATCATCACACACAGCCAAGCACTGACACTTACTAGCAAAGCAGACATGAACCTGGATTAGGCGCTGCTTATGGTTAGAGGAGCAGTTAACATGTGACCTTGTGTGTAGGTGTATGTGTGTGTAGGAGCCTTATAGGCATTATTAAAAACCTCTGTCGGCACCTTGTTTGGGTCATCTCGCAGCGCTGACAGTCTACCCTTCTGCGCCCGCCTGATCACAGTTGTGCTGTAGTGGCCATCTTGGCCCTCCACCATAGAGAAGCGAAGGTCGCTGGAGCTTCCTAAGTGAGACCTGAGATGAATCCATAAAACAGATAAAACACCATCAGTACCGTATATGTTAAGGCATGAATATAAAAGCAAGAGAATGTGCGTACCGAGGGTGAGTGCCATCTCCAAATGCTCCACTGCGGCGTTTTAAATGGTCAATCTCATTTCTCAGCTTATCAATCTCTCCAATCAGCCGTTCCTAAAGCAGAGAGGGGCATTAGCATAAGTACGTAGCACGAACTAGACCACAATAGTACTTCATTACGAGCTCTCTATTGCAAGACAAAGTAATTGTAAAATGGAGGTTATTAAAACATTTATTAATGTAAAAATGCCCGAGTGCCCAACAAATATACAGCCAGCATTAGGTCCGGGGTGTCAAATGTCCAGCCCGCCAAAGGGTCCAATGTGGCCCGTGGGATGAATTTAGTAAACATTAAAACATAAAAAGCAACTATTTAAAGAAAAGTAAATGTATTTAACAGTTTATCCAATGGATTTTGTGTTTTTATGTTAAAATATAAGATTTTTACAGTGGGATAAAATCTTGAATAAATCTCACTTCAGCTTTGATGAGCAGGTGAGTCAGTTCAGGTGGTAAAGATAATTATGCAGAGGTGGAAATGCATGTACATAAAAAGAAAATCTTTTTTATATTTTAACAAGTTAAGCAGATCACAGTGTAAAATAACTTTTTTTATTATTAATATTTAATATTTTGAGAAAAATTTTGTGATTTTGTAGCTCCTTTGTAATCTTTAGGCTGTAATATGATTAACAGAGGCAAAACACTGTTGAAATTTCAAGACAATTCAGGTTGGTAATAGGATGATTTCTAAAAGGATGGTTCACTAACTGTAAACATAGTTACTGTAAACAGACTTTTCATCATGTACAAACTATAATGCCAGAATTTAACTGGTCCAGCCCACTTGAGATCAAATTGCACTGTATGCGGTCCCTGAACTGTAAAGATTTGACACTCCTGCACTAGATATAAGGAAAACAGCAGGTGATCAGATTTAATAACCTGGATTTTCTTGATTAGCCACATGAGGAGAGAATGAACTGATCATATAGAAATATTTTAATTTCAATAATTGGATTGTATTTGGTACGCTGTAGGTACTTAACGTGCATTTCAAGCGCAAACTCTGCTTAATTAAAAACTATGACGCCTTAATCTGTCTCATCTATTAGTTGCCATTGGTTCTTGATCAGCTGACCATTAAGCTAACCACAAAATTAACCTCCACAAAGAAAAATAAGAATATATGGAAAGGATAAAAAAAGAGTGTTTTTAGCACGCTGGCTATTTTGTTCACACTGTTATTAGAAATGGGATCAACGGGAATAATGAGCTACTTTTTTTTCCTCAAATGTTTGCTAGAAAAGTAAATCAAAGCCTCTATCAGACTACAGATGAACTTCATTGATTATGGAAATCAGGAAACAATTGTTATGATGATTTGTGAAAGTTTTACTAACCCTGGTATGATGAAATTCTTCAAGCTGTTTCTGGCAGTTCTCAAGGTCTTGAATGAGGGAGTTCTATAGAAACATAATAACAAAAACTTGCATCAACGGTATCTATGGTTTAAGCAAGACATGTGTTATATTGTGTTTTCATTTGGCTTATGTGCCAAAAACAACAGCAATGGCAGCTGGTGCTCTGCTGAATGTGTGCACAGGCCTTGCCTTGTCCTCCAGGGCGGCCATGCGTTCTTTCAAGTGGAGCTGCAGTCGTTCATTCGACTCAGTGAGCAGACGATCCACGGTGTCAGATAAACGCTTGTTGTGTTCCTCATTCATTTTCTCCCTCTGACGAGCCTGACGAGCAGAGCGGGAGAGCCAGATGAGGGAAGCGACACCATCACGTTTTCTCTTCTAAAAAGCCTATGTGGGTGTTTATATGGAACTAATCAAGCATCTTTATATGGATTAAAGGATAAAGTGTGCATTTAGCCTTAGATAACCAGCTGCCACATATAGGTCTTCTTGGCCAACAATGGATCTCACAGCAAGAGTGACTTAATTACAGTCATTTACATGATGATGAAAAGGGTTAAACAGCATCTCTTTAAATGGGAAGCGCCATGTCTAATATGTGTTCTACAGTAATTTCATTAAATAAATTATCACAGATGTACACAAACCCACATCTGCATCCTCAGAGAGCTCTTTCTACTAAATATAGTCATGAGATGGCAGAAAGAGAGAGAGAGAAATTAGCTGTGCGTGAATTATTCAAAGTCTAAAGATAGCAGCCAATCAGTCTTAAAAGGGGGAGGGAGGAGTGGGTTTGCAGCAAGATATCTGGATTTGGTTTGAATTCAAGCAACAATGCACAGGGAACATGAGAGGCTCTTCCTCAATGTGTGTTTTCTGTGTATTTGGACATCTCTGTGTGTGCAGAAGGAAGAGCAGAGCCAAGAGTCGAGGTGTTTAACTCATTTGGAGCATCAACCCACGTGTGTGAGCGTCACTGAGAGAGGTCAGAGTAACCCTGCAGGATTGGTGAAACACACACACACACACACACACACATAAGCACACACATGTTCTTCCCATACACATTCTTATTTAGACACACACTCTTCCAAGTTCTTGGTTTTTCTCTTCCAGTTGTGACTCCAGCTGTCGGAGCCGCTCCTCCACATTGCCATGACGTTCCTCTGCCTGCAGGGGGAGACACATACATGTGCTGCAAGTAAAACTGCCTATTTCATATATTCCTCCCTTTCTATGGCTTTTGTTTCCCAGAAAGTTTTAACATGTGTTTGTTACCTTGGTGAGTGCTGCAACTCTCTGTGCCAGCTCGGCTTCCACCTCTGGCAACGTCTCGGCTTTCCTCATGGTCTGAGCTAACCTCTGCTCCGCCATCTCCAGCATCTCCTGCAGCTGGCGCACCTTCTCCTCACTCTGACACACACAAACACAATCAAATAAGGAGAGACATTACTGCAATCACACCAGAGGTGCTAATTACTGTAGTGTGGCAAAACAAGAAGCACGACACGACACATGGACAAACATGGAAACTGTTGCTGGTGCTTCCCTTGTGGATCTGAACTCGGATTCACCTTGAACTGAACATGAACTTTGAAGCAGTATGTCTCTGTCACTCACTCACTTTCCTTTAGGACTCCTCCATATGTCACCTACCTTGTTGCAGATGGTTGAGATGCATCAAATATTAAAATGTTGCAGTAGAAAAGCAACATGAGAACAAATATTAGCCTAAATCTACAACTCAAATGTCTTTACAACTCTACAACTCTACAACTCAAATTATTTTTAAAACAACTTTTTTGTATGGACTTTACTATTTTGAATGATAATCTGACTGTCAGTGAAACTGCTATTAAACACAGAGATAAAGGGCTTTGCTTTTTGTGTCTAGAAGGTGTAGCTGTCAGGAAAGTTTTCTAAAAGTACAGAAATATTTTAGAAATATAGTATTATTAGAGTGGACTTTTGTTTAATTTATGAGGTGCAAAACCATCACTGACAACTAAAGGCACATAATTGTACCTTTAAAGAACTTTAGGTGAAGATACACTAAACTGTTATCAGACTTTTGGAGCCTTTTCTAATCTGCTGAACAGGAATTTCCATGGTGTTGTGGTTGGAGCTGTTGTGTTAGCAAGAAAGCTCACGGTTTAAATGTGACTCTTAATGTGTGAAGTTTTCTGGTTGCCCTTGTTTCAGTGTGGAGTTTCTCCTGGGTATTCCTCTCACAGTCCGAACTGACCGGTGTGAGAGCGAGAGAGTTGGCTTTTATTCAGGCAAAGTGTGTTACCTGTCGATGCAGGGAGTTCTTGGTTGCCAGCTCATTCTCTAGTTTGTCGTTGAGGTCGTGGATGTGTGTGGTTTCCCGCTGAGCAGCCAGGTAGCGCTTCTCTAAAGTTGTTATCCTTTCCTCCATATCCTCTCTCTGCGGTAAATAACAAATCAGTTAATAAGCAACAAAGGAAACTAACAAAATAGAATATGTTTTGTGATACTGTAATTTTAACAAAATCCTTTGCATGTGCTTCACCAACAGATCTTATATTTGCTGTTAGTAAGTTTGTACGCACTGAATCGCATTGAGTAAACGTTGTCAAAGGACAAAAAAATTGCAAATATATGAACACATACTAAACATGATGAACCCATCGCAGCCATGTGTGAGCACAGTTACTTAACAGTAGAAAAATTAGAGTAAGAGGTCTACTTTAATTTTAATTGATCCACTATAGCAGTTGTTTTTAAGGGATGGACTGTGATAAGAATACGTGACTTCTGTCATCTGACAGCTTTTAGATTTTGTAGACATACTGTGCAGTGTTTTGTTTAAAAATGTTTAACATAAAAATTGAAGTAATAAAACTGAATGTCTAATGCAGCATATTTGCAGAAGAATTTACTCATTATAAATTTATTCACATTTATACATGCTGTATATATCAGCAGCTGTAAAAAATAATTAGCAGCAATCTGGGTATCAACACTTTTACCCATGAAGCAAAACCTTCACCTCTCTCTGCTCTCTTTGTTGTTTGATTGACAGCTCCTCGTTGCGGCTCAGTTCTCGCCGTGCGTTGGCGAGGTCAGCCTCAAGCTCGGCCATGCGGGCGTTTAACGTGGCACAGTGCTCGCGGCTCTGAGTCAACTCCTTATTGGTCCGATCCAGGAGCTCCTGAAGCTCAGACACTCGGTTGCCATCGTCATGGGCGTCTATAGAGCCGTTGGGTAGTCTCTGTGAAGACGACACACAAAATCAACAGATTCTGGATAAAAATGATTGAAATTCTCATTAAAAAATGCACATATTGCATGTAACTGGTCACAATATGGGCAGAAAATGTGGATTAAAAAAAATGGATACAGTTGTGGGATGACCCAGATTAAAGGAAAAAGGTGGGGGGATTTCTCCATACAGGGGTGGGCTATGTGAGCTTTGAATGCTATATTGTTGTTTTGATGTTTTTCTTCTCCTCACAGCTCAAAGAGCAGTTATTTCCAGAGTCTTAATTAAATAAACCATCAGAGACACATATTTCAACAGGAGACACAGTGGGCAGGCAGTGTTAGCAGTTCCCCCTCTGCTCCCTCATGTGCCCAATTTGCCTGCTCATGAATACCTTAAAACATATGAACTTCACACAAATTCAGATATAGAGCTAAATGGAATGAAAGCTAACTCAGATTACGTAGATCAGGGGTGGGCAACTGGTCCTCGAGGGCCTCAGTCCTTCAAATGTTAGGGGTTTCCCTGCTGCAACAGACCTGATTCAGATCAATGGCTAATTAGCAGACGGAGTATAGTTTCAAGCTCTGCACCAGTCTGCTAATTAAGTCAGATGTGTATCAGGTGTATTGCAGCAGAGAAACTTCTAACACTTGCAGGCCTGCAGCCCTGGAGGACCAGAGTTGCCCACCTCTTATGTAGATTACGTCCTGGTGAGTGTGAACACAACCATAAACACTTATTGAGGATGTGTAGCACTTGGTGGGTAGGAAAATGCCCCAAACTTATCATGAAAAGTATTATTGTGGAAATTTAAATACAAGTCCCATTAAAGTGCTGCTTGTGTCATAGTAATAACTGCAAGCAGGATAGCAGATATCAAGGTGTCAAAGTCCTGATATGTGTTTGTAAATTTCACATCCTGTTCCAACTACATTTCTTCATCTAAAAGAATTACTCTTAGTAATTAGATTTAGTCTGTTTATAAAGCATCAGACTTGCAGAGAAAGTCAGTGTACATCCAGATATAAATAGATTTTAATCTTTCATCACAGATAAGTTTGTCTTTTGATGCAAATCCAGTGTTTTTTATTCACTGATGTCATACTAGGGAAGACAGAAAAGTAAAGTTTCTGTTGTAGTTTTAATGTAAAGAAGACAGGAAGGATGTACAGAAATGGCCGACAACTGGACAGACAGATGCTGTTCACAGACATAAAATAAAGCTCAGAGCAGAAAAACCATCACAGAGCCAGGAAGACCTTCCATGTAGGTTTGGATCCATCTGTTCGCTCCAGTGAGTCACCATCCTTCCTCTGCCTCACCATGTTCAACTGCAAAGTAGATTCAAGGGAAAACTTTAAAATCCATTTACTCCATTTATTTCTTTAAAAACATTATTTATTCCATGCATTCTATCATATTTTACAACGTACAAGTATACAAAAACAGACATTTTTGCATCAGTGAGGGATTTCTTCTGAGATGATTCCAACCTAACAAGCTCTGGTGCTGAGTGCTGGGATGGTCACTAAACCTGAGGTGAATATTAAGCTCAAATATCCATCTTTAGAACATTCTTTTCCTAAATGAGATTTCTATGTGTGAATGCTTGATGTGTTTGAACTGAGGGCTGAGTGAAGTGTACATCTCATCCGACTGGAGGCTTCAACAGATGTCTGCCAGGTATCGAGCAGATGTTTCTCTTAGTAGTGACTAAAAACGGGAACGCGTACACTGACACACACAGTCACACAGACAGAGCCAGCTTACCTCTTGTGTGGTAGATGCTAGCTGACCCTCCAGGCTGGCCACCCTCTCCAGAGCAACCCGAAGCCTCTCACGCACCTGAAAAACGCACACAAAAGATAAGTCTCACTCATTTTACCTTGCACAAAGTGAACTACTTTCATTTCCACTTCTATAAAAATATGCTGCTGTGTAAATATCCAACTGTTGCTGTTGCAATTTAATTAATTCCTCCATTTATTTAGCTTTAAAAGCCTTTCTCTCCTTTACTTGGATGGATTTCATTTTGGACACTGAGGGAGTAATGAGGGTCATTAACAACTTAACAGCAAGAAAACAAACAAGAAAATGGACTAGCTCAGGATTAATCAGGGGGAAGAACAGCAGTTCTGTTAAAGAACAAGTGTGTGTCACAAAATATTGTACATGATGGAAATACTAATTACTGAAACTCCCTCAAGAGGCAGCTGTTTCACCTCTATTTATTTGACTAAAAGTAGTAGGGGTGTGTGCGAGTCCACCTTCTCATCCAGAGCCTTGTGGTGTTCAAACAGAGACTTCAGGGCTTTGAGGACCTCCACCTCGCTGGAGACGCCAGATGGTGGGGGTGCCTGTCTCTTTACCACTGTCATCCTCAGACTTCGCTCGTGACGAGACACCAGACACTCCAGGTGCTCCAGCAGCAGCTACAGTGCCACACATGCAAAAACACGTATAACCAAAGAGAATATTATTGTAAACACTTACTGTTTCAACGTAGTTACAGACACACACACACACACACACACACACACGCACACACACACACACACACACACACACACACACACACACACACACACACACACACACACACGCACAGACACACACACACCTACCCTGGTGTTGTTCCTTTCAGCTTTCAGTTCAGATATTTCCTCTTCTTTCTCCAACAGCTGCTCCCGGCATATATTTAGCTCCTTTGTCAGGGTGGCAAACTCCTATGCATCAAGCAAACACAACATAAGCAGAAAGGTTAATGCTGTGCCACTGATCCACACAGTGGTTAAACTTCAGCAAAGAGGCACGTGTGGATGGAGCAATGGTGCCCTGAGGCGCAAACACTCAGCTGACGATGAGCAACCCAGGATGAGTGTACTGATTGTAACTGTACTTTATCAGTAGTTGACATGAGGGGCAGACTTAAATAATGGTCAGTCCAGACTGGTCCCTCCAGGCTGTTCTTGGGTGAGGAGAGATGCTGTCTGGGAAATGTTTTCTGTGCACCTGCGATAAGAGGTGGTCTGAGAGGGAGGAAATTTCATGACAAAGTGGGGGCCAAAGTGGCACTTCAGTATCTGATCTACATTTACAAGCTTTCCTCTGCCTACCTCAGTGCTCACCTCCGGCTAACACCCATCAATCAGCTCTACACACTTTAACCTTTGGAGAGTCACAAGGTGTTTAAATCTATCCAAACTGAAATAGGCTGAGATGGAGGGTGCACATCCTGTGCACATTGCTAGTCTATGGGTGATATTTTGTATCGCGAGAGCACACATCCTGTTGCCTGTGACAACACAAAGTATTCTCATTATTAACCTGAAAGCCAATTATTTAAGATGATTTTGTCTCTGTAGTAGAAAAATGTCTGTTGCACACTGTTTGGTGCCATTTTTTACAGTATTAACTGCAAGATTTCACATTGCTGAAGATTTAAAGCATTTGAAAATTTTCTTGAAAGCCAAATTTGAATTGGCTTGATGTTGGGATTCATTTGGTTCTTCATACAATTCTTGTATTTGCTAATTCATGCATTCACTTGTGCAGCGAAGCACAGAGCATAAAGATCTTTCTTGATATCGCACTCTGATAAGGCAATTTAAAGATGGCGAGCATAAATTTAAGTTTAATTCAAATCAAGCCTTAGAGAAGTCAGTGCCTGTGTGTGTAGGTTAGGTTTGAGTGTGTTGGTCGACATAAACCTTTTCTTCAGGAGAGGTCTGACAATCTTTACAGTATTTTGCTTGTTTAATGAAATATCGTGGTCTTTGATGTTAAACTTAATTACGTCAGCTCATGTGACGTCTACAGTTGGACATCACCAGCAAAGTATTCTGTTGCAATATTACTGGAAATGGAGATAAGTCACAACATTAAGGGATCTTAGACAAATAATTTTTAAAAAAATTCTGAACTTTTGCTTTTTTTTAAGAGTTGGATCTAAATATTTTTACTTATGAATAAAAGTTGGTCCACATTCATCTCCGTCAAAGCAAAGCTAGGCTAACCATCTTCTCAATGTAGCTTTACATTAAGTGTTCGGGCATGAGAGCTTTACCTTTCAAGTCAAAGTCTTCACAAGGAGGAACATTTAAATTGATCTTTTTTCAAGCCAAACAAACAATATTTTCATTTATAATATAACTGTTCTGCACGTATGAGTGTCCAATGATTTACTATCCACTAATTACTAGCAGACAGTGAGCATATTTTTTCATCACACAGCATTATTACATCAGTCTTTCCCCACTTTTTTAGATGCCAGACAGCAGCATCACCTACAACTTTAGAAGCAACCACATATTTTGAAGTTGATAGATATTAAATGCACTTTTGGAGGTGTTAATAGCTCCATTAACTTTTCAGATGAGGCTGTATTGGCAGCGTTTTTCTGCTGCGAGTTTGTTTTGTACCATTTATAAACTTCAACGGCATGTGACCCAGCAGTATTTCACTTTGCAGTAAGGCCTTTAAATGACAGTAATGGTCTTTTGCAGAGACTTTATCAGTGAAGTTGTATTTGCACACGCATGCACTTGCTCTCTGTCCAGCCTGTTTATCAGTACAAGGCACTTTTTGAAACATTTGCAAGTCCTGACAGTTCTACATGTCGTCTCTGATTGGGTACTAAAACATTTATCACACCTTTGTAATGTTCAGATAAAGCACAAAAGTATAAACTGCTTCTATCTCAGAACTTTATTCTCCTGTTAGAGTGTTTTGTTGTATCCTAACTCTACAACATATCTAGTCTACCTTATATTTTTTCAATTAAAATGTATGCCATTGATATCATTTGTGCACGGAGACCCTGACAGTGCTGCTGTTTCAGCACAGAACAGAGAATTAGTTAGTAACACACACATCTCTGGCTAAAAGTTGATTTTACAAAATGCACTGAAGTTGTTTTCTGTTTGATTGCACTGCTGCAGCGTCTGGGTGGCTATTTGTTTACCAGAGTCTCTGCAACTGTGTGTGTGTGTGTGTGTGTGTGTGTGTGTGTGTTTGCCTCTGTGCTCATGCTGTTTGAGTGTCTCTCGGTGCTTTGTTGGCATTTCCCCACAAGCTTGGCTCTTGTCCAAGCATATACCCAGAAGTTTATCCTCTCTCTACTTTTTTATGCAAAAAAATACAAACAGACAAACACTCAGACACATTTGCTCGGTGCTCACACTTCATAAAGTCCTGAAGCTCTCTGCAGCCACGACTACATTTTTCTTCTCATACTCTTGCCATGTACCAACACGATAGACCTGACTGAGATAAAGTTAACATTGTAAACATTTAAAGTCGCTTTCAGATTGCAGCAAAAATACAAACCAGACTAAGTTTGTAAAAGAAAAAGACTACAATATGCCTAAACTTTAAGGATGGTAAAAATAACACTATAAAATACTTTATTCTGTTAATAAAACTGCTGGAAAAACTTCAGTCAATACTGTGGCCGAAGGTTTAAATTCTTGTGACACTAAATGATTGACAGATTGATGTGCTTTATTTTGAGTAGAATAAACAAAAAAGAAGTTCTTCTTGTCATGGTTCCTGCTCTGTCGTGTCTGTGTTCATCTGTTTGATTAAGTTTTTTTCTAATTGCTTCATAGTTTCATTTGTTAAACTACTTAAACTCTCTCCAGTCTCTTCCTCTCTTCCAGATTACCAACAGCGCCTTTGCCTAGTTGTCCAGAAGTCCAGCATGCTTTCAGCAGTTCCTACTAGTCCACGTCCCTGGATTATTCTTCTGGGCTTGCTCATGACCTCTTTTACGTCCTACGTCTGAACACGGACCCACGCTTTGCTTGTAGACCACTGAGTCTCATCCATTGATTATGTGAAGTACCTTACAGCTTGTGTTTTGATAATACGCTGTAACCACCCGTCTGGATTACTGCAGTGCACGTTCTTTTGGGGTGAGTCAAGTCGTCTTTATCTTGACTGCAGCTTGTACATAATGCAGCTGCACGTCTTTGAACTGGCACGTAAACATGAGCCCATCACCCCGGTTTTATCATCTCTTCACTGCCTGCCAGTGTACTTTGGGTTCCACTTTAAATAGCTCTTTTTTGCTTTTAAATGTTTGAATGGTGCGGCTCTGCTGCACCTCTCTGCGCTCCTCTGTCCCTCTTGGATTCTCGGGTTGGCTGGCCAATTTCTATCCGTGCCAAAGACTAAATGGAAGCTCAAAGGGGGCTGGGCTTTTTGAGATGGTGACACCTAAACTATGGAGTGAGTTTTTTCTTTTAAATATATAGACAGGCGTCCTTTGTATCTGTTTAAATCTTGCTGAAGATCCATCTGTTAAGGCTGACCTTTTGTACAAAATGACAAGTTGACACTTTAAACTGATTTTGGTTGATTACAGTTTTATTCCAGTAGTTTACATTTTTAATGCCCTCTTATTGATCCTCTTTAATGACCTCTTACACATTGTGGCACTTCAGTAAACTTTTACATTGTGTTCTAAAGTTACATTGCCTGTCAGACTGCGTCACTGGATTCTGGACTCTTTCAGCTCTTTTCTTCCCCCAAGATCAGGACGCTACTCCAAAGCCCTCAACTCTCCATAAACCTCTATAATAAAAACTGTTTACTTTTTAAACTACTCCCGTGTGTTTCTGGGTCCTCACTGTTACCTGTATCAGAGTAGAAATGTACAGAGGTGTATAATCCAGATGCCGTGAAGGGAAAGTCCTGCCATGTTTTTGAATCTACCCGTGCATTTAGAACAGGTGTTTTTACTTACAGGCTCATCTACTTTGCAGTGGAGCTGAGCTAATTGAATCAGCTGGTTTAGTGACTGGAGCGGCTGCCGGACAGGACTTTTACTTTAGGGCACCTGGATTATACACCTCTGGGAATGTTTACTTGAAGAAAAGAAATGTAAACAATGAAAAATTAAAATTTGGAAAAAAAAAACCACACACACATTGGTGTACTTTGTTTAGACCAGGTATCCTCAACCCCGGTCCTCGAGGGTCCTGCAAGCAAGTGTCCCCACTGCAACACACCTGATTCATATCAGTGTGTGACAGACGTGTGCAGAGCTTCTCTGAGTCTGAGTCAGGTGTGTTCCAGCGGTGACACCTGGAAAACCAGCAGTACACCGGCCCTCGAGGACCTGGATTGAGGATCCCAGGTTTAGACAGTGTTAAATCTCATTAGTCTTCATTAAATTATAAGAGGTAATTCCACATAGTATACTATTTACTTGTCTACCACATACTTGTACATATTTACATATCCTCTTTACGATACAGGCAAATCTAGTTACATGTATAACAGTAAATATGTTAATACTACAAGCATTTGGATTTTTTTTCAGAAACTGTGGTGTTAAGACATTGCTTTAAGTTCATGAAGTTATTTCCAGAAAACTTCCACAGTACATTATTATGCACTGGCCTTTCATGGCTTTTGTCAACAAAAACATTTTCCTGCATTTTAAACATTGCATTACCTACTAAATGAAACAACCTGAGCCTACGGAAATTAATTTTAGAGTTGTTTGAGAAGTATTTAATCGAACATCCCGAAACTTTAACTCTGCTCCTTGTGCCGAATTGAATATGAAGGAAACATGGGATCATCAACATTGTCAACCCAACCACCTACCAGACTCATTGTGTCATGAAAAACACAAACAAACTCTGAATATAATGGAGCTAAAATCCATTAACTTTTTCAACCTGAACTTCTGTGACTTCTCCCTTAAGAGATGATGAAGCGTAATCGCTGTCAGGTTTAATCCTTATGATTAGTCAAGCGTCACTCATGCTGGAAAGTCCTGCTTTTAAAAAGTAACAGAATTTATAGCACTTTTTTATGTAACTTCTGTAAGTAAAAACTGAACTATATGTAGAAAACTTTTCTTATTAACCTGATTAGTGGTATACTTTTTCTTTTTTCTGGGAATGGCAGATAACATTAGTGTTAAGATAATGAGGCTTAAGCTATGTTTCCCACAGCTGATGCAAATCCTGATGTAAATGTGTTTTGATAGTTGACAAACCTCTGGACGGGATGTCATAGAACATGAATATGCAGCAGAAAAATACTACATATAAGTATATTAATATTTTAAAAGTTCTTGTCAGAAATCCCATAAAATTTGCAAATCTTATAATGTGAACATTTTACATCAAGCAGTGTTGAATAATGTACACATTTCTAGAAGCTTTCATAGAAAAACACAGAATGTAAAAGAAACTGAAAGAAGAAAAAGGACTTTTAAAAAGCTGCTTTAAAGTCCTCTGATAGACACTACGGAGACGTATTGCATTCACTTGAAAAAAAAAAAGCTGTTTTTTCTGAATTGGTGAGAAGTTTTACAAAAAAAAAACAGAGTTCTGTTTTTCTGAATTAGGTTACGTTCATTAACCCATCTTGAAGAAACGTGGCGTGCACGTCCAGAACATCAGATGAGGTTTTACGTCTGAAAACGTGCAAAGTCCGCAGGTGTCGACGCAAAGTGGACAAACTAATAATAAATCCCATCAACATAACTTAGAGACAAAAGTATTTCCCAATGTCTCAATCCCAAAAAAAGTGAAAGTGAATTAAACTAAACAAACGGGATGTGTTGAACCTCCTATGAATAGAGCCGGTTAATAGCCTAATGCTAACTGGCTTAGAAAATACAACAGTGTTAATTCAGAAAAAAAAAAGAAGCCTTTTTTTTTAAAACCTATCTTGCAAATTTAGAAATTTGCAAGATATGCAATTCGCTTCCGAAGGACATATTTTCTTTATTTTTAAAAACATAATAATTATACATTTATATAATCATTGAATGTATTACTCATTCATTCAATTTTCTTAACCGCTTATTTCAATTAAAGGTTGCAGGGAAGGTGGAGTCAATCCCAGTAATTATTGGGAGAGAGGCCCATCACAGAAGGACAAACGATTCACTCTCATCCATTCCAGTGGAGAATTTAGAGCTATCAACTAACCACTATGCCACCATGCAGCTCAGTATTACTATAAATTTTATTATCCCCACAACACACATATATGACAATGGTTCATTTTTTTCTCATCTCACCTTGCAAGTCATGCACATGCAGGTAGACCAGTAACAATAAAGAATGTGTCGTCTATAATAGGTCAAAGAAAAATGGGCACAATCCCTCAAAATTCCCCAGAATCCACCAAATAACGTGCTCAACACCTAACATTTCCCCCAGTTCTCTTACTCTGTGTTTATCAGACAAATTTATTATATGACTGGTTGCAATCATATCAGCAATGTGAATCAGGAAAAAGCTGTTTTTCAATGTACCACCTGTGTGGTTAAAACATCACTTCAAACAGATACTAACCTGAGCCATTGAAAGTGATTACCTAAACAATAGATCAGAAAGAAACTGAGCCACACACACTCATCAGTCCTACATTTTTATTGACCCTGCCTATTATATGCTGAGTGTGAAGTGGAAATAAGAAGAGAAAAGAAAGGACCAACTGGGGGAGAAGAGGAAAATAGGTCAGCTTGTTCATTTTACTTTCCTTTATTCCACAAGGGCGCACCGATAGACAAGAGCTCAGCCAAAATCCACCAGCAGATGTTAGAGCTCGCTGTCTCTTTCAATCATGGCAAAAAGGCTCAACAGGCTTCCCCCAGTATTTTGGTTCATCTATTCATCCCCTCTGCCTTTTGAGAGCACTCCCCATCTCCATTCCCACAAAAGAAAAAGCAAAAATCAACTGTGCAAATAACAAATGGGGGAATCATGCAGTGACAAACAAAATAATAGGCAGGAATAAGTAACTTTATATAACTAACAAACAAGTGTTGCGTGTAAAAATATAAATGACATTGCAACAGAGAAAAGCAACACAAAACTTGTTTAATTTGTCATGAGGCCTCGCCCAGGATATTTTCTACTGCATTTGCTTGTCTTCTGTTATAACATACTGAGCACACTTTCCAATCCACATCCAACAAAAACCCCAGGATGGTTTTTCAATAGTCAGACACAAACGTAGCTCGTTGACAACAACCTCGACATCTGTCAGAGTGTAAATCACACAGAGCACAGAGCAGGATGCGTCTGGTGGAACATCGCTGCCTTCGGTGTGAGATAGCAAGTGGTTACTGCTGAGCCCAGACTTTGTAAAGGGATTTCTCCCCTTTCCTTCCTTAAGCAGTTTGGGATTAAAGGATGGAAAAATGACTCTCTCTCTCTCTCTCTCTGTGTGTGTGTGTGTGTGTGTGTGTGTGTGTGTGCACAGAGAAATGGGAGCGCAGTCAGATAAAAAATAAATAAATAAAAGAAAAATAAAAAAAATCACATTCAGTCTCTTTTCCACAAATACACACAATCCACCCCCCTGAAAATATAGAGGCTTATTTTGAGAGTGGTTATCCTTCCAGTGTGTGTGTGTGTGTGTGTGTGTGTGTGTGTGTGTGTGTGTGTTTGACTTTACGCTTGCATTGTGCAGTGAGCTGTATTTGAAGTCACCCCCTCATTTGCTCAGCCACTATTCCTTTAGAGCAGAGGTGTCCAGCTCTGGTCCTCGAGGGCCAGAATCCTGCAGGTTTTCTATGTATCCCTGCTCAGACACACCTGATTCAAATTAATTAGTAGTAGAGCTTAATCAGTTGTGCACGTCATTGGCTGTTTGATCCATTTAGTGGAAGCTAGATGTGTTGGAACAGGAATACATGGGAAACCTGCAGGACAGCGGCCCTCGAGGACCGACTTTGGACACCCCTGCTTTAGAGGTTTATGAATGGTCAGCTTCTCTGCAATCAGAAGAACTTTAGTCATTATTAATCTTAGCGAGGGCAAATTTGACTTTTAATGTTTGTATTTAAACTATGAAGCCTCAAACACTTAAAGTTACTCAATTTTTTTGCAATTTCAAAACTAAATATGTGTGTGTTTCTGTGTGTGTTGATGTGCAAAGACAGTGGAGGAAGGTGCCGGAGCGCTCATCAGAACTGACGTGATGATTGTTCAGTTTTCCAGTCATTTCCTGTTTAATATTCAGCGGTTGTGGTTGCAGGAACTGACTGCGAGTTTTGAGGTTCTGAGCATGACAGATATTTGACCTTCACTTCTCAGTCTATTGCCAACAATAAAGGAATCTACTTTTCAGTCCGTGGTGACACCGAGCAGCGGGAAGGGTCCTGTTTGTGAAAATATACCTAAATATAGCACACCATCTCTAGTCTAATGTAACAGCTCAAAATGAAGTTAATTTAGATCAGATGCCAGAGTAATTAATGTAATTAACTTATGAAGCATCGTTCCTTTGCTTCTTAAACTGTTAAGGAAATAAAAATATCAGAATTGAACACAAACTCCACTGAATGCATCTACTTATATCTAAATATATCACTGTGTAATTTGTTATCCTCTCCTACATTATATCAAACTAATTGCTGTCAGGTATCTAATTTACATCTACATCCTGGGAGAGGAAGGCTACAGCCTGGACAGGTCGCCTGTCCACCGGAAATCTAACTTACATTAATATGTAAGTTATTTCATATGTAAAAAATAAAATGTGTTTTTATGCGCAACCTTGACAAATTGGCTGATTTTTATAAGATCAATGCTGTAATATATGATGTGTCCTTCAGTTGTAAATCTGTAGGAATAATAAAAAACAAAACAAGTCAACATTTATTGAAAAGATCAGATTTTCTACACACTGCTGTTCTACTAGTAAACGTCAGCGTGATGGCCAGACCAATGGCCACACATGTAAAGGCGGTTAAAGCACCACATTTTCACTTACTTTGTTTTCTTTATATTTAAACTGCTTTGGTTTCTTTTTGTTAGCGCGCACATTAAGGAGCCATTGTATTTTCAACTGTTAGTGTTTTGTTTAACCTTGTTTCTTTTTTTTACTGCTGCTGAAGGATCTAGCCTGGGTATTGGGGGACAGGAGTGTGCACAGGAGGGAGGCCAGTGAGCAGAAGTGCCGTGGGCCTTTGGGAAGACCTCAGCCTCAGAGGGGGAGATTAAAAATGTTATTTTAGTTTCTTTAAATGTTTGTTCATTTTCTTTCCCATGTTTGAGTAGTTTGGGTTTACCTTTTTGTTAGTCGTTTTGTTAAGAATAATTAAGCTAACAGTTAGGTTCTGTTTCTTTGTCTAGTTTGTTGGCATGTTTAATGTGTTACCCCATATGTTTTGTAACTGGTCTGATCAGCCAGTATTTAAGTTCTCCTTTGTTTCTTGCTTGTCAGGTCAGTATGTTTTTTTTTGTGTGTGTGTTATGTCGATTATGTTCCCTAATCTGTTAGTTTAGTTATTTGCAGACTTTGATCTAGGTTTTGCTTAGTTGACCTCTTTTGAAGGCCTAATTCATTTATATTGTTTGGGCAAATAAAACCCTTTTCTTTTGAAGCCACCTGTGTTCCTCTTCCTTCGTCAGCTTGGTCCCTCACAGTCAGCATCCTATCTCAGAGGCTTCAAGGCAAGAGGCACCCTGGATTGGTTGCCAGTCTGTCGAAGGGTCAACACACTCAGAAGAAAAAACACTCATGCACATACTCACTGCTCAGGAGCATTCAGAGTAACTAATGAACCTAACATGCATGCTAGCCTACCTGGAGTGAAGCAATGCGTACACTGGGAGAACATGAAACTAGAAAGGTTCCTGGCTTCTGTGATGAACTAGCGACCTGTCCAGAATGTACCTACCTCTCACCCAATGATTGCTGGGATAGGCTCCAGCTTTCAGCAACCCTTAGTTGGACTATGCGGTTCAGAAAATGAATGGATGTGTTCCTGGTTTGATCAACACCCCCTCATCTGGGGAGGAGGGATTAAAACCAGGAGTCTTCTGCATCTGAGGGAACGGTGCAAACCATAACACCACATGCAGCCTGTATATTGGTGAATGATCCTTTTTTTCATCTTATTTATTTTTTCTATTTATTTTATTTATTTGATAGGGACAAGTATGCTTCATGTATGATGTCACTTACAACAGCGTTTTAGCCAAAGCTAATTTTCAATACCCATCCCTAGGTGGGGGAAATATATACACAGTACATTACAATGAAAAAAAAAGGTATATATACATATGTGCATATATACATACATACATACACACACATACAACAAAATGTAAAATTGAGTAAATGATACCAAAACTCCCATTAAAAATGAGACAAAAGTTCCTAATCATACAACTTTCCACAGCAGTTTAGTCTCATAGAATGATTATGATGTGATTGGCTGAGAAATGAACTATTTCTGTTGCATGTTGCATTTCTTTACTATGTTTAACACGAGTTTATAAGTTTCTCCCTTCTGATTAAGCATCAAGCCTTCTGTTGCTTTTAAAAAGATACTTTTTATTTCCTCATTTAGAAATTCTCCTCATCCTCTCACAGTTACTTTGACAACTGCTCCTTTTGCCTACACACTGTTACTCACGCTCACATCTCCTCTCTGCAGCTTGTTGGCGAAATTGGATTCACAAACTGAAGAAGATACCCACAGGAGTGAAAAAAAAAAGGCTTGGAAGGCATTAAAGATTGCAAAAGCGGTGGGTAAAATCTTCAAAATAACTTGTAAAATGTGCAACAGAAGTTTGGACACTTGTGAGTATAGATTAGCAAGACTGCAGACTGTAGCCAGAGACAATCTGAACGGATGTCTGCCAGAGCCTGTGAGGCCAAACAGTGCCTCTGCAAGCATCTGCTAGTGGGAGGAAAAGGAAAAGACAAAAATATGTGACTAAGCTGGAGAGGAAAGCTACCCGACATTGTAAAGTCATTCATACATAATTCACAGGTGAGGGTTGTGTTGTTTCATATTATTCTTAAAGCCCCATTACATATCTGAAGAGGTCACATCAAATTTTGCATCTCCTAAAGTGGAAACACATCTTGACCTATATTAAATCAAAGATCTGTAAAACATTAGAATTTTTTTGTGGTAATTAGGGATGTTCAGTTGGATCTGAAACTCTCATATTACAATCACACTTGATCAGATGAAGTCTTCACATTCCTACTGTGAGAAACTAATATTCAGTTTTATGTCATTTCTGTTGCTAGAATCACTTAACCTGTTTCAATTTAAATGTTTTACGTCTATGATTCCACTTTAAAGCTGAGCTCACACAAGGACCACTGCAAGCCGTCTGACTGCTGTGCAAAGGTCTTGAGCCATGCCTCATTTATAAAGCGTCTATGGAGCCAGAAACTCTTTTAACGTGGTTTAGAAAAAATATTTCTTAAGGTTTTCTGAAGGTCTTTTAATGTTTTCTTTGGAACTGCTTCATTATTTTCAGTTCAGCCCTTGTCCTTGAATTATTCAAGCATGAAAAAGACACCTAACCCAAGGGCTGAACAAGTGTTGCGTCTAAACACAACACACAACTTTTAAAAATAATCTATTTGAACCTGCGTCCCTGAACAGCATTTTGTTGCATTTAGTTTGTAGCAAAGACACGATTTCTTCCAATTCCTCTTTTGACAGCCATGGAAGGTTGTTTTTTTTTTTGTTTTTTTTAAATCAATGCATTTATTTCCTGCTTTCCTAATAATGTATTAATGATTTATGGAAGGGGATTCAAGAGTTTTGAACAGTTCTTCAAAAAAGACCAAGAAACCTGTTTAAGTGTTTATTCAAACTATATTAATTTAAAACACAGTATTGTTTGCTGTTAAAAATTGAGAGAATACCAAACAAATACAATGCCAGAGGTTTTATAGCTGACTTCATTATACTAATGCACAGAAAAATATATGAAATGAACTCTGAATACTGCAGTTATTTGCTAATGATTGTCAAATTGAAGACCTACGTCAGGAAGTAGAGCATGACTGTGTCCCTGCAGAGATTCAGATATCACATCTCTGTAACTCTTCGCCACTGCAGATAGCTTGGCAGGTGGCAGCAGCAGAGAGGCAGACCTTAACCTGACGAACCTTAATCAACATGCACAAGAACTGTGACACACAACCACAACACCTTGCATGGGCAGCGGCCCTAAGTAGACAGTGACTAATCTGTTGCCATGACGCAACCTCTCACGCTGCTGCAGAAGCCATGGCAACAGCTCATCAAGAAATCTCTGAGCAGCCAGAATAACTTTGTATCAGTGTATCTAAAGATGAATACAGTTGTGGATATGATGTTTATGCGAGTAAAACACACACACAAATCTGCTGCAATATCCTCCCTCTGTACGGGATTGTGGGATATATCCTGAGACTGCTGCAGCATCTGACAGATCTACACTCACTCTGTTGCTTGGGGGAACAGAAGCAACTTTTTATAAAGTTGCACAATAAAATGCAATATATGAAGAAACCTGAAAACCATTGTGCTAATTTTTTTCTATTATTGATGGATGGGACAGATTTATGGATAACAACAGACTGCAACTTCAGGATTTCTTTGCAAACTGAAAGCAAAAAAGCCAACATGCTCAGTATGTAATGCATATTTAAAAATAAATCCACTGGATCTATTAAACTTCTTGTTAAAATCCCAAATCTAAAAGAGCTTAATCACTTTTAAAACCCAGAATATATTTCTCTAAAATCTTGCATATTAAACATAAATACTTGTTAATCAATAAAGAACAAATTAAGTTTGGACAAATTAGTTTTTTTTCTCTCTATTTATCAGTCTCTTATTCTCATTAGACAGCTCTTTCTTCCCCTTATGCACCGTAGGCCTGAACCCAAAATAGATTTCATTCATGTATTCTAGTTTGCTTTAATAAAGCAAAACAAAACTAGAAAAAAAGGACAGGAAGCATACAAGGGGAAGACTTCCTTCAATCGGATGAAAGGAGACACACAAAAGAGCTTCTGCTGTGCAGCGGTTGTGTCTGTCTCTCACACATGTACGGTCATAAATAAGGTAAGTCAAGCATGCACAGCAGTCACAGAAAAGACGAGTGCATGACACATATTTATCTCTGCTATTGTCTTGGACAATTGGAGATTACTGCATGCAAATAACCACGTCAGCTGGCAAGAGGATTTGCTCACATTTCTGAACAGACATGCAATTTACATATGTGCAAAGTATTTATTATCTGTTGCAGCTTGACTGAGGTATAGTCAAGAGAAGGAAAAAGGAGCAGGAGGGTGGAAGATGTGGAGAGAAGGCCATATGTCAGTCCGAGAAAAGAGTCATCAGCACAGAAATCAATACAGAGGCAAGGACACATGGAGATTGCAGAGAGAGCCATTCGACCTGGAGACAATCCTTCAGTGGTAATATCCACAAACTCAGTAGGTGCCAAGGCCAAACCTGATACATGGAGGTGTCAAAGTGCAATCCATTCTGATTGGTGGTGGTGGTGGTGGTGGTGGTGGTGGTGGTGGGGGGGGGGGGGGGGGGGGGACAGATTTTTTTTCATGGAGAAAACTAAACATCTCAGGTGCACCTTATACAAAGATGCAGACACAGTTAGAGGATAAGTAACAGGTCGGAAGGGTCAGGATGGTAAAAAAGTCCTGTCCACATTGAGTAAGGAAAGGCTTAATGAGACTTTGATGATTCGTCTGCCTCCTTTGCCATGACAACAGAACCACAGCAGTCAGCTGAAACTACAGACTGGGCCAAAAGACAGCAGGAAGGTAAAGAGATGAATACACAGGGACAAACAGGATAGAGTTAAGGATCATTTTGATCACAGCACGAGACAAACGAAGTGGACGGATGGAGGGAGGAGACGAAGCTGCTTCCAGTGATCAGCTGATTGAGGAGCAGGCTGAGATTAGACAAGAACCTGGGGTTCTGGCCACCTGCTCTCTGTTGCTCCGTCACACACATGCAAATGTGCACACAGACATGAAAGATGTGGCACTCAGCTCAGAGTTTTTAAGTCACATTTGATTCTAATGCTTGGAATTAGCATGAAATGAAACGCTCTACTTCCTCTTAATAAAAACCACAGTCACTGCTTACTCATCACAAATTCAAGAGACCCATTTTCCTCCGGCGTGATATTGTGCGTGCTGATTCTTTCTATTTATAAATCACAGCCTCTCCTGGTATAATACCACACAGAGCATGCACTTGACTACAGTCTGAATCTCCTTCTGGTGCTTTTATACAGTGAACAGTATTAAGCATGTTTTATCATTATCCTATGAAAACAGACGGAGTCATATTCACGTTTAAGCACAGATGACTCACTTAATGACCTACATATAAAACTTTGCTTTTTTTTTTTTTTTTTCATTGTACATTACATGGGTCTACTCTATCACAACATACCAGTACCTTGAGTTTGTAAGACATGGTTATCATGTGCTCTAAGAAATGTGGGGGTTGTTTTTCTCTGGGGCTTCTTCCATGCTAAGAAATAAAAACTTACTCTCGATGTCCTCAACTTTTTATGACTTTAGTTATCTCTCTTCGTCTCGCTGATGTTGCTGGGCCTTAATATTCTATTTGTATTCGTCATCTAGTTTCATGTACTTAAGCTGTGTAATGACAAGGGATGCATTATCTTAGCACATCATTGATGTCTGCTCAACTGAGCGGCTGGAACAAACTAAGATGCTCTATGCTGCACATGTATTCTCCTTTAACGACATCAACATGATATAGAGTTTGTTCATCTTTTACTGTCTGTATGTTTTGGTTGTATAGCAACATATAATAACAAAAGAAGGCAAAGTCTTTGCTTTTCTCACACTTTTGACTAAACCCTCTATCTCCAGTTATATTTATTAAGAAGCTTGGCCAATATTGCAGGTACTGGGAGTGGTGGAGCTTAGATGCAAAAAAAAATACAATCTCCGTGGAGCCGGGTGCTCCCATCAGGGGGTTCCTTTGCTTGGGGCAGAGTGGGTGTGCAGCTTTCTCTGCTTTGGCTGTCCTGGGCTCTGCTTTGTGGGCCTGCTAGACCTTTGGTTCTTGGGCTCCTTCCTGCCTTCCTCTTATCATGGTCACGGTCCCCTTGCATGCACATGCGGTTCGTCACGTTCACACGTACATGCACTCTGAGATGGTCCTCTCTCTATCTGCTTCTGGCTTGTTGCTACTGATGTTAGTGTGTCTGTACATCTCTCTCTCTGCGGGTACTTTTAATGATTGTTCATTCTGCCTTTTCATACATACATACACATGTCTGTTTGCTGTATGACGTAGCAGGTGAAGTTCAAATTGTGTCTGGTCTTATTTTTCCAATAAAAAGTTTATTTTTTCATAGTACTGAAATAGTTTTTATTGTTTTTGGAAATAATGTTGTGATGTTGGCAGCTTAGTCAACTTTCCCACCTTTCTGATTCTCTATTCCTTTGTTTCCCCTGTCAGGTTCAGCACTGATATATCAGTTAATATACTAACCCTAATAAATAAGCGTTATAATTCAAATAAAATAATGAAAAGATTTAAAGTACCCAGGGCAGCCATAAGTATGAGACGCCGCCTTTGGTGGAGCAAATCTGACTGGTACACAGACTACCGTTCCTCATGTTGTGATGCTGGACCAGACAGGGTTAAAAAAAAAACAAACAAACAAAACCAAGCAAACAAACAAAGAAATAGCTCCTGTCTACGGATTCACAGCATTTTGCAGACTGCACCTGGTTGTCAAGGAAACAGTGGTTCACAGAGAAAGAGTGGTAGTAGATGACTCAGTGAGAAAGACAGATCTCCATACATCAAAGCATCATTTAATGATGGTGGTGAGTTGTAGCACTAACTGACAGCAGCTCACTGCAGGCTCAGACGTTGCTGCTTTTTAGTAACTAAACACACCGGTCACTGCTGTGCATAGCTGAGTGGAGAAACAGAGACCCCTACTGGAACAAGAAGATAACGCAAATCAAGTTATGAATAGACTTTAACACAGAAATAGGCCAAATAAGCATTTGGGGAGACCAGATAACCAGCTTTGACGGTTCTGGAAATGAAAATGAAAATTGGTCCATAAGTGAGATGAAGGCAAAGCAGGGAAACAGCACTGACAACAAAAGCAGGTAATAACTCATGAGTGGTGACATCTTCTCCTTGACACATCAGTGGGAGCCAGACTTGGCAGAACCTGGGATTTACTGTCAGAGACAAAGTTCAGAAACAAGCTACTCAATGCACAAACACACACACACACACACACACACACACACACACACACACACTCAAGGCATGCACACACATCATCAGTACTGACAAAAAACACATGAAACCTGACACATTTAAAAGAGCATTTTCTGCAGAAGAATTCACAGAAGTGGGAGACCTCTGACTTATTTTTATCTGACAGCTTCTCACAGTCTTGTGTCTTTCTCTTCTCCTACATCAGCCTCTCTCTTCCTGCCGCTGCCTAACTGCACTTGATTGCTTCTTTCACACTCTATCCACTCCAGTTCCTCCCAGCTTGCCCTCACATCCACGTTTTTTCCTCAGCTCTTTCTTTTTGCTCTTCCTCTGCTCCTTTCCTCTTCCTTATTCTTTTCGAGCGTAGCTAATCTCAACCGAAACTTCCCCTGACAGAGAGCAGCCATTTTGCACGGTAACATACTGTAACATGGAGCGTAGGGCATCATTATATCTCACCAATACTGCAAACGCATGTGATGCATGGTCATGAAGAAAAATCTATGTTTGGGTAGATAAATGACCTGTCAAAACACTGTCATTTCATACCATAGAGAGGAGTCCACTTGTCATTCCATTGGTGCAAAGGTTGAGCATGTTACAGCGTGTGGTCACTGCTTTTGACTCCTGTTGGTTTTAAACAAGATATCGATGAGGATTTAATGACGAACAAACCTGGAAAGGTGCTAGTGTTTTATGGAAACACTAGCACCACAAAATATAACTGTAGAAGTTATATTCGGAGAAGATATAATTCTAATCTTCCCTGGAAACTACGGCCTTGTGTACACAAAGTTGCCCTTTTCCCCGCGTTGTGCAGATATCCGACATGATCATCACTCTGTGAAGATTTATCTGCTCTTTCTCATCACCACCTTCCTCATCACCTCACTCTATTGCTCCTCCCGCTACCCTCATTAGTTTTTTCCCATTGTCTCCTGTCACCTCCTCCCTTCTGTCTCTGTGTGAAGCACCTGTGTCAGCTCTGTGTGTCTCTCCTGCTGTTCTCATCATTCAGTCGGAGGGCATGGCTTAGCTCTTTCCACCACTTCTTTGACTTAAGCTCCAGGTCAGCCCAGAGAAAAGCCTACAACAGCACACACACACACACACACACACAATGCACACAATCTCTGCAAACATCAGACAGATTTCAGAGATACATTGAAATTTAGTGCCTGCAGATGAATAGAATAATATCTGTCCAAGACTATTTATTTCAAATCTGTGTAAAATTCAACATAAATACGATTTTATTTGATGAGAATAAAGTCTATCTATCTATCTATCTATCTATCTATCTATCTATCTATCTATCTATCTATCTATCTATCTATCTATCTATCTATCTATCTATCTATCTATCTATCTATCTATCTATCAAATAGCTGCCAAAAAAAACAACGAACAAACAACAACAACCCCCCCCTTGTACTATTAGATTTTTATTTAAAAAAAAAAAGTAATTAAAAAAAAATCTGTCTGTCTATCTATCTATCTATCTATCTATCTATCTATCTATCTATCTATCTATCTATCTATCTATCTATCTATCTATCTATCTATCTATCTATCTATCTATCTATCTATCTATCTATCTATCTATCCATATGATAAATGTGTCCGAATGTTTGACTTTCAATGTAAAGTATAATATATATAGAAATATAGTGTATAAAAATTCATACTACATGCAGACACATTGAATCATTCACTTAAGGATACACAAACTGACAAACATGTACTCCAGGGAGCACACAAACACACACTCTGCTCATCCCAGCTGCTGTTTTTGCAGATGAAAGTGCATCATGGTTCTAGAGGAAAGCCGGAGATACATTAAACAGAACTGTATTAATATTAATCTTCATATTCAGAGTAAATAAACTGTTTCGAGGCTACATCCAGCATAATTTTCAATAAATTTGTCTCTTCCCACTCCTTGATGTAGCTAAAAATGTCTGTGAGTAATGAGTAGCTTAGGTGTGTTTATGCATGTGTGTGGAGGTCAGAAGCGCTGCTCTTGCCCTTCACAAAGCACAAACTGCAGTGGCAGGATGTAACTCTACACCTCAGATTATGTGGTGTGTGGGGGAGGGGGGGGGGGGGGGGGGGGGGGGGAGTTGTTATGCACGTGCATCTGCAGCAAGTTTACAGAAATTGCAACTGTTATGACAGAAGCATGACAAGCACCTCTCAAGGTGATGGGAAGTAAAGCGTCCCTCTGCTCTTCTGTCTTTCTCCCATAGGCTTTGTCCTTTCAACCTCCGCGTTGGAGATGTGACTTTCTGGGATCTAACGTAAAACCACAAACTCCACAGCAGCTTTATGATCTAAGCGGTATGTAGGTTTTTGATTAAAGTATTCTTGGTAAATTCTGAGATAGTGAATTTTTTTTTTTACATGGCTCAACTTGGGAGTAGCTGCATTTGAAGGGTAAAATTCAGTGGCTGTGTTGTAGAAAGAATGTATTCTAGTTCTTACTATGATAAGTTTACTGATAATGAAGTGATGTTATCACTTGAGCCCAACCAGGAGGTGATCATTTAGTTGTAAGATGTTGTACCTGCAACAACCAGCAAACAGCATAATGTTGCCCATGAAGGCAACAGTTGTATTATAGAAATACAGTGTTCTAGTTTCCATAGTGATGGTTTTATAACATTATTCGTGCTATTTTATTACCTAACCTTAATCAGGAAGAATGAAAATTGCTAGGTAAAGAAGTGAAATAATATCTGTTGCAGGTTGGTTTTGATCATGATCATGATCTGCTTCCTACTAAATGTTGCTGATGTTTGTGTTGTTAAGTTTCTCTGCAGGTATGTTTGATAAGTGTTCTGTTTTTGCATATTATTATTCATACTTCATGTATCCTGGAGTACTGTAGTATTGTAGCAGTTTGTATTGTTTCAATGAATACTGTGATTTTGGCAGCATAGACAAATTTTCCTTTCACATCTTAATTCTGTACTTTTTTTTTTCTGGTCCTTTCTTTCCTATCTACTGATCAAGAAAGCTGGTTCTGTGCTTGGAGTAACTGGAGCCGCAGGAGCTGATTGTCCAAAGAAGAATGCTGTACAAGCTGATGAAAATGATGGAGGATTCTTCACACCCTCTCCACAACACAGTGATGAAACAACAAAGTGTGTTCAGAGAGAGGCTTCTTCAGGTTTGCTGTAAGACTGAAAGATACAGAAGATCATTCCTGCCAGCAGCCGTCAGCCTCTGGAACAAAACCTCTTCAAGTTAATTATCTACTGCAATATTGAATTTCCCTTTGGGGATTAATAAAGTATTTTTCATTTAATTTAATTTCATATATAAATGACGTCGCCTTTGGTAGAGCAAATTTGTCTGGCAAAATATGGCAGAGACTGCTGTTCTGTATGGTACGATGCTGGACAGGACAGGGTTAGAAAAAAGAGAATTCCAAGAAGCTGCATGGTTCAAGCCATGCACAGAATTCAGTTTGTGGATGATCTTATCTCAAATGTTCTGATTCAATTACCATGCTATCCACATGTATGTATGACATATTAAACATTCAGGCTGTAACAATACGCTTTCATCCCAATTCGATTCCTATTTTTGGGTTGCCGATTCGATTTAAATTGCAATTCTTTGATATTGGTGATTTTTGTAGACTAAAAACAAACAAATTTTTTTTCTTAATTTCTATTAGGAAAAAAAACAACACAGTAGCCAGACCATCATTCTGCTGCTATAATGTCCAAGAAGACAAGTAAAGAGATCAATAAAAACAATAAAAATGACAAAAGATTTTATAACAGAAATAAAATTTCATTTATTTAGGAAAAAGTGAGATATTATTAACAAAAATATTGATTTTAAAATTGTGAAGCAAAAATCCAGATTTTCGATTTTTAGATTTGATTCCCCACCCCTATTAAACATATGAAAATATAAAGCAGTATTTAGTGCTACGACCCCCCCTCATATAATTCGCCAGAACATTTATTAAGAGGTTTGTGAAAATCCAGGATTGTTTCCCCTTGAGAGACTCAGACTTACGCTGCAGCACATGTCGCCTGTATTTAGCTTTCACGCACAGTAGACTAATTCCAAACCAAATTCAGACTCAGAGATGTCAGTTTGCCTCTCATACTGTCTTCAGCTGTCCAAAATGTTCTGTTGCCATGTTATGAACTGGTACCAACAGAAAATGAGACGTAGAAATGAGGAGTAATTAGAGGAGATTGTCACGCAGTGGCAACCACAAGCAGGCAAGAAGGAAGAAGAGATGGAGACAAAACTGTAAGAAGCTGCGTTTACTGGTTCAGGTCTTTATCTAGACTGGTCCAGTTGGTCAAGCTGTCTTGGAAAAATTAGTGTGGGATATTTACTTGTAACATGTGAGATGGAATATAATGTAAAAATGCTGTACTGAAGTTAAATGGTGTGTTGTTTGCTCAGCAACCACAGAGCTCCGGACAGCAGAACATGTCAGGCACTGCCACTGGCTTAAGAGCATGAAAACACACACACACACACACACACACACACACATACATACAGAAGACACAGCAGCAGAAGCAGAAGCAGCAACACACAGCTCTTTAAAAATGATTTGCCTCTAATCTGGTCCATGATATGAAACATAACAGTTCTCTGTGAGTGTGTGTGCGTGTGTGCGTGTGTGTGTGTGTGTGTGTGTGTGTGTGTGTGTGTGTGGTTGTGTGTGCACCTCCATCACAAGGCCTCCGATGATTTATTTATGAAATGTGATTTTTCTTTCTGGAGCTTTTTAGCCTTGTAACTATGGGCACCGTCAGTAACTCAGCTGCCTGCTCACCCACACACAACACACACAACAAGCACGCACACACATTTGGGTCACTCTCAGTCACTCTTTAATGCAATGTATTTGCACTATAAAGATATCATTTTGGGACACGAGGATTTCAAACCTGCGTTTGTGACACATTAGTTAAGAAACACGGTCCTACGTTATGTGTATACCTACAATTTTTTCCCAAATTGTGTTCTCATGTGGCCTTATTCTGGCAGTTTCTCCTTATTTCCCTCCCAGTTTAATCCAGCAAGGACCATCTTATTTTCTTAAGACTCACACTGTAACAATTTTCACCAACAACTCAGACGCTTTTATGTTTCAAAGTCATTATTATCCTTAAAGGCATAAAGAACATGTGTTTTTAGTTTAAAAGTCATTTTGCGAAGATGTCACGAAGGCAGTACCACACGGAGAAAAAAATATTCCTGCCAATGGGTGTGGCAAAGATTGCATGAGTAACTTCTCCACTTTTCGGCTCTGTGTGTGTGTGTGTGTGTGTGTGAAGTTAAAGCAGTCACACTGAGTGACTGAGTGAGCTCATCTGTTCTGGGGGTCTATAAATATTGTAGATGCCATGTGCCTGCAGTAGACCTTCTCTGCAAGCTCCTGTATGATGTCATCCTGGCACACCTCTGACAAACACACACACCAACACACAGCTGTGTTGCCAAGACCCAGCATCCATGGCAAAGCTGAGGTGCGGGGAGGAAGGATGCAGAGCACACAGCTGTTTAATGACACCAAAGGATTTAACTTGAAACCTTAATTTCCTTCCTTTTCCACTATGTGACTCATTGTCTTCCTTCTCTGCATCCTCATCATTTCTACTTGAAAGGTCTTTTTATTTAACTTCTGTCACTCATCTTTTCTTTCCCTTTGTTGAGTTTCTGGCTGCTCTGTGCAGCGTCCTGACAATGAGGTCTATTTTGACATCTGAGAGATAATCTGAAATCCATATCATGATTATCATCATAACTCAGTCAATGAACAGAAAAAAAAAACTTTTCAGAAGGTAGGATTTGTCATCTTTTAGTAATTTGGACAACCATACAGCTATTGTTCTAACTTCTACAAAATGTGATAATTGGATTTGGATTTTTCTTTATTATATCAACATGCTCCAGTTTTATTTCTCTTCTTCTGTTTCTGTTGTTAACTTCTGTAGTTTGGTTTAATGCCTTATTTTGAAAAGTTCACAGTCTTCCTTCCTGTTCAGTGCACACCTGGGGAGTATTTCAGAAATGGGGCTTAAAAAATGCTGTGACAAAGACATGAATGAAAGCTATGAATTAGTTATCACACAGTGTCGTTTTAACCAGTGTGTACAAGTTCACTGTAAACTTATAAAAGCATCAACTAAACTCCCAAATCATGAGGAAAACAACCAAATGTATAGTGCATTAAATTATATTATATTATATTATATTATATTATATTATGGGCTGCACGGTGGCGCAGTGGTTAGCACTGTGGCCTCACAGCAAGAAGGTCACTGGTTCAATCCTTGGCTGGTTTGGTCAGTGGCCTTTCTGTGTGGAGTTTGCATGTTCTCCCCGTGTATGCGTGGGTTCTCTCCGGGTACTCCGGCTTCCTCCCACCATCCAAAGACATGCATGATAGGTTAATTGGTCACTCTAAATTGTCCCTAGGAGTGAGTGTGAGCGTGAGTGTGGTTGTTCATCTCTTTGTGTGTGGCCCTGCGATGGACTGGCGAGCTGTCCAGGGTGTACCCTGCCTGTCGCCCAAAGCCGGCTGGGATGGGCTCCAGCTTCCCCGCGACCCTGAATTGGAATAAGCGGTTCAGAAAATTAATGAATGAATATTATATTATATTATAATATATAATAAAATGTCCACAACAAACTACAAAACCATTCTCATAATGGAAATAATCTATCATTTGCACATTGGACAGAATTCTTTATGTAGTCAATAATTTTAATAAATTTTGCCAAAGGCTCACATGCAAAACGGTAGATTTCACAGCCAATAAGAAGACAGCTGGGGGACAGAAGACAGGTTTGAGGTAATTAATTACAGCCAGGTCTAGATGACAGCAAAGGAACTCTATAAGGTACACCTCCAGAACAGGGAAGGATGACATTGCATATTGACATGTTTCTCTTTTCAGGTAATAAAACATGCATTTGTAAAGTTGACAGACAATAACTGCAATAAAAAAATATTAAAAGCTGACTTGACTGGTCATTTCTTTTAATTAAAGTGGTTCTGACAAATTTGATTATGCTCGTAGTGACCTTCCCACAAATCATTATGCTGGAGATAAGATGGGCATGGCCTGAACAAAACCGACCCCTGGCAGGCTGTTCACAGCATATGTTTCCTCATTAACTCATCTAGATGAGCCTTTTTGGAAGAGAAAACCCTAAATTAATGTTTCAGATTTAGATTTAGACAGTTTATTTGCCATCTGTACATGTTTGTAAACAAGAATTCTTCTGAAAACACATGCTCAAAGTTTAATCTCTAAGATAAAATATATAAAAATAAGTGCAGACAGAACAGACATTAAAATAGAAAAAAGAACAGTTAATGATATGTCCAAAATAAAACAGCAACACCTCTTTCAATCTGAGAATATCCCACACTTCCCAGTTTCCTGCACATCATTCATTCTGACAGCACATATGCAGAGGTGGATGGGGAACAGTGCTGGTGGCTGTGCTTGGCTGCAGATGCCGTCAGTCTCACTTTTGGAAGGAAGAAATTATAATATCTTCAGTATAGGTTGACCAGTGAACTCATCTTTTGGAGTACACCCCCTGGTCTTACTTTCCTCATTGCTCCACCTGTTCCTTGTTTAGTTTTTTCTCCTCTTCAGTGTATAAATACTCATCAGTTTCTTAAATTCACTGCAAGATCCCATTAAAACCAGAGGCCTGTACAATGAAGTGTGATCATTGTACCCCAAATATCTCACTGTTACCTGGGTTAACTTACACAGACATTCAGGATCGGAATAAGCGCTAAAACGAAGCTGGTTATCAGGCCAGGGTTTGCCAATCTTGATCAGTGTGCGCTCAGATTAAAGGCATGGTGTTGGCAGCAGCTGTCCAATCACAGACATGGAGAAATCCTGCAGAACAGCATACTTCACAATGAAGGAACAAACAATTATTCTTCAGAAATATGAAGAATTTAAACCTGTCATCCAGGCCGATAACAAAAGTTGCAGCAGCAAAAACCAGGAAGGAAAGCTGGCAGAAAATTGCAGACTATTATGTGTAAATGCATGACATCATACAAAAACACTCTGCTTAGTCAGTATCACTGTATTATTCATTTATTTTATTTAATGCTCTTTAATCCTGCTGTACTTTTTGTCATTTATTGTTAAATTCCGGAGAACTTTATGTACTTGTTACCTGCATGGTCCTACATTTGGGTTGTGGCCTCCACACCACCGTTTTTATAGTAGATAAATAATAACCAACAAATAAATGAATATATATCTATATCTATCTCTCTCTCTCTCTCTCTCTCTATATATATATATATATATATATATATATATATATATATGTATGTATATATATATATATATCTATATATATATATATATATATAGATATATATATAAGCATACTATACATACTAAAAAAGCACTGATTTTTGAGTGATTTGATCCACAGAAAGTGACTGGTAACAGATTAAGTGGTTGTTTGTATTTGGAATAAAATGTGATGATTGTGAAAGTATGTTTAAATGTATTGAATGTCCCATAATTTACAGCCATCCATACATCCATGTGTATATTTCCCTATTCCAGAGCAGTTTTCTGTCTTTAGCAGGGTAGCAGTGTACACCCTGTACAAATCACCAGTCCGTCACAGGGCACCTTACAGCCAGTACGAGTGAATTAATTTACTGGTCACAGCCTGATTGAAAAAACAAAGGCCAGTGATAGATCCATAACACATCACAGCTTCTAAAAGGTTTAGTTTCTCTCCAGTCGTAGCAACAGTGGAAAATAAGATAGAAGATAACACAGAGTACAGACAATACAGTATTGCAAGCTCTCGCTAACTGATGTGAGTCATGCACCGGTTCTGTGGATTATTGTAGATCTATAACACCTCTACCAGCTGTGCGTTGGTAATAAATGTGGATAACCACCTCTGTGCTAAGACAGAAACAGAATTTGACATATATAATGTTGGTGATCCGGTATGTATGATGACAGCTGTTCGTCCTGCAAAAGTACTTTCATTATATGTCTCCCAGGGAGGTAACTGTCCTCTATGTAAAAGTTTAATGAGATATTATCACATCATCAAGCAACCAGGTGGTATTGAATTCTTCATACCTGGTGGAATTTATAGAAGTGTTCATAGAGCTGCGATCCATTGAACTGTGCCTATTTAACAGGGAAAAGATCAACTTTTGGTAACAAATTATGTCCAGAATGATATCCAATTCCTTAAGTTCAGAGCAAAGAAAGTTTCCTGAAAATATGTTAATGATTACATTAACTAAAGTTGATATTAAAGACAAAATGCATCAACATAATGCAGATCATCAGCCAAAGAAGTAACAAGGTTTACTTTATCAACAGGTTTAGTGTATTTAGTTTGCTACAGTGTGTATCTGACCATGTACGCCTTACATCAAGCAGGAACTGAGATAAGATGGTGACACACCCTCATGTCCTATCGTACAAGGGATTCCCCTACACTGTCCTCCAGCCAGACCCACAAACACGCTGAGCTGTTTGGCTTTGGCGGACGATCATCAACAGCAATCAAGGTTAAGGATTCACAAGCCAAAGAACACACATTCACACATTCTCTTTCTCAAGTTTATACTCATTAAAACATACATAAATCTCCATGTTTAACAGTGTAAGAGCTACATTTCACATCATGCTAAACACTTTGACACACACACACACACACACACACACACACACACACACACACTCACACTCGCAATCAGAGTCGCTGATACTGTAGTTTGTATCCTATGGGACAGAAGGTGTCAGGAAGTAAACACCAACCTCTCCCTCCCCTCCCCCGTTTCCATGGAGACTGAATTTGCAGGCTCTGAAAGGTGGAGGGTGAAAGGAAAAAATCCTGAGTCTGCATGTGAACACAAACACACACACAGCATGTATGGAGTCAGACAGATTGACAGACAGGGAACCGGAGGAAGTAGTGGCAACAAGGACAGCCAGGAAGAGTGCAAGATCTATATCTGGAACTCTGAATTGCATGGGTAAATGTATGAGGTGGGACTCGTTGGCGCTGTGCCGTTAGGGTGAGAGGGGAACACTGGAGGGACAGACACATATTCCGTTGGGTCAGCATTAAACAAGAGCCAGCTAGATATGTGGTGTATCCCCACAAGGATGGTTGTGTCTATAAGTATAGATGTAGAAGTGTGCAAGTGTAAATGTGTGTGTGTGAGCTAACAATACTGTCCTGCAGGAATAAAGCATCATTTATATCGAGGAGGGATGAGGGAAGTCATTTTTTTGCCAAAGAGCAGGAATAAAAATAATCTGGCAGAGACGATGTCATAGATAGAATGACCTGACTCATACACTGGTGATTTGCACACATTGAGGTGAGAATAATAATAATAAAGATGCAGTAATAACAAATACCTGCTTTTTTTAAGCAGCTCCAAAAGTCTAAAATCGCTATGTTATAGAAACATAAGGTTCAGTCTTGCTTGTATAGATGTGATGGAATCGCTTCGGGTGTGTCAGGTCAAATGCTCTAAATCAGCCAGACTGGAAGGAATTAAGCAGCTGTGTGAGGTGATTTGCCAAACCAGAGCAGCTTTAACTATTCATTTGTAACATACTACAGGTAAAGCTAGCCTTGTAAGAAAGCAAGGGTATCAAAACTTAATATTGGCTTGAGTCCACTGTATGTAGTGTAGACCTGGTCACATGATGACATCAATACTGCAACTGCACTAAAGAAAAAAAAAACCTTATTGTATTGCTGTAAGCGGCTACTTCAACTCCCCTGGCTCTTTAGGATGTTGACAGTTTCATGAGCAAGGATGTCTACTATTATTATCTGGCAACCATGTAAACAGTATAGAGTTACAGAACAACGGCTTGTGTTAAAAGTAAAGTATAATTGAAAACAACCCTTTCGAAGTGAAAAGAGCTGTTCTTGGTGTGTGCGTGCATGCGTGTAGCACATGCTACAATGCATCCATCGCCCTGGCAGCAAGACCGCAGCCAATCTGGACCAATTAAAGCACAGATCTGTGGGTGCAAGAGAGTGTGTATGTGTTTGAGTTTGCGCTCCCTCCAGGGTCTCCCCTTCCCCCATAACCCAACTCACGCAAGATGGCAAGAGAGAAGAGAGGATGATACGATAGCGGAGAAAACAAGAGACGACGCTGCCGTGCGATTGCTGACATGAGATGCTGAAAGAGCTCAGAGAGGCCTGATGGAGAGAGCGGAAGAAAGGCAAAAGTGGATCAGATAGAGGAAAGAGGAACAGGTCACAATGACAAAAGGATGTACTTGAAACTGGAGAGGCAGAGCTGGAGAGGAATATTGGAGGATGGCAGCAGAAGTGGATGGGGGTGGCTCTGTCTGATGCAAGCTGCAAAGCTCAATATGACCTTTATGTAACTCAACCGAAGGCCCTTCCTCCGTCTCAGTCAACTCTCATTCACTCTTCCTCTGTGCCTCACTCCATCTTTCTGCTTAATGGCATCAAAATTGAAGCAACTGTTCATTCATTGATTAGTCGCCTTTAGTAAATGTGATCTGAGATGATGAGTGCAGGCCTCCATTCACTGCTTCGCCACTGTGCCCGAGCTAAAACTTTATGTTGCCCCAGAGATTTCTAAAGGCTATTGGTTTACAGCTGTTACATCTGGAAATCATAAAGCCATTGTTTCATCAAGGTCATAGACTCAATGCTGCTTGCCACTGTGATACTTACCCAGCTAATAAAATAAAGAAATAAGGCACCAGCTTGGTGTCATGTTTACTGTGGCAACAATCAAAGGAGCTGACATAAAGGTTTCAACGCCAGATTTAGATTAAAAGGACGACTAGGCTTGCTATAAATAAGTGTAAGGTTGACAATCAGAGAAATGAACAAAATAAATGAGGAAAACATTTGCAGGATCTTTTAGAAATGCATTTTTCACACATACACATTACATACACACATACACAAGTTAATAATGTAAAGATGGTTCAACAACAATCAGAGCTAACTCAGATAAATGGTCAAGTTTCTTGTATGAACTTACAATCTTGTGCAGTTTCATATTATGGAGTAATTTTGCCTAAATTCAAAACAATGACAAGATCTTTTTTGTTCCAAAGCTTAACAACAAACTTTTCTGACTGCTAAAACTCTGACTGATTTCATTTTTAAGACAAAAAGCAGCTGAAGCTTAGGCGTATTTTTTTTAGTTTCCTTTTTCTTTTTTAAACCATGTGACTGCAGGGAAATTCAAGAAAAGCTGATGTAATCCCATAAGTGAAAACCAAACTAACAACTATAACTCGAATTGTTTCTTGAATTATTCATTGATTTGCGTGACTTATAAAGAAAACTAATTAATGGTGACAATAAAAGACAACTTTAAACTCCAACCTCAGGTGAACCAGACATTCTTAATTATCTGACAACATGCTGAGTAACTGCAAAGTGGTGTTTAACATGCATGAATCGGACAACTTGCCCTTTACTGTGCACCTGTATTTGATAAAGCAGTAACCAAAATCCCCATTAGCATCAGAAAGCTTTTCAAAAGCCATATTATTCTACAGAAAATTATACTACCACCAGTCAGTGTTCAGAGTCTTCCCTAGAGCAGGGAAAATATAAAGACATTGAGCTGTCATTACCCAACACTGCATAAAAATAAACAATTAATGTACCGAAATGCTAGGTAATTCCTGACATATAAAACATAATAAGTCTATTATGTCAATGACATCTTATTAGAGTGCATGAAAGATCTGAAACTGAGGCATTTGATCCACTTTTAACTAACCAAATAGCATGCCGTGCTAAGACGACAACTTAGAATATCTATTTCTTATTAAATAACGAAAGAAAAAAAATAGAGCATGATGGATAGAAATGACAGTCAGCCATCATCATGATGTGATGTATGCAGAACAGCGGACAGATTCTGTTTTTTTCTGATTACAGAAATTGAAGGCCATTTCCACTTCCAAATGTTTCTAAGTCAAAGTCTTTCTGCACTTGCGGGGTGTTTACGGTGAGAAATGTTTGTTGTTCTCAGACATCTGAGAAGCCTCTGGTGATTCTGAATGTGTGCTTGATCAGTTTTCGTCTGGTTGTCCAAGAGAGACAGAATGAGTGAGAATAAGCGTGAGTAAATGAAAGGGCTACTGAAGTGTGGAATTGAGGGCAATAAGAGACGTTTCGGGGCATACGGCGATGGAGCGAGAGGAAGGCAGCTAACTGTAAATGATGTTCATCTTGTGCTGCGGTGGACTACGTCACATCCCCCATTATTCTAATAGGGCTACCATGATGCTTGCTGACCTTTATCTTCGATGGACAGAGCATGGCCATGTGTGCATGTGTGTGTTTATCACTTAGTTGGTTAAAACAAAAAAGGTGTAGGGGGTAGTTCAAGCTATTAGCATTGTAATTATGTAATTACATGAGCTGCACATGCTTTAGAACGCATGTACAAAACAAATAGCTCCTTTAAGTGAAGCTCTGACATGGTTGTGCATACCCTCATAAAATAATGTTCTCAGGCTATTATGAATATGTATAGACTCATCGAACTGATTAGTTAATTTCAGTGCACAGCGCATTTGCTAACAGTTGTCATATCTACGCATGCTCTACACTTTCACAGCATAATAATAACAAACTCCCATAATAAAGTGAAACACTTAGTTTGTTTCATAGGAAAATCAATCACTCTGTATCAATAAATGTGGTGAATGAAGGACGTGGAGATTCGTGCCCCTGTCTTAGCAGCGGTGTTCTCATCTCAAGTAGTGAAGGAAAGGCTTTAAGTACAAGGAGCTAGCTAAGAGATATGAGGCATTATCTGAGAGAACGATAGCTAACTAATACACTTTTCAGCGCGCACACTTAAAGCCATCACCACTGATAAGACACTGAAAGAGGAGCGTGAGAGACAGAGAGGCTGAGAATAGAAAGAAAGTGAAGGGGAGCAATCCTCTGAAGAAAGCAAACAGATGAGTCTGCTGATAATGTATATTTGGATATTAGATGTGTGATAGTTCCAGTGGAAATATGCTTGCACAAATGTAACTGCAGACAATCAAACTGTGCTACAAAACTAAAAAAATCAGGGGCAAAGTGTTCATTTGTAAGTGTGTCTGAGTGTGTGTGTGGGTAAAAGTCTGCACCCGCCTTTGAGTGTCTGCTCCAGCCCACATATCTGTGAATTGAACTGGAAGTAAATGAATAACAGACTGCAGCGGAGAACTGAGGCATGTCGTAGGTGGTGCTGAATAAACGGGTCTTGATTCAATACAGAGACAAGATGATCTGAGAGCTTTCTATGGATGTACATGCACAGGATATTTCTTGTTCGTTCTTCCAGTTAGGACTCTGAGCTCCTACTGTGGATTATCCTGTGGTATAAAGTGAATGCATGTCATCATCTGTATGTTGACATCTGACCAGATGTGACAGCACTCTGAGCTGCACAGCTAACATCTCATTCACATTTGCACATACGTCTCCGTGAGGCACATCCAAGTCTGCGTGTAGTTGGGTTTATGCACTCGAGCACGTTCGACTGCATATGTGTGATCTATCAGCCCTTTTGGACACGTACAGTTGCAGGAAGTGCTGACTCTGTCTGGGCAATTCATCACTGTGACCATTTTTGTTCTTGGAAGATTTCAGTACGTAAAGCTTCTTCTACCTATCTTTTAAACACATGCGTGCTCCTTATCAAGCAATTTAAAGCAAAGACGATTTGAGCAAAAAGGAGGAGTGTTAATTTCAGCCACTTTACCAAACCTGTGAAACCAGTGGCAAAAAATACGTCTGTCAAAGTCACGCTTTACTACATTGTGCAAGTGAAATGCACACTTACTGTCTACTGTGTAAATCATTGTGTATAAGAGCACAGAGTAGGTTATTTTTTAGAGGGTTGTGACAGAGAAAAGCCAGAGGATGCATGTATAAAAATTATACAACCTGCGGCACATTTGACAAAGCATCAGGGCTTATTGCTTAAACTGAATAACGCTTAATCAGAGGCTTTCTATAAACAAGCAGGGAGAGCAGGATGGCTGTGTTCAGGGCTTCCATTTTTGGTTCCAGGCTTGGACTCCTGTTTGCTTATTTGTCCAATCCTTGGATTAAAAACAAAAGACGGCAAACATTCTGTCATGATACGACATTTCATGTGTTTTTCTAAGTTTTGATTTCATGTTTTATTTTGTTGTTTTTCTCTGTTCAGTCTCCTTGCCTTGTTTTCTGTGTTCCTGTTCATAGTTCATAGCTTTCACCTGGTCTCGTTAGTTTCATTCACTACACCTGCGTCTTGTTTGGTATCCCAGTATTTGTAGCCCTTTAGTTCAGTTCTGTTTGCTGGTTTGTTGTGTTTTCTCATGGTAGTGTTAGTGTTCAGTTCAGTTCAGTTCAGTTCAGTTCAGTTCAGTTCAGTTCAGTTCAGTTCAGTTCAGTTCAGTTCAGTTCAGTTCAGTTCAGTTCAGTTCAGTTCAGCTCTGAGTTACTTCATTAAAACTTCTTCATTCTGCATTCCTGGTCCTGTTCCTGCATTTGGGTCCTCACCTCCACTCCACCATCGTGACACATTCAGTACTGAGACCCCCCTATGGTTTAACAAACGAAGCTCCATGCGGGTTTTTGTCTCATTAATGAAAACCAAGCTTCTGTTCATGCACACTGTGTCTTTGTGGTTAAAGACTAGTCTGTTGTGCTGACTGTATTTAAGCTTATAATTTATGTAAAAATGACCAAACCCATACATACTGCATAATTAAAACCTGAACACGAATGAGAATGAGGTAAAAACAAAGATCCGTCTTGTCACTTTTGGAGTAAAATTTAGCCTCTGAACATCCCATGTATATATATATCTACTATATGATCAGTTATTGGTTCCTTACCATCCAAATAACTACAATCATAATTAGATAGTTTTTTAAATATGTAGGTTCCAGTCTGTCCATATTTGATGCGTTATTAAATTACAAGTTTAATTAATGACAAAGACCCTTCTTGAATGTTTTCTGACCAGTAAAAAAAAAAGTACTTTTTTTTCCACCAGTAGGGTGAGTATAAGCCCATTTATTGCAGAGCAGCTCTGAGTTACAGCTCACAAGCGATTCCTGCCCTCATTGGAGCTGGCAATGAGGAGGGGTGAGGAGTGAATTTTGCTCATTACTGCCAACCTGTGGTCGTTTGTGGAGGTAGCAGTTTTGTGGTTTTGCTCACGACCTGGTGTTTGCCACCTGGTGGTGGAAAAAATCGCCTTGAAGTCTTACATACTCTGCCTTTAATAAAGGAGAGGCTTTTTAGATGCCATATTATTTCCTAATTTATTCTGAGTCTTTCAGACCCAGAATTCTAACTTCAGGTTAAAATTTTGTAGATTATCAATATCAAAACACATCTTTATGATCAATATAATGACTCATAAAATGAGCCACATGTGTCTCTATGAAGTCAACACATTCCTGAATATTTTTGGAAGTATTAATAACAATTTACTTTGTTAAATTTTCTTTTCCTTCCCACTGTCGCCGCGTGCATGCTCAGGATGGGGGATTGGATCAAAGTCATGACTCGATGCAATCAGTTGGTTTCTATTATAGGATACGTATGAATTGGCTTGAAATGATGTGTATGTTGATTTGTGTATGTAAAGTGTCCTGTGACAACATTGTTGTGAAGTGGCGCTATACAAAAAAAGTTGAATTGAATTGAACTGAATAAATTCACAAAAAAAAGTGGTTGGATTTAGCGTCAGATTTTAGTATAATATCAGCCTGCTGACTTACACCTTTTCACTTAACGATGCAATTCAGTTACTCTCAGTAAAATCCTTCTTCGTTTCCCTTCTCGCTTTCTTCATCTCTTACCATTTCCACTAGCTCTGGCTGTTTAAGCCACACAAAACTAAATCTAACCAAGCAGGTTGGGAGAGAATTCTATAACAGGATGGTGCTCTAGTTCCTTCGTGTCACATGCTGAGACACATTTTCACGTTTTTTTTTGTTGATAACATATAAAATTTGTTTTGTCAGTTGTCAAACCTGAATTAATTAAATAAACTTGAAAACAATGTTCGTATAACTACTTTTTTGCTCTTTAATTATGCCAGTTTAAGTTGCAGATGCAGTGAAAGAAGAATAGATCTTTTTGTATGTTTTGACTGATGCAACATGTAAAGTAAGACAAATACAGATTAAGGAAAGACGTGGTCTGTATCATATTCCTAGAACGTGCAAATACACATTTGTCCTGCCAAATCCTGCAAGATGCTCTCTCAGATCTCTGTGCATGCTTGCATGTGTGTGTGTGTGTGTGTGTGTGTATGTGTGGGAGAGGGTGTGTGTCTCTTATTGACAGTCAGCAGGGGGGGTGCTATGTTGTGAGACACTGACAAGTTCTATTTCATGGAGCAGAGGAGGCATTTTGAAGTTCTTGAAATCCATTTAAGGGTCTAGCCGGGGACTTAGCTTCAGACGCCGCTGCCTCTGCTGGTGCTTAAGTCTCTTTTCTGGGAAAAACTAAGGAGTACAAATGCGCCCCAAACTGAGTGTATGGGAGAGGCATGTTCAATTGTTCTCCTTTGTATCTCTGTTGTTGTGTGCAGACTATTACTGTTCAACTATGAAGTGCATCATGCTCCGTTTCAATACTGTTCCACATTAAGAAAAAAAAAAAAAATTTAAATAAGCTCACTCCCCCACTTCTTCTTACTAACCCCACTCCAACATTCATACCCCACCCCACCCATGTATGCCTTATCTTCTATTCTGAGGGAGTTACAGGAGCGAAAGTGAACTGACAGAGTTCCAATAGTGTAGTTGTTAGACATGGCAGGGCTGCTGTGGGCTTAACTGCTGGCTGAAAAACTTCAACTCACATCCCGCTGCTCCTCCTCCTCCTCCACCTCTTTCTCATTCTGTTCATTCCTGCCTCCCTCCTTCATTACTCTCGCCTTTCCCTCTGGTAGTCCTGCAACTCCAATCATTCTACTCTTATTACCTGATAGAGGGGCTCACACACACACACACACACACACACACACACACACACACACACACACACCGTGAGTTTCCACTCCTCCTATTATCAGAGCATGTCCCTTGCTTCTGGGGGCCGTCAGGTGGGCTTGATTCAGCCTTTTTTGTGCTTTATTTTCCTTCTGTATCTGTGTGCTAGATCTTTCTCTGTCATTGAATGACTGTCTCTCTTTCCCACCTTTCCTCTTTCATCCGTTGCTTTCCTTCCTTTCCAGGCAGCCAGGGGGACAAATTGACGCCCAGCTGAGCTAAATGTGCCCGGTGCTGAGAGCCAGATGGCAGTGGCAGAGGGATGGAGGGAGCATAGGATGGATACTACTGAGAGAAGGAGCATCTAAGCCGTGGCATGGCAAGGCAACGTGGGGGAGCTAGCTTTACACACTAATAATCCATTAGTGCTCAGGGGCCTCAAATCTGTACACAGGCAATTGCCAGGGATCAGGCTGACCTGTTCACTGCTATGGTGAAGAAGACCTTGAGCGAAACTGGACAACACAATGGACCCAAGATGATAGAGGGACTACTGAAGAGAAAGAAACTGACAATGTCAAGATGCAGCAGGGGACAGGGAGAGGACAAGAAAAGAAATAAAGATAGAAAGGTGCATCCGTTGGTGTTTTGAGGCAGATATTGTATGTTGGTGGCTCATTTATAGCTTCTTGTCTTTCTCTCTCCCCAAAATAAAGAGAGGAGAAGAACTCTGACTGATGGATGTTACTTCTTATTCTGCTGTTTATTCCTGCATTTTAGATTAAACATCCAACTTTAAAAACAAAGTAAATAGCTAAGCTTGCACAGATAATCTATTGGTGGCATAGAAATAGCAGTTTTTATTTGCGCTTTCTAAGATGCATTGTGATGTATGCGTGTGTTATGCTGAACTTGTCTTTGAAATGAACAGAAAACATCCGCTGACAAATCAAGACAAATTTATAGTAACAAGTTAGCCAGTTAAAATATGTTTGATTTTAAAGGCTCACGATTTGAGTGCACGCCACTTATCAAATATAAGCAATCCAACAGAGCAGGCCTTCGCCAAACAGTTTATTTTCACACATATTGTGGTTTCAATTTATGTTCTAGTCTTACATTAATTTCATATGTATACACTATTAGATTCCATAGATTTGTTGATAATGAGCACATAGTTATATGTATATATCTTTATTTGTTCTTACGCAGTGCTTAAAATTCCATAGATTCCCTCTTTTTCCTGTTTTAGATGGTAGTATCCAGAATTGTCGGAATCCAGATCTAACTTTGGTGTTTTGTAAAACCTGTTATAAACTTCTCCTGTATTTTTTGATCAAGCACCCTGACCATTTCTTATGGAGTTATATGCATATATACTGAAAATGTCCCTATCTCTCAATGATAAAGAAACCTTTAAAAAAAAATCCTTGATCTAGGTGGTGATCCAGATCACTCCCAACATTTGATGGAGTTCAAGTTAGACCAAGAAATAAAAAAAAAGCTATGAAAATTAAATCACTGTGTACTTCTTCTTCATCTTCTGCCGCTTATCTGGGGTCGGGTTGCGGGGGCAGCAGCCTAAGCAGGGAAGCCCAGACTTCCCTCTCCCCAGCCACATTTGCCAACTCTGCGGGGGGGATCCCGAGGCGTTCCCAGGCCAGCCGAGAGATATAATCCCTCCACCGTGTCCTGGGTCTTCCCCGGGGTCTCCTCTGAGAGGGACGTGCCTGGTTACACCTCACCAGGGAGGCATCCAGGAGGCATCCTGACCAGATGCCCGAGCCACCTCAACTGGTTCCTCTCGATGCGGAGGAGCAGTGGCTCTACTCTGAGCCCCACCCGGATGACCGAGCTCCTCACCCTATCTCTAAGGGTGAGCCTGGCCACCCTGCGGAGGAAACCCATTTCAACCGCCTGTATACGAGATCTCGTTCTTTCGGTCACGACCCACATGACCATAGGTGAGGGTAGGAACGTAGATCGACTGGTAAATCGAGAGCTTCGCCTTCTGGCTCAGCTCCTTCTTCACCACGACAGACCGGCGCAGAGTCCGCATTACTGCAGATGCCGCACCGATCCATCTGTCGATCTTGCGCTCCATCCTTCCCTCACTCGTGAACAAGACCCCGAGATATTTAAACTCCTCCACTTGAGGCAGGACCTCACTCCTGACCCGTAGAGGGCAATCCACCATATTCCGGCTGAGGACCATGGTCTCAGATTTGGAGGTGCTGATTCTCATCCCAGCCGCTTTACATTCGGCCGCGAATCGCTAAAGCGAGAGCTGGAGATCACGACCAGATGAAGCCAACAGGACCACATCATCTGCAAAAAGTAGGGACCCAATCCTTAGGCCACCAAGTCGGATCCCCTCAACACCTTGGCTGCGCCTAGAAATTCTGTCCATATAAGTTATGAACAGAATCGGTGATAAAGGGCAGCCTTGGCGGAGTCCAACCCTCACCGGAAACGAATCCGGCAATGCGGACCAAGCTCTGACACCTGTCGTACAGGGACCGGACAGCTCGAACAAGGGGGTCCGGTATCCCATACTCCCGGAGTACCCCCCACAGGAGCCCCCGGGGGACAAGGTCGAATGCCTTCTCCAGGTCTACAAAGCACATGTAGACTGGTTGGGCAAACTCCCATGCCCCCTCCAGGACCCCAAAGAGGGTATAGAGCTGGTCCACTGTTCCGCGACCAGGACGAAAACCACACTGCTCCTCCTCAATCCGGGATTCGACTATCCGGCAGACCCTCCTCTCCAGGACCCCTGAATAGACCTTACCAGGGAGGCTGAGGAGTGTGATTCCCCTGTAATTGGAACACACCCTCCGGTCCCACTTCTTAAAAAGGGGGACCACCACCCCAGTCTGCCAATCCAGCGGTACTGCCCCCGATGTCCACGCGATGCTGCAGAGGCGTGTCAGCCAGGACAGCCCCACAGCATCCAGAGCCTTAAGGAACTCCGGGCAGATCTCATCCACCCCCGGGGCCTTGCCGCCAAGGAGCTTTTTGACCACCTCAGCGACTTCAGCCCCAGAGATAGGAGAGTCCACCCCTGAGTCCACCAGCTCTGCTTCCTCATCAGAAGACGTGTTGGTAGGATTGAGGAGGTCTTCGAAGTATTCCTTCCACCGACCCACTATGTCCCGAGTTGAGGTCAGCAGCTCCCCACCTCCACTGTACACAGTATTGATGGAGCACTGCTTCCCCCTCCTGAGCCGCCGGATGGTGGACCAGAATCTCCTCGAAGCCGTCCGGAAGTCTTTCTCCATGGCCTCGCCGAACTCCTCCCATGCCCGAGTTTTGCCTCGGCAACAGCCGAAGCCGCATGCCGCTTAGCTCGTCGGTACCCATCAGCTGCCTCCAGAGTCCCACAGGCCAAGAAGGCCCGATAGGACTCCTTCAGCTTGACGGCATCCCTCACTGCTGGTGTCCACCAACGAGTCCTGGGATTACCGCCATGACAGGCACCAACAACCTTACAGCCACAGCTCCGGCTGGCCGCCTTAGCAATAGAGGCACGGAACACAGCTCATTCGGACTCAGTGTCCCCCGCCTCACTCGGGACATGTTCGAAGCTCTGCTGAAGGTGGGAGTTGAAGCTCGCTCTGACAGGGGACTCAGCCAGGTGTTCCCAGCAGACCCTCACAACACGTTTGGGCCTGCCAGATCTGACCGGCTTCCTCCCCCACCATCTGAGCCAACTCACCACCAGGTGACAGCTCCACCCCCCTCTTCACCCGAGCGTCCAAGGCATGTGGCCGCAGGTCCGACAATACGACTACAAAATCGATCATCGAACCGCGGCCCAGGGAATCCTGATGCCAGGTGTACATATGGACACTCTTATGTTGGAACATGGTGTTTGTTGTGGACAATCCATGACGAGCACAGAAGTCCAATAACAAAACACCATTTGGGTTCAGAGGGGGGGGGACCATGCCTCCCAATCACTCCCCTCCAGGTCTCACTGTCATTGCCCATGTGAGCATTGAAGTCCCCCAGCAGAACAATGGAGTCCCCAGAAGGAGCACCCTCCAGCACTCCCTCCAAGGACTCCAGAAGGGGTGGGTACTCTGATCTGCTGTTCGGCGCATAAGCACAGACAACAGTCAGGACCCGTCCCCCTACCAGGAGGCGGAGGAAAACTACCCTTTCATCCACCGGGGTAAACCCCAACGTGCAGGCACCAAGCTGGGGGCTGATGAGAATGCCCACAGCTGCTCCTCTCACCATGAGCAACTCCAGAGTGGAAGCCCCTCTCGAGGGTACTGGTTCCAGAGCCCAAGCCATGCATCAAGGTGAGTCCAATCTATCTAGCCGGAACCGCTCAACCTCGCGCACAAGCTCAGGCTCCTTCCCCACCAGAGAGGTGACGTTCCACGTCCCCAGAGCCAGCTTCTGCAACCGGGGATCGGACCGCCAGGGTCCCCGCCCCTTGCTGCCGCCCAGCTCACATTGCACCCGACCCCTATGGCTCCTCCCGCAGATGGTGAGCCCACGGGAGGAGCCATAGGGGTCGGGGAACACAAGCACTGTGTTCTTTATTTATTATTTTCAAATCAAGATCTTGATCTTGACATGGGTCTGTGTTACTGTGCTGAAATATTCCAACACAGGCTGAAATTGTGGCTATATCTGCGAGTCTGTTAGCAGAAAAGAACTCAAAGCACGTTTTTCATACATCCATCCATTCATTTTCTTAACTGCTCAGTCTAATTCAGGGTTGCAGGAAGCTGAAGTCTATCCAGGCAATCATTGGGCGAGATTGTACACCCCAGACAGGTCGCCAGTCCATCACAGAGACAGACATAATTTAGAGTAACAAATTAACCCAACAAACATGCATGACTTTGGTTTCATGTTTGGATGGTGGGAGGAAGCTGGAGTACCTGGAGAGAACCCACACATACACAAGGAGAACAAGCAAACTCTGAAAGGCCAGCCAAGGCTCGAACCAGTGACCCTGTTGCTGTGATGCCACAGTGCAAATCACTACGCCACCGTGCAGCCCATTTTTCATACAAAGCAATTTTATGCAAATTGAAAATAGTTAATTAGTTTAAAGATCATCCATCCACATGCAGATTGATGATCATTGAACTACTTTGTGATTAACATCAGATTCAACCAGCAGGTAACATTTCACTTTAAACAGATAACTGTGTTGTTGTCATGGTCTCTGGGTTTTTGTTTGGGGTTTTGTTATCTTATCGTTTAGTTTTGGTCTCTGTCTTATTTTGTACTTTCTTCCCTTCTGGGTTCTGTTTCGCTTTCTGTCATTAGTTTGTCTGGTTTCATTGCACCTGCATCTTGTGACAGCTGTATTGATATTTGAATGTATTGTATCTCAATCAGGAAATCCACCACCTCCTCATCATGACTAACACAACCCTTGGTTTAAAGTAGGCAAAGTAGGTAACAGTTCTCAGTGTTATGGTTGTGAGACTTTTACTTAAAAAAAACAGTAAAGAAAAAGAACAAGGAAAAAAAGCTTTAGATCTTTACAAAAACTTGATCTTTTTGGTTAAGATGTTGGGTGTTTAGGAATCCTCCTGAAAGTGTGTATCAACACCCTTACCACAGCACCCAAGGAAATGAAAAAAAAAAAAAAAACCTTATTAATCCTAGAAGGAAACTCCTTTGCATTTAAAATTTCTCAATATTAAAATTTTAGTGTGGGACTTGTCACTACTTTGCTCTCTCTGTCCCAAAACAATGGCTGGAAAAGAGGAAAGTGAAATTCTCTTCAGCTTATTCAGTAAGACCCTTTGTCTCACTTTGTTTTTAAAGCCTTTACTTTTGTACTAACTTTCTCTTTTACAGGTCTTCCTGGAGACATTCAGCTGTTCACTTCATGCTCCACTTTACGCCACATCGACCCAAACTCCACTATTTACGGCTTACATAACACACAGCATAAGATTAGGACTACCGTAGCAGACCAATGAGATGTGGTAATTTCTCATCTGAGCCCCCCTCCTACTCACACCCCTCTATCCCCTTTCCTCAATATACTCCTATCATGGAGCACAAATGTGTTTCAGCCATCCATGCATAAGCAGCACTAGCTGAAGGCAAACACGCTCGCACACGTTACAAACACAGATTCATGAGGACGTGTAGATAGTGTGAGCTGACATTTAAAATCACACTAGAAGTCTTTGTGTTGCTTTTTATTTGTGGGAGGGTACAAGTGTGTATTTCTAAAAGCAATGATTATGATAACACTGACTGGTCATAAACTCATGAAAAGAGTCCTTTATTCTATATATTTGATTAAAAGATATGAAGAAGAAGAAGTAAATTTTCAAGTTTAAGAACAGGAAACCTGTAATTTAATAATCAAAAATTACCTGATCTTCTTATTAAGTAAGTGCTCAACAAATGCATTTAAATGAAATCTTCCTTCAAATATTATACCGGTTGACCTTGGAGCTCATTTTCTGTGCAGTTTAAAGTTTATTAGCTTTGACACCTATTCCCTCTCACATGGTGCTTGCAAGCACAACACCTTTCTAGTTCAGTAACTATAAGTTTGAGTGCCAAGACTGCAAGGGCCACATCTGCTGGCCTCGAGTCAAATGCCTTGCTATGCATTAACTGAACCATATATTATAAGGAGTATAAAGTTAGTAAATTTGTGAATAAATGATATGAGGTAAATGTGTTTGTTTGTCCATTATTAGGCCTACAATGATTAATTTAAACCTTGGTAATGTCCTTTACAACTGGCTAAAGTCTACATGACGTGGTTTAGCTGAATACTTCATACTTCATAATCTTGAAATTAAAGTATAAGTACTGTAGCATAGCATCACTAGAAAATACAATGGTGAAAAATCCTAACATACCAAAGAAAGAAGTACTGCAACACCAAGCTAACCTTAACCTCTGGCAACATCCCCATCTGGCTTAGTACAGCCAGTATTCACATTTTGAGGTATGTTGTGCATCACTGCAGAAAAGGGACAAGTTCAGCTGTGTACGTCAGCAAATGCAAGATGCCAGCTGTGTTAAGCTGCTCTGTCACTTTTTCTACAAAAACACGCATTCACACAAAACTTTCTCCAGCCTGCATTAAAAATAAAATATGATAGTACAACGTTGTGCTTTGTGTTAAAAGAAAAAAATAAATAAGTGATGGATTATATTCTGCCCTATTTATGACAAAAGATTTTCAAAGTTGCGCTTGTGTCTGAGAACATATTTGACTCTTTACAGGAACTGTTCCAAACCTATTTTCTTGACAACCCCCTTCATGCTCATATTGAAAAGCCATGGACCCCTACCCCACCTTGTGCTGAAACCATGCTTGGTTTTGTGCTTCCTCACTATGAATAATATATTCTGGCTGAGGCCTGTTCTTCAATAAAGCCAAAGTGAAAATACCAACATAGCCTTCCTGGAACGCAACCTTGGTATCACAATGGTTTCCACCCTCTCATACAACACACAACAACCATATCAATATCGTTCTTCCACCTCTGCAACATCTCCTTCATCACTTCCAGACAGGCTTATCGCAATAGCCCTCTTTATGGACTTCCCTCCACTCATCTTCAAAAATTGCAATACATCCAAAACTTCTACAAAAAACATCATCTCACCTGTCGCTTGTTCTGACGACATCAACCTTCTCACACCTATCACCCGCACTAAGAACTAGACCATGAGGAACCGCGCCTTTGCTGCCATTGCCGCTGTTGCCCTCTCCATCTGGAACTCATTCCCACAACCCATTACAAACTCGGACTCATGCAAAACTTAAGATCAATCCTCAAACCCACTTTTCTATAACTCTAAATCCCATTGTCTTTCCTCTGCTATGTAAACCATCTTTAAGTGTCCAAATAAGTACTACATAAGTTTGATCCATTATTATGATTATTACGTTTTGTTTTTTTTTTTTTTAAATAGGGTCAATGTATATGCATTAATCCCAATGGCTCTGAATGTTCAAAGCCTCTGGGACCCCTGTGCCCTTTGGGGATCCCTGATGATTAGCATCCTGGTTTTACAAGATGCTATCAAAGTTCTTGGCTTTGCCATGTGCTGTGGGGAATATTGAGCTGCAGGAATATGAGGGCAAGAGCACTGTCTGAGGGAGCAATAAATGCACTGCGGTTTGCTAATGAGTTAAATAAGCAGTGACAACAAAGTGAAGACATTGAGATCAATATGAAGAAAGTTTTAGCAATAAGAACAGGGGGAGAAAAGAAGAGGAAAAATTCAAGGAGTAAATTAAACAAAAATTGACATTTTCGTTTATTATTACATTATTACAGATAGATTTTTGAGAGTTTACATCCACCCTGAAGAACCAAAACACTACTTGAGGGTGGAAGCTTTTGCATGGAAACTCATTGGCATGTGCTCCTTCCCACAACACACAAAGCTATGTGTGTTTATGAGTCTTTTCAAGGTTAAGCAGCAAACAGTGCTATGAGGCATCCAGGCCAAGTCAGAGGTATGTATGATGTCACCAAGCAACGCCTCACATATAGCTTGAGTACATGTGTGCATGAAAGTGTATATCAGCGGGTACAAAGAGGATGGAAATCTAAAGCAGAGGTGGCTGTTTTGGAAGGACAGTGAGTTATGTGTGTGTCTTTATCTGTGTGTATTTGCATGCCGGCAAAAATAGCCAGTGTTGTGTCTGACTGGAACAGGTGGCCAAACATCACAACACACACTCCTACTATCAAACTCACATCCCATCATAAAGCACACAGTTGTTTCAAAATTTTCATCTTGGGAGCAATTCAATTGATATAATCTCCCCAAGATGTAATAATTTATCTATTGAATCCAAACAAAATGGCATATTACTCCCCATTCTGACATTTTCTTTAAAAAATTATAAAAAATTAGCCTCTTATAAATCAAAACAAGTTCAATGTCAAATTAAGCTCTTGAACTGTCCATCCATCCATCCATCCATCTTCTACTGCTTATCTGGGGTTGGGTCGTGGGGGCAGTAGCCTAAGTAGGGAAGCCCAGACTTCCCTCTCCCCAGCCACATTTGCCAACTCTGGTCTTGGGGGTTCCCAAGGCGTTCCCAGGCCAGCTGAGAGGTATAATCCCTCCACCGTGTCCTGGGTCTCTCACCTGGTCTCCTCCTGGAGGGACGTGCCTTGAACACCTCACCAGGGAGGCATTCAGGAGGCATCCTGACCAGATGCCCAACCCACCTCTACTAGCTCCTCTTGATGCAGAGGAGCGGCGGCTCTACTCTGAACCCCTCCCAGATGACCGAGCTCCTCATCCTATCTCTAAGGGAGAGCCTGGCCACCCTGCGAAGGAAACTCATTTCAGCCGCCTGTAAACGAGATCTTGTTCTTTTGGTCATTACCCACAGCTCATGACCATAGCTGAGGGTAGGAACACAGATTGACTGTTAAATCGAGAGCTTTGCCTTCTGGCTCAGCTCCTTCTTCACCACGACAGACCGGCGCAGAGTCCGCATTACTGCAGACGTTGCACCGATCCGTCAATTGATCTCACGCTCCATCCTTCCCTCACTCGTGAACAAGACCCAAGATAATTAAACTCTTCCACTTGAGGCAGGACCTCTCTCCCAACCCAGAGAGGGCAATCCACCCTATTCCAGCTGAAGACCAAGGTCTCAGATTTCGAGGTGCAGATTCCCATCCCAGCCACTTTACACTCAGCTGCAAATCGCTAAAGTGAGAGCTGGAGATTAAGGCCTGATGAAGCCAACAGGACCACATCATCCGTCAAAAGCAGAGTACCCCCCACAAGAGTCATGGTCGAATGCCTTCTCCAGGTCCACAAAGCACATGTAGACTGGTTGGCAAAACTCCCATGCCCCCTCCAGTGAGGGTACAGAGCTGGTCCACTGTTCCGCGACCAGGACGAAAACCACACTGCTCCTCCTCAATCTGAGATTTGACTATCCGATGGACCCTCCTCTCCTCCTAGACCTTACCAGGGAAGCTGAGGAGTGTGATTCCCCTGTAATTGGAAGACACTCTCCGGTCCCCCTTCTTAAAAAGGGGGACCACCACCCCAGTCTGCCAGAGGAACTGTCCCCGATGTCCACAGGATGCTGCAGAGGCGTGTCAGCCAGGACAGCCCCACAGCATCCAGAGCCTTAAGGAACTCTGGGCGAATCTCATCCACCCCTGGGGCCTTGCCACCAAGGAGCTTTTTAACCACCTCAGCGACTTCAGCTCCAGAGATAGGAAAGTCCACCCCTGAGTCCCCCAGCTCTGCTTACTCACTGAAAGACATGTTGCTAGGATTGAGGAGGTCTTCGAAGTATTCCTTCCACCGACCCACAACATCCCTAGTTGAGGTCAGCAGCTCCCCATTGCCTCTGTACTCAGTACTGACAGAGCACTGCTTCCCCCTCCCAAGTCGCCGGATGGTGGACCAGAATTACCTTGAAGCCATCTGGAAGTAATACTCCATGGCCTCGCTGAACTCCTCCCATGCCAGAGTTTTTGACTTGGCAACAGCTGAAGCCGCATCTTGCTTAGCCTGTCAGCACCTATCAGCTGCCTCCAGAGTCACAAAGGCCAAGATTGCCCAATAGGACTCCTTCTTCAGCTTGACGGCATCCCTCACAGCTGGTGTCCACCAATGGGTTCTGGGATTACCGCCACAACAGGCACCAACGACCTCATGGTCACAGCTCCGGCTGGCTGCCTCAACAATAGAGGCACGGAACACAGCCCTTTCAGACTCAACCAATCGGGACATGGTTGAAGCTCTGCTGAAGGTAGGAGTTGAAGCTCGCTCTGACAGGAGACTCTGCCAGATGTTCCCAGCAGACCCTCACAACACGTTTGAGCCTGCCAGATCTGACCGGCTTCCTCCACCATCACCTGAGCCAACTCACCACCAGGTGGTGATCAGTTGACAGCTCTGCCCCCCTCTTCACCCGAGTGTCCAAGGCATGTGACTGCACGTTTGATGATACAATTACAAAATCGATCATCGAACTGTGGCCCAGGGAATCCTGATGAAAGGTGTACATATGGACACTCTTATGTTCAAACATGGTGTTCGTTATTGACAATCCATGACGAGCACAGAAGTCCAACAACAAAACACCATTTAGGTTCAGAGGAGGGGGACCATGCCTCCCAATTACGCCCCTCCAGGTCTCACTGTCATTGCCCACGTGAGCACTGAAGTCCCCCAGCAGAACAAGGGAGTCCCCAGAAGGAGCACCCTCCAACACTCTCTCCAAGGACTCCAGAAAGGGTGAGTACTGTGAACTGCTGTTCAGTGCATCAGCACAGACAACAGTCAGGACCTATCCCCCCACAATGCAGAAGAAACTACCCTTTCGTCCACCGGGGTAAACCCCAATGTACACCAAGCCGGGGACTAATGAGAATGCCCACACCTGCTTGGCGCCTCTCACCATGAGGAACTCTGGAGTAGAAGAAGGTCCAGCCCCTCTCGGGGGTACTGGTTCCAGAGCCCAAGCCATGCGTCGAGGTGAGTCCAACTATATCTAGCCAGAACCGCTCAACCTCGCGCGCAAGCACAGGCTCCTTCCCCACCAGAGAGGTGACATTCCACGTCCCTAGAGTCAGTTTCTGCAGCCAAGGATCGGACCGCCAGGGCTCTTGAACTGTAGTTTTCAAAATGATTGTACAGGATTTTAGAGTAACATGAGTGAAATATGCAGTCTAGAAACAGCCCTCAATGCAAAGCAATGACCTGCTTTGTCTGGACACAAGCTGTACACCAAATATCTTGGATGCAGTGCATACACATATGCAAGTGTGTCAGCTTTACAACACATTTCCTTTGACAGTGTCAGAACAGTTTTCTTCACACAAAAATGGAACAATGTGTTTGTGTATGTGTGTGCAAAAGCAAGCATCTGAGTGCATGCAGGCATGTGTGCATGTTTAAAACCTCATTTGTTGAAGGCAAGCCAATCTCTGAGGGCTGTATTAGATGCATTATGCACTGTAATGGGCTGACATGTTCATCTGAGACTCTATTCTATGTAGTTAATGAACATATCCATTCTTGTCTTTGTATGTGTGCGCATGTGACTTTGTATGAGTGTAAAATGGCAATATCTAGCAGTTCTTTTTAATCACCCTCAAAAGCAAACATTGATATGGGGATTGTTCCCAGTTAAGATAGAGTTGTGTTTTTATTCAGAGAAAAAAAAAACAATAACACGATTTGGAATTGTTCCTGCTGTTTGTTTGTAGATGTGTGTACTGTAAGTTTGAGTGTGTCTTTAAAGGAGGCACATGGATCTGACAGTTCTGGGTCAGAGTAGTCCCATGGAGTCAGGAAATCTACAGAGGACAAAACTCAAGCACAAACACACATGCACATATCTAGTTATGCATGGAAGAAAATACACCAATTCAATTCTAAGATTGTGCATATCAGTAGGAAAAAGGAAGGAAAAAGGGAGAAAAAGAAAATAATTTCGTAGCAATTGCTACAAGCTAAAGATAATTGTTTTCTATTATATTGTTCTGTCAAATAGTCATCGTATCACCTTTGTTTCTTTCTTTTTCAGCCATTCTGTATAGTTTCTTTGGGATCATTGTGCTGTTGTATAACCAATTTCAGCAAAGCTTTGTCCGTTGGACATTTGACTTCAGATTTGGCTCTACAATACTTTAATATAGCGATTTTCCGAATTGACTGAGTGACTGAAAGATGCCCAAGTCTTTTGGCCCAGATTAGGCCCACAAAATCACACGTCCACCTCTGTGCTTCACAGTTTAAATAGGTATTTGTGTTGATGAGGTGTGCATTACAGCCAAATATATTCATAGAATATAACAGATATATAGAGTATGATATAGAATGAAGAAGGTCAATTTTGCTTTTTAACATGACAGTACATGAGATCAGTGGTTTCAAACCTGGGTCAGGACACCCATAGGGGGTCTCCAGATAATTACAAAAAAATATATCTTACATTTATCAAATGCATCTGGGATTTTACTAGGGCTTTCAAAATTAAAGCATGCCTTGTTAAAAATCTGAATTTAAAATGATTTCTGCAAGAGAAGTCTATTTTGGTCACAGCAGTGAACTGAAAAACATCAAAACCATTTTATTCTCCATATTCAGAAAAATTTTCTGAATAAGTTTTCTAACCTTACATTGAGAGGATGGCTGCAGGATGACCCATCTGATATATCACATAATTAATCACTCAGTCGCCGTGTGGGGATGGGGAGCGCAAACACATTCGTATGTTTTCTTGGAAGTTATAGCTCAAAAAGTTTGAGAACCACTGCATTAGATGAAAATGACCACGTTTTATACAAAAAAAAAAAAAAACCAAAATAAAAAAAACCTAACTGGGCACAGAGATACTTTACTGCCACATCAAACATACATAGCTAAGCTTGTTCCTTAAGAGAATAGAGGATTTAATACACAGAAAAAAAATCCCCACACACATGTAAACACTGCTAACTGCAGGGCTACACATCAGAGGTGACTAAAGCACATAAAACTGTGATATTGTATTAACTTGAGGGCACAAATACACCAGCAATGTTCATGTTAAGATTAGCTTGCCTAATTATCACTGACACATATAGAGTAGTGGGGGTCAGGAGCATCACCAATTGCTACAACCCTATTCTAATATATTTATCCCGCCTAAACTGGAAACATCTGCTATTGTCTGTTATTTCTTTTACACTTCCCTCTTTATTGTTGCAAAGTCCACTCTATACTTTGCAATAATGCATCTATGACAGACAATTCTCAGTGTTAACCTGGACAGAATTAAGAAAATTCCTCTGAATTGCTTCAGACATTCTCCACCATCTCCCCATTGCATGTGGAAATGACCGTGTGCTTGTCATATGCATTAGTGCACATAGTGTTTTAAGTACACGTGTAGCAGCCATAATGTCCCTGAATAACTGCAAAATTACTGCAATAATAATAATATAAATAATAATACAACATTTAGCAAAAATAAGCAGGATTATGAGACAAGCATGATAGCCTCTACCCACAATCCCATCTCTCCTTTCTGGCACACACACACACACACACATGCACATGGAGAGATACACACAGACATGCCTGCATGTGTGGAAGCAAGCAGCCCAGGGCCATGTACACTAACAAGCAGCCATGTTTCCTTCACAAGAGGCTGCAGCTAGCCAGTCATCGGCAGCAAGGTTTTTCTCCCTCTGCTCAGTTTTATGCTCACACACAGGCACACACTGTGACATCATGCCACGCATTTAGACCAGCGGGTCAAAGGGTAACACAGCTTTATGTGCTGAGGCTTCGTTGTCGTCATGCTCGGTAACTGCAACAACCCTTATTCAGCTCCCTTTTGACCAAATCCTAACGAAAAGCCCACCAATGTGAAAGATGGACAGACTCACAACCTCTCACTCCCGTTCCAACTGACATGCAGGTCAGCACATACAGAAGTGAGGCTGTTTCCTCTCAGGTAATTACAGGTGGGCTTTGCCCCCCTCTGCAGGGGTCTCAACATCCAGCTCAGACCTCTACAATCTTTTCCCTCATCTACCTTTCAACCGACTACATTACCTTTCTGCCTACTAGACATTTAGATCCTCCTTTCTGGCACACAGCCACGTATGAGCTTTTGAAGTGAAGGTCTATGTGTCTGTATCCATCATCTTCACACCTGCTTACTCTGATGACGATATTCCACGACATGAAAGAGTGGTAGGGGTTCCCCAGCACACGTGTATTACAAAGAAATCTTACTAATACATATGAATATTTAAAAGATTCTAAAAAGGGGATGATTTTGAGAAAATATCTGAAAGTATAAGACTGGGCATACCAAGACCTTGCATTGTTAATGTGAGCTTCTACAGAGCATCTTTACTTTTATGTCAACACAACCCGCTTAATACACCAGCCTGGAACCTTTTTGGCATCAGAACCCAGGGGGAAGGTAGAACTTTGCTCTGCTGTTGATCCAAATCCAGCAGCTCACACCAAACTCTGCAGTAAAGACAACTCCCCAGATGGCCTTAAGCCCACCAAGATGACAAACCGTGCACACAAACTGTGTGTCTGTCACAATAAATAAAGGACGCGACACCCCCAGCCCCCCATCCCTTCCTCAAATTAAGGGCCGACTGCTCCTCACCTGAGGCAGCGCGGCGTTGATCTGCCGCTGGAGCACGTCTCTCTCGTGCAGCGCCCCCTGCAGTTTAGTTTGAGACTGAATCAGGGTCTCCTGAGTCTCCCTGAGGGACTCCAGCAGCTTGTCTCTCTCGTCCAGCATGTTGACCATCAGCTGCTCGAAGTTGGCCTCCTGATCCGAGCCGTTCGGTACGCTGCCGGTGCCTCTCGGAGGACCAGCCGAGTCTCCTTCGCTGATGGTCGGCATCACCTCGCACATCATCTTCCCTGCTCTGTGGTCTGGCCAACGCTATGGGACACTGTCGCTGTCGGGATTAAGGAGGGGAATGTGCGGGTTACAAGCCTGATAAACAGACTTACAATAACTGATAAGAGGGCCTATTAACGCCGCACAGCAAGGGACCGCCGAGCCAATCGCAGTTACGCACCTTATTCCCATTGGGATACATTATATTGGTTCTCATGCATCAAATGTGCGCTCCTAAGCTTTCTGTCGCCGTACCTTCTCAGACTGGTTGAAATGATGAGATGATGTTTGACCTTTCATCCATATCAGCCGGCGTTTTTTCACCCAGTGAGCAGATCCGCCCTGCCCGGCGAGCCATGCACTCACATGTAGAAATCCCGGCGTGATATGATTGACAGCTCAGAGATGGACGGGTACGTTTAAAGGGGTGGTGCCCGCGAGCACAACCGAGAGATCATAGTAGCCTGCATTCAGACGGGGAAAATCAAAAGAAAAAAACAAACAAACAGAAAAAAAAGGGAAGAATATTATCCAGGAGGTCGGTGTCCTTGTTCCTGTGGATGGTGAGAGCGAGTGTTCACCGCAGCCGCCTACTCCGCTTCCATCCCTCCACACAGCCACCGGACCGACGCTCACTCCTCCTCCCACACACACAGTGGCTGTGCCTCACACACACACACACACGGGCGCACGCACACACACACAACTCTGCAGTTGCCACTACCGGCTCTATAAATCAGGGGCCAACTCCCCATTATTATAATAAGCGTCCGCACCGTGTGCACGTGCAAAGGTGAGGGCTGAAATTAGCATCGTTTACTCATGTGATCAACATGGACTACAGTTATATCAGGTTACAAGCTGGCACAGACTTAAACCTTAAATTGTGAAATGTTGCTGAATGACCATCAGCATCACTGAAACGCGCCTGACCTGAGAGCACGAGACGTGATGTGGACTCAGCCTGATCCAGTCAGACAGTGTTCACAACACAGCGCACCCTGCAGGATGCGAAATCATCCTGCAAGAGGTGACATTAAACATAAAACTGCCTGTATTTGTGTGTATATGCATGTGTAAATATAAATATAGAGCTATGAACAGACATTCCTATGTTACTGGTTTATAACCCTAAATAAAATTCCACCTCCCCAAAACCCCTTGTTAGATCAAGAGCTATAGGCTACATAACTCAACTTAACTTTATTTATAAAGATCTTTAAAACAAACACAGTTGGAAGAAAGTGTTGTACATAGACAAAGCAACTTGAGGAACAAACAATTAACATGGAAATAAATAGTAAGATGATTGGTTATTGTTTTTAAAGCTGTTTAAAAAATATGAAAAAATTAAAAATCTTAAAAACAAACCATGGTGCACTGAAACAGAAAGTTTCTTATTGAAAGCCAAAGAATAAAAAGGGCTTTTAAGGTGTGTTTTAAAATGCACAGTGATGATGATCGTGATCTACTGCAGCTCCATGTCTTGCTGTGGCCAGGACTTTGTTAAATATCTCATAGAGTGTTGGATGCTAGCATCTACAGAATGTGACTAAAAACTGAAAAGACTACAATCAAGTCGCCTCTTTCCCTCCTACTTGAATTACCTTTTATGTTTTGCAATCTTAAACATAGGCTTTAAATCTGTTCATTTATCCTTAATTACCCTGATCTAAAGACACAAACAGATGGTGCTTCATTAAATTAATCTTATAACACAAGTTCTTAAGCTAACATGTTTAACTGCTAACTATTCAGTGAATACAGATAAAACTTAGACATATGTTTAACTCGTTGGATGCCAGCCATTGTTAAAGGAGAGGTCAAATCACTTTTTAACTCTCACTTTAAAAGAAAACTCGTGATTGTGCGGCTCTAGAAAATGTCCGCATACTTATGGATACAGGGCTATTACTTGTTTAACCATAGCATCCTACACCACATCATTTTCTCTAAGGTCTATTTGCGTGTGAACCCTCTAAGAACTAAAGTCGTAAAATTGTACGAGCACTACCAGGCCACGCAACATAAAGCTGTTACCACTTTCCACCGCTAGGTGGCAGATGTGTGACTCAGCCGTCGGTTGTCTGCCAAACCGACGTGATGCAAAATATAAAATTCCCTTCTAAACTCTTCTGCATTATTATCATTTTTTCTCATTTACAGTACAATATACATATGCAATATTTTAAAATATATCTATATATTAGAACTGATTGATAGACCCAAATAAACCTTATGGGTGATAACCGGAATGAGTGTGCATAATTGTTTACTTTTATGAGATCTGTAATTAAATACACAGATACAACTATATTGTTGGTATCAATTTAGTTAGATTTCACTGACGTTAATATATACAGATTTACATAAAGAATGACCAAATACATTAAATTTATGCCAGTTGGAACTTAATCCAGGTAGTTCCGCAACAACTGTACTCTGTAGTATTATTTCTGTGAAAGTAAAACGATTTTTACTTTAAACTCATGAAAATGTTTAAATATTTAAAAGGTTTGTGACTTAAAAAACCTTTCTGCAAATGGCTCTTGTCACTCAGATTTTTGTGTAATTTAGTAGTTACTACCATTGCATTATATTCAGAGGTAATTGTGTTGCCTCAACGAGAAGGTAGGGTGAGAAGCTACACCCAAGCTTAATTCCCTAGTTGCTGTAATTTTTTTTTTAAAATCACATTAAAACTCAGCAACTTTTGTTTTCCTACAGTCCGTTTTGACAAAAATATAAAATATCTTGGTGTTTAAGTCAAGTTCTTATTATACTGTACTGTTCCAATGAAAATAGATCTGATTTGCAAATCTCTATGCCTTCATTCAGTCATTTTACACCGCCTTTCGTTCTTGCTGATGGTCATATAGCGCCCTCTAGCGGTGGAGCTAATGCATTCAAAACTAACACTGCCAACTCAATGGTCCTTATGTAAAACTTTTAGTACTGTATTTTGAGTTCACTGTGTCTTATTCTCCGACATAAATAATAAAAAAAAAACCTAACCTTACTTCGTATGGCGAGGACCCTAATAAAGAAACAGCACACAGGTTTTACGATTAACACACATGGTATTCTTTTTTTTTTTTTTTTTTTCTTCAAATCTTTTTCATTAAACTTCTGGAATAAACTGTGGTCATTTCTGATTATTTTACACCATATCAGTATTTGAACATTATATCTTTTGATGTATGATGGGAAAAATACCTTGTCTGAGAAATCATTCATGGTATACTGTAAACAGATTTTTATACCTGCAAGGCTTTTACTTCACTGTAAAATAAAGCATTGCAATTGAATTCAGTTTTTTTTTTTCAAGAAAATATATGAGGTTAGTCAACTGTAACTGGTTTGATAAAATCAAATTTCTTCCCCACCTCCTCATCTATGTCTCCAACTTTTTTTGGAGGGTAGATTATTCAAAGTTCAATGCCAGTTATTAAAATGAATATGAACTGACCATATTCAGTCATTGATCCGTTCTTCTCTATTCTGCTTGAATCCCACCTGCCCATCATCCTGCCTGTCTATTTACGACAGACCTCAGTTAGCCTGACTTAAACCAGTTACAATAAATCCTATATATAATCCAATATATTTACAAACACCAGATTACAGTCTGCATTTGGAATTTAGGAGTTATCCACAACAGCTCTGCATAGTTGCTGATTGAGAGTTCAGTAGTTGATCATGTTGATTGATTTAAAGTACAAAAGGTATTGTTATATTGAAGTTGAAAGCAATATGCTTTGTTGCCAAAAGGGGGATCTCTGTGAATGAAGGTGAAGAACAAAGGGTATGAGATATTTCACACTTTTAGAGTTCTGTACTCAAAAAAGCATATAAATAAATATTTTTCATTTAAATTTAACTTTTGGTAATATTACACCATATGTATGAGTCTACCCTTACAGTATTTTCAGTGATTTATATTTAAACACAAGCTGTGTGCTGTAGAGAAGGAAAGAAACAATTTAAATGTTATTCATGTTGGATCCAGTACCATTGTAGATAGAAGGACCAAGAAGCTAACTAATGAAACAGTCAATACATGAACAAACTCACAAATTAGAAAATAAATAAGTCAGCAATTAAATAAATTGAAGTGGGAAGCACAGACATTCCCACTGTACTTTAAATCACAATTAGCGCAGGTCTTTTCTACAGGCAACTTAGGTAGTCCCTAAGGGCGCCACCAGCTGGCAGAGCACCCACACCTTCAAGCCAAATCTACCAGCAGAAGTTAATAAAAGTCTTGGCTTTGCCGCGTCAGTCTTCTTAACAAGCATCAAAATGAAAATACATGAACACATATGGAGCACACAGCATAGAAAAAGGCGAAAGGAAGAAAAAAAAAAGGCGCAATAAAAAAGGAGGTCTACCACTGTAAAACCATTTGCATGCGCAATAAGCAAAGGTTTTCTATTCTGATCAGTATGCTAAACTGATAGAACACCAGCACTGACATCTGTTAAAGAAGATTAGATAATTATTTTTCCCAATCAAATAATATTTTTAGACAAATGTCATTCAGATTTATCCAGCGAGGCAAGACTGTTTTTTCTGATAATGTCTATTGGAGGTATTACTTTTTATTTATTTATTTATTTATCTATTTTATTGAAATTCCCTTTGGGTATTAATAAAGTATTTTTCATTTCATTTCATTTACTCAAACAGGATCCCTCCGCCTCATGAAGAAGACAATCACACTCTCGCGAGACTTGCAATGTTACGTCATTCCATGATGGCTGAAGACCCCGGCGGAACATTTTTTATTCTGTGTGTTATTTTTCACTTTTTCTCCTTACCTCCGCTTGCCATAGAGACATGGCAGAAGTCACAGCCCCGTTAGACGTTTACATATCATTGGTATCGACATGCCCAAGAAAGGAAGCCGAAAACGGCTGAACTTTAGGGCCGGGGACGTTTGTTCAGAATCAGGTAGGATATTAGCTCGTACGTTAACCCGCCAGCTGTTAGCTTCCGCCTTGGCATTGAAGCTAACCTACTTTTCTTTGGTCTGTATGATTAAAAGTAGTTTAATATTATTTACGTTTGCCCCACTGTACTAATTGGTGCTTTAAAGGAGTACTAATTTGACACATTAACAAGTCTAGCTGGCAACCCTCTCCTAAAGTTTAACCCATGAATCTATGACAAGCATCCAGGTTAATGTTAATGCAAATGTCTCCTTTCTTTTCCTTGCTTTAGTCACTGTTGCTGATTATGCCAATGCAGACCCAGCGGTTGTGAAGTCAGGAAGGGTAAAAAAGGCTGTTGCCAATGCGATTGAAAAAGAAGGTAAAGCTTTGGATAATAAATACAGCTGATGAAATCTGTCTGACAATGTCTCTATTGACACTAAAATAGGCTAATGTATATCTTTCAGTGAAATTGCTCTGTGGCCTGGAAGCATCTCAGGGAGCCGTGGAGCAGGTTCTCTCCTCAGCTGTGGGTAGCAGAGCAGAGGCTTTGGGCAGCAGTGATGACTTGGATCCTGAGGAGGAAGAAGGAGAAAGTGAAACCAAAGCAGCACGCAAAAAGAAAAACAAGAGGAGAAAGGGTATATTTATCACTTTTTGTATTTATGGTTACTCAGTTTCAGTTGAATCCTAACCAGGGTTTATTGTTTTATCTTCTCAGAAAGCAGTGAGAGCAGTGATGGGGAGGATTATCCAGTGGACATTTGGTTGATGCTTTCCTCTTATATTCGGCCAGAGGATGTATGCAGATTTGCTTTGATCTGCAGGAATGCATGGGTGGTCACTTGCACTGCAGCTTTTTGGACTAGACTATACAGAAGGTGTGTTAATTTTTTTTTTTTTTTTTTTTTTTGCATATATTCATTCAAGTTACTGTTGAATCTGTTTGTCTGTCTTGTCTTTACTGTTATTATGGGGAAAAAAAGTACCTGAAAAATGTATGCACTTCCCCTGTTAGTACTGCTAGCTGGGAATTAGTTTAGTGTAATAATTTATTGTACCTTTTTTCTTTTAAAGACATTACAGGATTGATGTTGAACTGCCATTTCGTCTTCAGCCTGACTCCATAGATAGGATGCGTTGTCTTCGGGCCTGTGTGATTCGTTCCCTTTTCCATCTGTATGAACCATTCAACTTGCGTGTGTCAAAAATTCCCGCACTGCCAGAATCCACACCCACCACCCTACTTAATTCCAAGGTACTCAAAAAGTATTGTGTAACTTTAAGTGGTCAGTATCTTATGTGCAGTAGATGGCGGTCAGCATGTTCTTTGTTTGGAACATAGCATGGTTCCTGACAGCTGAGCGAAAGCTAAAAGCTGCAAAGAAGGGGGTCTCTTAAAGGGGAAATTCAACTATAAAAACAAATCAAACCTTTAAAATAAAGACAAACAAAAAATGTCAAATGGTTTGAGCTCATGCTAAATTGTTTTTGTTTGCACCTCTGCCTCTGTTGTTTGCACTAGGTTTGCATTACTGTTGATACTACGTGGTGTTGCAGACTGTGTTTTCATGCTGCAACAGGAGGTTTTGCAATTGAGAAAGTCTGAATTGTTTGCAGAGGTGATGGGGTGAAAGAATCTACAACATACACTAGCTCTAAATCAAATTGCAATTTATTTATTTTGAGGTTAGACTTGTTTTAAATAGTGTAAATTTGTGTTTTTATTGACCTCTTTGACATTAGATTTCTGGTTAAGAAAGCTTCTAATTTTCCTAATGTAGAGCAGTCTGATGGCTTTCATCTAAAAGTGAGGTTATTTAATACAACGTTTACACTAATAAAAATGTATACATATAACATTAACGAATAACACATTTTAAGCAATTTATTTAAGCAACATTTAGGCAGAATAGTTTGAGTTACATTTAATTTTTCTTAAACCTTTAATCACTAACCATCACTGATTCATCCATAGCGACTAAAGTCCGTTATTGGTTCACTTGTGAAATTTTATACAAGAAGTAGGAAAATGTAAGAGCCATAAGTACTCACGAATGCACCAATAAAAGATGAAAACTGACACTTTGTCTGGGTTTTGAATTATAAATCAATATTATAAATAACTTTCTCTTTCTGCAGTGTTTACTCTTCTGGGTCAAAAAGGTGTCAGATGCATCATGGGAGTTCAACTTCAAATTTAAGAATGAGGTAATTGCTCCATTTTTGTTCCTTTTTAACAAAAGTCCACTTTTACTTTTTATTAACATTTTAATAGTAGTTCGACCAAAAATTGATATAATTTTGTTGCCGCTTTGCCTGTAAGCTTTGTTAAATGTGTCTGATTATTTCCGGCTTAGCAGCGACACAGTAAGAATGGCTGTGCCAAGTCCTTGCGCCTGCCTGAACAATACGAAGATGTTCATATGAATCCTGAGTCTGACTGCTGTGTGCTTCAGATCACCACACTCAACTACATCCTAATCCCTGTGGTCATGGGCATGACACTGACCCTGGTAAGTAGCTCCTCAATCAGTGTACAGATCAGTTAAAACCTGGAATTGATCATTACAAAAAATGCCATAAGATAATTGTTGAACACTTTTAAATACAGCATTTTTTACAGAGTTAAATGTAGGGCTGCAACGATTACTCGGGTAACTCGAGTACAAAAATTGATCGCGGCAAATTATTTGTCGCGAATCTGTCGCCTGCGTTATGTCTGTACAGTATGACTGTTTCACCCAGACTGATGACGGACATGTCAAACAGCAGCGGCGAGTGGTTTGCTTTCTGTCTGAAGATTCTCGTTGCTTTGGTCTCTAATGGCAGAGAATGAAGAAGAGGGGAGGAAAAGACCGAAAAAGTCGCAAGTGTGGGACCATTTCACACTCATAAGGGCAGAAAACGTAGTGCAGTGTGTGTGCTGTAAAGCAGGTCTTAATGTTGCAGCACCTGAAACGAACACCCCCCCCCCCCCCCCCCCCCCCCCCCATATTTTAAAACATTTTCCTCACGCATTAGGTAGTAACAACACATGCAACAGCTTCACAAAAATAAATTAATAGATTTACTTTGGTTGAGTTTCTCAGATTTTTTTTAATTTTTTTTTTTTTTTTTACAAATTATAATAAAGTAAATAAAATAATGGTTAGAGTACTCGATTACTCGAAGAAATAATTGACAGAGTACCCAATTCCAAAAGTACTCGATAGTTGCAGCTCTAGTTAAATGGTTCAATGAGAAATGCAACCAAATAGTGTTTTATTGTGCTTGTCTTCAATCATACAATGAGACCAGCTGAACCAGGATGGAATTTATGTAGTATGAGTAAATATACAAAGGTTCTCATATTTTTAAAGCTTTTTAAAGTTGAAATATTTCACTGAAGCTTTCATCTTTTTTTTTTTTAACAAATTAATTTAAAACAATTAAAGAAGATGGATTTGTTTTATATATTTATAAATATCTTTGCTCATTGTTAGCTAAAAAAAAAAAACCTTTTTAAATTATTCCCTAATCCGCATGGCTTTCTGTCTCTATCATAGTTCACAATCAATGTGAGTACAGACATGCGGCACCACCGTGTTCGTCTAGTCCTGCAGGACTCGCCACTCCAGCGGGGGAAGAGAGGGGATCAAGGTGGGACCCCTGTGGTATTGGATCCTGTTCACAGTGTGAGGCTCATGGACTGGTGGCACCCACAGTATCCCTCCTTGCCTCACACATGAAATTGCTGCCCTCTTTGTTTACTTCCCATGTTGGAAGATCAGGAATCCCGACTGTTGTTTCATCAGATTTATGAAACAGAAACATTGCAGTAGATCACATTCAGTGACCCTTTGCACATATAAATTTTGATTGTTAGGTGTTTAAAAGATAAAAAAACATACAGAGACTGGCCTAAAATATAATCAAACATTTCGGACTCATCCACACTCTTCACAAAGAGGAACATGTATTTGTTGTGATCAACAATATTTACTAGACAGCACCATATCCTGTAAATGTATGCCTCTGTCTCTAGATGATTTCTTAAAGCTCATGAAAGAATTGATTAACAAGGTGGAAAACGTATCCATCCAGTGTATTATCTCATTCTCAATTGTAAATTTATGTAAATCATTTGGCACTGGTTTAAATTTGGACATGCTGCATATACACAACTTTATTCTTAATAATTTCTTATCAGTTTAATTTGAATCACTTAAGGTCAAGTGACTATTAATGACTGCTCTACAAAGAAGGGGCCAAAGAGATGATTCACTTCATAGATGATGCACTGATATGGGAAGGGCTTAAGCTTGGTCATCCTCCTGATTATTTGAGCAGTCTTCTTTCCTGCCATATGGAGATGGTCATTCTTAGTATGCGTTGAATGTGATGAATGTTTCCAATCAAATGCTTTGATGTGCGTTGGTTTAATATTTCATCTGGTAGTTTCACTCATGTAACTTGATTTGCACAATTTACCCCATGGCAGAGGATAGCTGGATGTTTTGCTTAGTTGTAGATTGTATAAGGAGGGTTTTACTTTATCATGTGAAGGTTCCATGGAAAAATACATCTCCTACTGAAATAAAACGACTGCCCATTTAAATCTCTCCAGTCTTCTTTCTGAAATGTTTGAGCAATGCACTTTACATTTCCATTTGTTTCCACCTTGTGGTTGATCTCAGTATTACCTGTGTTGAATTTAAAAAGCACATCTGTTCCTTCTAACAGGTTATTTTCCAGAGATCTTGTAATATGCCTTTAATATGGTATATAACATAAGGATTGAGACCAAAAATAGACAAGCTAACTATAACATCACAAACACACGTGTGTGCATTACAGTATAGAAACACATAAAAGAAAACCATCAATCTATACCAGGGATCTCCAACTCTGGTCCACATGGGCCGTAGTCCTGCAGATCCTAAAAGTTCCCCTACTACAACCCATTTCACTCATGAAAAGTTGTATGTAATCCTGTTAATGAGACACTTATTTGAGCCAGCTCTGTTGCAACAGGAAAACATCTAAAACCTGCTGGATGTCACTCAAACACTGCACATGCACACAAAACACAATTCAATGGAATTCTCTATAAACTAAAAAACAACACATTCTATGAATTTATGTGAAAATCAAAGGCTGATGATATCTGGGTCTATTCTACAATTAAAAAACATACCCCTTCTTATCACATCCCATATTATTAAATAAAATCTGACCACATCTGGAACACCATTCCCTGGACTGATGAAACTACAGCATTTCTAATGGGACTCATGAAAAGAAAAAAGTGTTAAGATGCTTTGAAAGATAGAAGACTGCAAGCAGTAACTTATTGCAAACATGGTAAAAGGAACGTAATTACACACACACACACACACACCTGTGAAATCGAGCTGTCCACTTAGGAAGCAACACTTATTGACAATCAATTTCACATGGTGTTGCGCAAATGGAATATACAACAGGTGGAAATTATAGGCCATTGGCAAGAAACACCCAATAAAGGAGTGGTTCTGCAGGTGGTGACCACAGACCACTTCTCACTTCCGATGCTTTCTGACTGATGTTTTGGTCACTTTTGAATGCTGGCGGTGCTTTCACTCTAGTGGTAGCATGAGACGGAGTCTACAACCCACTCAAGTGGCTCAGGTAGTGCAGCTCATCCAGGATGGCACATCAATGCCAGCTGTGGCAAAAAGGTTTGCTGTGTCTGTCAGCGTAGTGTCCAGAGCATGGAGGCGCTACCAGGAGACAGGCCAGTACATCAGGAGACATGGAGGAGTCCATGGGAGGGCAACAACCCAGCAGAAGGACCGCTACCTCCTTCTTTGTGCAAGGAGGAACAGGAGGAGCACTGCCAGAGTCCTGCAAAATGAGCTCCAGTGGGCCACAAATGTACATCAGTCTGCTCAAACAGTCAGAAACAGACTCCATGAGGGTGGTATGACGGCCCGATGTCCACAGGTGGGGGTTATCCTTACAGCCCAACACCATGCAGGAGGTTTGGCATTTGCCAGAGAACACCAGGAATTGGCAAATTTGCCACTGGCGCCCTGTGCTCTTCACAGATGAAAGCAGGTTCACACTGAGCACATGTGACAGACGTGACAGAGTCTGGAGATGCTGTGGAAAATGTTCTGCTGCCTGCAACACCCTCCAGTATGACCGGTTTGGCAGTGGGTCAGTAATAGTGTGGGGTGGCATTTCTTTGCAGGGCCGCACAGCCCTCCATGTGCTCGCCAGAGGTAGCCTGACTGCCATTAGGTACCGAGATGAGATCCTCAGACTCTTTGTGGGACCATATGCTGGTGTGGTTGGCCCTGGGTTTCTCTTAATGCAGGACAATGCTAGACCTCATGTGGCTGGAGTGTGTCAGCAGTTCCTTCAACACGAAGGCATTGATGTTATGGACTGGCCCATCCGTTCCCCAGACCGAAATCCAACTGAGCACATCTGGGACATCATGTCTCGCTCCATCCACCAACACCAAGTTGCACCACAGACTGTCCAGGAGATGGTGGATGCTTTAGTCCAGGTCTGGGAAGAGATCCCCCAGGAGAAGATCCGCCGCCTCATCAGGAGCATGCCCAGGCGTTGTAGGGAGGTCATACAGGCATGCAGAGGCCACACAAACTACTGAGCCTCATTTTGACTTGTTTAAAGGACATTACATCAAAGTTGGATCAGCCTTTAGTGTGTTTTTCCACTTTAATTTTGAGTATAACTCCAAATCCAGACCTCCATGGGTTGATACCCTTGATTTTCTTTGTCAGCACATGGAAAGGACAAAGTAATTAATAAAAATTTTTCATTCTTCAGATCTGCAACGTGTTACTTTAGTGTTCCCTTTATTTTTTTTGAGCAGTGTATGTGTGTGTGTGTGTGTGTGTATATATATATATATATATATATATATATATACACTACTCACAAAAAGTTAGGGATATTTGGCTTTCAGGTGAAATTTATGGAAAATGCAATATGTTCATGCTACAGTGATATAATATAAAAGTAAGACATTTAAGTAGAAGGATGCACTACTGATTTCCTCATCTCAAAAAATTCATTCAACACAAAAGGTAACAACAATGGTAGTTACACCACAACAAAAAATTTGAACGTCTCAATATCTCGTCATGTGCCCTTGAGCATCAATTACAGCTTGACAACGACGTCTCATGCTGTTCACAAGGCAACTTATTGCCTGCTGAGGCATGGCATCCCACTCTTCTTGAAGGGCAGCCCTCAGGTCATTGAGGTTCTGGGGTGAAGGGTCTCGAGCCTCTACACGACGGCTCAGCTGATCCCACAGGTTTTCAATGGGATTCAGGTCTGGAGAGAGTGCAGGCCATTCCATTTGAGGTACACCAGTCTCCAACAGCCGTTCCCTGATGATGCGGCCTTGATGAGCAGGAGCATTGTCGTCCATGAAGATGAAATTAGGCCTGTGCTATTCATGTAGGGGCACAATCACTGGATTAATGATGTTATTCAGGTAGTATGGGCTTGTCACTGTACCATTCACAAAGTGTAGGGCAGTTCTGTACCAAGTGGACACCCCTGCCCACACTGTAACACCGCCACCACCAAAAGCTTGCCTGGTGACAACAGTGGCTGATGCATAGCGCTCTCCCTGACGTCTCCAACATCGTTGCCGGCCATCATTTCTGCTCAGTGTTAATCGACTTTCATCAGAGAACAGCACTGAGGCCCACTGGTTCCTCGTCCAGCGTAAATGCTCCCTGGCCCATGCAAGACGATGATGCCTGTGCCTGGTGGTGTGGTCAGGTACCCATGCAGGTCGTCAAGCACGCAGACCACGCTGATGGAAACGGTTTCGAATGGTCTGACGTGACACTTGGGTGCCTCTCACCTCTCTTAAACGTGCCTGGAGTTGAGTGGCATTCATCATCCGGTTTCTCAGGGCAGTGTTCACAATGTAGCGGTCATCAGCACGGGATGTGGCCAAAGGACGTCCACTTCTAGGCCTTTCTGTGACTCTTCCAGTCTCTCCATATCTCTGTTGCAACCTGCTGATGACACTCTGTGACACTCCAAGCTCAGTGGCCACTTCTGTCTGAGAACGTCCTGTTTGAAGCATCGCAATGGCAAGGGACTGTTGTTCCATTGTTAGGTGTCGTCTTGGTCTCATGATGTCAAAATGTGAACAGCATGATGAGGACAACTGTTTAAATACCAGCTCTAATTGAACCAGGACATTTATTGGTCAATTCAAGGATCACACACCTGCCGTGATTTTTGCCGTTAAGCTCCTTGTTAGAGAACAGCAACTTGTGCAAAATTTATTGAAACATTTAACAGTTGGACATGTGCATTTAAAAGCTTAGAGAAGATCACATTAAGTTCACCTGTACAGGTTTGAATGCATTTTAGGCTTGTTGTGAAATTTCACCCAAAAGCTGAATATCCCTAACATTTTGTGAATAGTGTATATATATATATATATATATATATATATATAC